>NC_133759.1:94879523-95224523 GCF_036562045.2 Rhinolophus sinicus | reverse complement strand
TTCTTCTCCAGTAGATTGTCCTTATCTCAGCAGACTTCCAAAATACATGACAATCTTACCTTAGCCAATCTTTGGCCATCTGTGTGTATTTACCTTGTTGTTGAACTAAAATATATCTATGAAGAGTGCACACAAAAGTGTAGCTCAATCGAGTTTCATAAACTGAACACACCCATGTAACCAGCACGTGGATCAAGAAATAGAACACTTCCCGAACCCCAGAAGCAGCGGCCCTTATGGCTCCCTTCTAATCACTATTTCCAAGGATAAATAACCACCACCTTAACTTCCAACAACACAGACTTGTTTTGCCTGACTTTGTACTTTCTGTAAGGGGCATTGTACAAAGATTCATCCATGTTCTTGTGTAGAGTCCTGAATTGTTCATTCTCATAGTCAACTTACTGTTTCAGGGTGTGACTTGTAAGTGCTTTTTCAACGTTGATGGTTTTCAGCAATAGAAACAGTCCTTGGCATGAAATCTCATGTGGTCTGGTATTCCATCATATGAAACACCAGATAGGAGAGAAACTGCTGGTAGAAGCAGAAGTGGAAGGCCTAGATCACCATCTGTTCCCTCCCATTGGCCCACACTCTACTTTCTCTAATGCACACCCAGTGCTTTGATTATGACTGCTTCTTATTTCTATTTTATACTATTATCCATGTTCTAAATAAAGTTTTCTATACATACATACGCGTGTATGCATGTTTATATCTGTATCAGCTTTATCCCATGAATATTCCATCCATTTAAATGCTACCATGTGCAAGTCATTCAAAATTATATATTTCTCAATTTAGCCAGAAAACACATCCAGGTCTGGGCCTGGAAAAAGTCTCGGGGGAAATGCTTATAGAGAGGAGACATCAGCTGAGATATAAATGTAGTGGTTCTAAGTATCGATGGGCCAATGTGAGATGCCTCCTAAAAATGGGAAAAATAGCAAACAACCATAGCAAAAATACCAAAACAACCATAGTCGACATCACAGTTTCATCTGGTGTCTGCCATTATTGGAGTCTTAAGAACAACATGCCCTTGTAGAAAGAGTTCTTTCAGTGGGATGTGAGGAAAATAACCAAAGTGCAGTGACTGTCAACCCTTATAACCAGGTCAGCACTGGCGATGGTCAAACTGGATGTGTTTTTCTTGGCATGGCCAAGCTAAACTTTTGTCATTCACTGAGCAGACATCCACCAAATTAGAAACATTGGGACAGGCAATTTCTCTGATGTTTTGGTTTCAACAGTACTGATCTGTAATTATTTCTCCAAACAAAAGAAAGTGTTTGACAGAGACATTTAAAGACCTAAAACAACTTTCTTATAGGAAACACATGCTTCTTCTCCAAATTAGTACACACCACTATGCTAATAGGAGGACACTCAGCAAGTGGAATTTGCTAGGGATTTGTTGTGGGGAGGGGATACTGTGGGGGTGATCAGAAGGTAAGAGACAAGTGACTTTTGTTAGCTCTCCTGAACAGATGCCAAGAGAGTGAAGTCCGACAAATGTGTCCTTAAAATGACCCTACTAAACACGCTGGGGAAGTATCTTTGCGCTTTTCATGGGACTGTACAAAGTTGAGCTTTAGAAAACACATCGAAAATGAATTTCTGGTTTGTATTAATGCCTTTTCACCTAGTGCCTTGATTGGATTATATAGCTCTTTAGGCTTAAAGGTAAATATTTTGTATGCAGGCGGGGTGACTGTTTTATAACCTCAATGGCACCACTTGATGTAAAAATATCAATGCCCTCCCTTTCTCAAAAAGCAGTTTGTCTTCTCTCCATTATCCAGCTCTCTTCAAAACCCACCACCATCTCACAGATGAAAGGAAAGAAGTGACAAGCCCACACTCATGCACGCTGCACTTGGAGATACTTAGATTTGGAAATGGGACGTTGATAACGCACAGTAGTCACCAGGAGGAGACTTTGACAATTAAATACTCATAGTGATTAGCGGCACTGAGCTTGACGAGGAATCCCAGAATGGCTTAGTGCACCTCTAAATTACTGCACACTTAAAGGGTGGTTTCATTTATATGAGGGTGAATAGCCAGGAACACAGAGAGGAAAGTACAGGGAGGAAAGTTTGGCCAAAGTCACGTTTCTTTGATTTATTTTTTAATAAAAATTAGGAGGAATACTGCCAAGATTTCTTCCATCTCTCATTAACTCATCCACTTCCTATCACCGCCCATTAGTCTTAGGACGCTCCTTCCAAATCTCATTTGGCTTTATCCAAGTTCCTTTTGCTCCACTGCTGGTCACTGCAAAACTCCCCAAGATCAGGGACGCAGAACTCTTTTTGGTTTTGTTCATTTTTTGTGTGTGTTTGTCTTTGTTTATATTTATGAAAGGGAACATTCCCTGCCTTGCCCCTCCCTCCAATAGCTTTCAGTTTGTTTACAGAAAATGTTCAGGCTCGTTCCTGCAAGCATCATCCCCATATAACTCACACTGTCACTGAACGTATTATAGCCCCACATTAAAATGTAAACGATGCCAGGAAGGGACATTGCTTTAACCTCTTATCAATTATCCCTGCCTCACTATGAATCAGGGTTTCTGCCTAGTTCTAGAAAAATTCATCACTCCTTCCTCAGACAGGTGTCACATATTCCAGTTTTTCTAAGCATTTTCTAATTTCATGTAATTTACTCCTTTCAAAAGGATGATTCATTAAACTTTTAGCCACTTATCACTTTATTTGTATCCATTCATAATATTTTACATAAATTGAAATGTCGACCAAAAGTAAATTCTGTGTCACAGTGTGTGTCTTGCATTTTCATTCTGAAAATACAGTGCGGGCCTAGGGAGCTCACCTGTCACCAGCTTTCAGCGTCACTGGGATGTGTGATAATGGTTTGCCTACATGGCCTCCCTGGATGACGTCCCTCTAGGGCCAAAGCCATAGCTGGTGCTCAGTAAGTATTTACTCCTTGATTAGTGAAGAACTGGATTCTAAGTGGGCCACTAAGTATGGATTTAAGAAATAAAACAACCCAACAGCATGTGGACTGGTCTGAGGAAATGTGATCTGAAATCGAGAATTACTGGAGAGAAAGTGGTCCCAAGCAACTGATGACAGCAGGAGACTTCTAAACCAGTGGTTCTCAACCAAGGGTGATTTTGCCCCCGTGGCACCTTTGGAAATGTCTGGAGACATTTTATTGTTTTCACAACTGATGCGTGCTAGTGGTATCTAGTGGAGAGAGTCTCCATCTTGCTGCTAAACAACCTACAATGCAGAGGACAACTCCCACAACAAAGAATTATGTGACCCCAAATGTCAATACTACAGAAGCTGAGACCCCTTCCTCTCCAGCACTAAGTGGTAGGACTGGGGGTGGGGCTGAAACAAAAAAGTGGTGCGATAACATGTATGGTGTATCCCAGGCTCTGGGATAGGTGATTTGCTTAGGTTATCTCCTTTCATCCTGGCAACAGTTCCTTGAGGTAGAAATTATTACTACACTATTGTGTGGATGAAGAAACTGACGTTAGGTAACTTTACTCAAGGTCACAAGACTAATAAATAGTAGCACTAGAATTGGTATTTGTATCTGGGGTCTCTTAATCTCTTACCCACCCCCACACACTTTGCCTCTACTGGAGCTATGTATTAGATTGTTATTTCCAATTAATAAAATCAAAGACAGTATGTAACATGTAATAGCATGTTAAAATGCCGTAAGCATGAAAAAAAAATTAAAAAGTATCACAGTAAAAGAAAGACAGAATTATAAAAATGCCAGAAGTAAAACACATACATTGAAACACAATGAATAAAGTTACCCTTCAAAATCGGATCTGACTTTCCAAGTAGACGAAGCAAGAAGGGAATTGCAATCAGTTACACAATATACACTGAACGTAGATGAAAAGCCACCAAACTTACAAAACTAATCCTAGTCTTACCCTAGGATCCAGCAATCACACTCCTTGATATGTATCCAAAGGAGCTAAAACTTATATCCACCTAGACACCTGCACACAGATATTTCCAACAGCTTCATTCAGAATTGCTAAAACTTGGAAGTGACCGAAATGTCCATTAGTAGTTAAATGGATAAAGTGTGGTATGTTCCACACACACACACACACACACACACACACACACACACACTATCAAGCTGTGAAAAGAGATGGAGTAAATTTAAATACATAATACTAAGTGAAAGAAGCTAATTTGAATACTGTACGACATCCTGGAAGAAACAAAACTATGGAGACAGTAAAAAGATCAGTGGTTGCCTGGGGTTGGGGTTGGGAGAGAGGGATGAATGGACAGAGCACAGAAGATGTTTAGGGCAGGGAAACTACTCTGTATCACACATACTATAACGGTGGATACACGTCATCATACATTGGTCCAAATCTATAGAATGTACAACACCAAGAATGAACCTTAAACTTTGAACTCTGGATGATAATGATATGTCAACACAGGATCATCAAGTGTGACAAATGTCCCACTCTGGTGGGGGACGTTGGGGATGGGGAGGCAGTGCCTGTGTGGGGACAGAAGCTACCTGGGAAATCTCTGTACCTTCCTTTCAATGTTGCTGTGAACCTAAAACTTCTCTGAAAAAAAAAAAAAAAGTCTATTAATAAAAACAAAAACAAAACAACCCTCCCCAAAACAAAACAAAACCAACCAAAAACCAACAAAATTCCACTAGTTAGCAGAAGTGGTCAACATTGCCCAGCTCCAACGACTGAGAAATCTCTCAGTCTTCATAAGTGAGCCACTACTTTTACGCTTGAGAATATTTCTGTAATGGAGAAAATGGTGAGTATTGTTTGACCATTTCTCTTAGAATCCCTCAGTGTAAGAATCCAAAGCAATTTGCTAAAAGTGATGGATTGTACACGGACCCAAGGAGGGCTGTCCAAGGGTGCAAACCGCTCCTGGTCTGAGTTTAGACTAGAAGGAAGGGCGTATGACTCCTCTTGGATCCAAACTTTCCCCTTTCCGAACTCAGTTTCTACACATGCGATATGGGGATGGTAATAGGGTGTCCCTGGTCACACAATGGCTCATAATTTTTAAATTCATTCAGAAACTATTAATTGGATGCTCACTCAGTGTTAGCCACTGCCTGGCGCCTGTACCTGGGATCCAGAGATCAACACCACAGATATGACCCCTGCTCTCACAGTACAGCTTCGTGGTGGAGAAAAGAGATGGCACTGACATATACAACACAAAATCATACATCCAGCAAATATTTACTGAGTACCTACAAAGGGGTGGGGCACTGTTATGCAATGGGCATATCTATGATTTTGCTGTTGCTTTAACACTGAATTCTGTAAACAATTTTCTTTTGGGATGCTCGCACTGACTGAGGCTGAGTGAAACGGCTAAGCGACTCATGGGACAGATCCAGAGGAGTATAACTTCTAGGGCTGCTCCTATTCTTGTCAAGGTCTCGTACTTTTACTCAAGGGGGTGACATTCATATTGCAATGTAAGTGAGTGATGGTGTCCTGATGGCGTGCAGTGCTGGGCGCTTGGGTCCATCCATCCACCCATCTAACTCTAGGTTACAAAAATCATTTTGGTTGATCCTGAGAAAACCAATACCAACCTTCTCCAATATAGGATCAGATAAGCATGCACGTTACAAAGTCATGATATTCCTTTGAATGTGCTGTGTTGAATCTATCAGTTCCCAGAATCCAATTGACTCAGTCAGTATGTGTTACTAACATCCCCCACCATTCAGTTCTGGTCGAAAGTTGTCTTCCTTCCCTGATCACTGGGGACAGACCAGAGATTCATTTCCCTTCTGAATGGAAGCTCTACCAAGAGAAAAGGAAAAGAGAATATGTTTTGTCACCTCTGAGCTAAAACCACGGTATTTCTCTAAAAGCCACCGTCTTTTGACATTACAATGTTTATGTGCAGGGCACGGTATTGCATTTGTTTTCATTGGGGTGCTTTGTCAATTCCACCCCAGATTGGATTCATTCTTCTCCAGAAATCTCACCAAATTAAGTTTGATTTTTCCTATGAAATGACCTTTGGCTGCACAAACATGCACAACTGTTTTTAAGGACATAGTTGAGAACACCAGCATTTCAACGATACAAACCCAGCCTGGATGAGAAACATCAGAAGCCTTCAAGCTCTCTATACTTTCCCCCAAAGAGTTCAAAAGGTCTAATTCTTTCCCATTTAGGTCTTGTCCATTCCCAGATTTTAGCCGGGAAAGGAGGATGCAAGAGTTTATTTTAAATTATATTGGGTTTTAAAAACTGTGTTTTCAATTCTGAGAATGAACAAAAGAGAAGTGCAGTATCTGAAAAGACAGAAAAGGCTGTGCTCTCTAAATCATGCTATAATCTTCAGTTGTTTTGTTCTTATTACTTCTAATACTCCTAGTGCCCTGTTAGACAAGATGCATTATTCAGATAGTGTACTTGACCCCAGGAAATTTGTATTCTAAAACAGCAACTACTGATGTTGATCTAATAGGTGTTCAGATGAAGTTCAAAGAGTTTCACAGATGTTTAAAGATTTAAAACTATCTTGTTAAGGGTAGATATAGTTAATAAAATGCTAGAAGAGTCATGAATTTTATTGATAACACGTATTTTCAAAATGCAACAAAGTTAGAGTTTGTCCTTTGACTAAAGGCTAGTAAATAAAAATGTTTCTAGTTTTTATAGTAAGATTAAACTTCACAGATTTTATATTTCCCACTCAGAAAACAAGTTCTGTTAACACTTTCAAGAAGCAATTTTTCTGATCAAGGCTGGGAGGGGGGCAAGACTTTGATAAAAACTCTTAAAAATGGAAATGCCAACAATTGCACAATTAATTCAATTGACTATTCTTTTTGTGCCATTATGAACAACTGCTAGTTGTAACATTAATTATGACAATGATATGACAGTTACTGCCTTAGACATGCGATTCACTAGACCATGTTTGTTGTTTTCCTCTAAGGAGGCATAAAATGAATATGACAAAGAGCTATTATTAATTATAATTCACTCAATCAAAGAAAGACACAGGGAGAAGGAAAGAAGGCTTAGACTGTGCTCATTCCTATCTACTTTAAAAACTAACTTGAAAGAAATTAAACTTAGTATTGTATTTGGTTTGGTTGCATATTCAATTGTATCATCACACCATGTAATATACAGTAAGATCTTTCTCTTGAGCAATGCCTTCCAGAACAAGACCAGCAAAGAACTGGTCTTTGAAGAAGAGATCTGATGCTTCATCCTTCTACATTTTTTTTTTTTCAGCATTGGCACTGAAATAACATGTACAGATATTTCTCCCCATATTTTAATAAGTGCACCTTTTTAATTGTATAAAAACTTTCAGAGTAGTACCTGAAAATAGAATACCCCTAAGATGATAGGGTTTAATTCATATCAAATGACAGTTGTTTATTTATGACGTCAATTTATTTTTCACTTGGCAATTAGGTAAAAATAGCAATAACATGGCAAGTGAGATGATGCAATTGATCCGCATGCTGAATTATTCATTTGATTTCAGTTGTTGACTTCACAGCAGACATCTCATAATGTACAGTGCATAAATTATGAGGAATATTTTCGCCACAACCACTCAAAGAACCTATCTGATGCTTTTTGTATCCATTTATGCGTATAGCCTGGAATTCCTGGTATCCCCTTTACTAGGTCCAAAGTGATACCGTACATCAACTGCTGAAGGGTGGGGCTCCAGAAAATGTTCTCCAGGAAGTGGCTCTTCTGAGGAAGGTCAGTTAGATAGCTGACTGACCACATAAGCATGTAATTTTCCTGATTCACTATGTAATCATAGCACCAATGTCTCAGCAACGCACTGGTGCAGGGTGGGTATTTTGAACATTTGGAAAACAAGTCCTAACTTTACGTGTTTGCTGAAAGGTCTCCACCATGGACCAGACTGAAACCCTTGCCTTCAAGTTGTGCAAACTTAAAGGGTACTTGATTATGGAAGACTTTTTTCATTATCTAGACTAACTTAGGGCCCTTCTTATGTTACCTTATAACATCTGTATTTCCCTTCATAGCATGTATCCATGATACTTAATTGAGTATTATTACTAGCTTAAGGTCATTTGCTCCCCCATATTAGACACCTCCAGACCTCTACTTTCTAGTCTCCTTGCCTAATTACTGGCACGTAAAAGATGCTTAATAAAAATACTGATTAAATAAGTAAAAACCACTCTCGCTACTCACCTACAGCCCTCTTGGACACTAGAATTCTCTTCATAGATAAAAAGGCATTCATTAAGGTTTAAACAAAATTGCTCGTAAAGCATCAAATAAAACACCATTATCTCATCTGCTCTCATTTTCTAGTCTTCTCATACCCTATTGGTTTGGCAAACATACAAAATTAACTTATATGGTTTCTCCTAGAGAAGAAACCACCATTTCCTAAAGAATCCTCCCATTACAATGCTGTGCCTCTGTCTTTGGTTCAGGCAGCTGAATTTGCAATGTACTAAGCAGATCTAATATATACATACACACACACACACACACACACACACACACACACACACACACATATATGTATTTTTTTTTCCATGGTTTAAAATCCCCTATTCTATGCCCAAAAGCTAAGAATGGTTGTTTTGGGTGGCAAGATGATGGGTGATTTAAAAAAAAAAAAAATTCCCGTATTTTCCAAATGAGTTTAAGAATATGAATTTCTTATTTTTGGAAGGCTAGAGGACAACCTAACTATTAAAAGACATTTCAGACAAAGGAACGACTTTGCTATTAGCAATGTCAGCAACGGTGAGGCTCTGGACTTGGTCAGCAATGATGTAATCATACCTGCTCAGTACGACAGACCTCAGCCTATGAACTTCCCCTCAGTGCCCAGAGCAAATGCAACAGTTCTAAAGTCACTGATTCAGATGGAGACACATTTTTACCATTAGTTTGGACAGTGAATTTTACTAGTCTTGTTCATCTATGGCCTTCCTTCTAATACGGCAGATAGTAAGCATTCAATGAGCATTTGTTGAATTACTACGAGTGAATAAGTTTCTTCATCAGAAAACCTGAGTTCTGAGAGGTTAAATTACTCAAAGAGGCATCATAGCTTAAAGTACACCGTTGGGTGTTCCCACAGTCCCTGGCCTTTGCACCTTTACTCAGTAAAAGTCTTTATTTTCTACAGTGTAGTGGACGGATATATGACCTCTGAGCAGACGCGGCAAACTCTTATTCCCTCAGCCTGTCTCACCTTTCCTCCTGGCCAAGCCCTGGGCTCCAGATACTGGGCAAAGGGAAGGGGCCTCTTGCCCAGTGCTAAGGGAAGCCTGCTTTGCCTGGCTGCCAATGCCTGGGGTCTGGCAGGCGAAGGCATCTGCTGTAGTGGTGGATTTGGGCTGAGTGATGTCTGATGAAAACATGGTGAACAGTTCTCACAATGTCACTGCATGCTGTTGCCTTGGTCCTTCTCCTGTCCGGGTCATGTTTCCAGGCACAGATAATTAGTAATAAACACTAATCAGTACACAGGTCAGAAAAGCAATGCCAAAGCCAAGACCTGCCAAAAGTGCACTCGTAGGATACTGGGTTCTGATTTGGGTTTTCAGTTAGCATGGAGGAAGTGGTGAAAGGATTAAAAAAAGAAAGCAACAACAGGGAACTGATCCTCTGGTGGATTAAGCATCGGCAATCTTTCTCGTTTTCTGGAGTTAGAAAATAAAATCTTAGAAAGTACGTACCACATTATTTTTCCACATGTAGTATGTGACAGAGGTTGGATCTCCCAGAAGGCTCAAAGGATGGTCTTGCTTTCTCATACTTGGTGGCTTTCCTTGTCAGTTTATTGAATATGAATATATATATATATCCAAAAAAATGTATACACATTTTTAAGAAAGGAAAGAACTGTATTAAAATTACGCTGAATGGTAACCACTTTGAGCATCTCTTGTAATTGCAGAAGTCAAACGTGACTTGTATTCATCTTTTGTTATCAGTATATAGTATTACAATTTTAATAGATTTTTACTTTCTTAAAATGTATACTTTTTTACATATATATGTATATATATATATATATATATATATATATATATATATATATATATGTATATACACATTTTCTTAAAATGCATATATATCACTGCTGTCTAAAAATATACCTGCACCTCTTGGAGAACTTTCTCAGACACAGGCGCCACCTTCCCCAGACATCAAGAGCAGACACTGTGATTTGGGGTTAACATAGCCACGGGGAGGACTCCAGTGTTCATGCTTTGCCCCATCAAAATTTCATCACATAAGAGGATCACTACAATGAGAAATTTTAGCTATTTTTTAATCTTGTAGTATTCAAATAATAATATTTCTTGCTACCATTGACTCTCTCATCCCACAATCTTTGTCCACAAAACCTTGATCTGTGTTTTGGCCATATGTCACCATGAGAAACATCCAGCCCTCCAACATCCAAACTTATATTTCTTCTCCTTGCAGAAAAAGCATCACTGTCATCATCACCATCTATAACAGTCTTCACTACATGCCAGGCACTAGATTAAATAATTTACACACACCCTTTAATCCTCACAAAAGCTCTATGAGGTCGATGCTATCATTATTCCCATTTGACAGGTGAGGAAATCAAGGCTCAGAGAGGTTAAATAGCTTGCTCAGTGTTACACAGCTTATGGAAAGCCGAGCTAAATGCTAGTGCAGGTATCTGACCCAGAGCTCATGCTCTTAAACACTAAGATAGAATTATAAGCTTGAGAAATCATACATCTCAAAGGAAGAGGGGAAGAAGTTCACCTGTTCCTGAGATTCTTAACTTAAGTGGCAATTAAACTCATCCCATGTGGAAACCTTTTTAAAAACTGATGCTCTAGTCTCCATTGAATCACAACGTCAGGTGGTGGAACGTGGGTACTAGTATCTTAGGAAAGATCCTCACATGATGCAAACTGAAGCTGGTGTTGAGATTTGGTTCCCAAATTTCTCTGAAGACGGTGTCATCTGGGTTGCTTTTATTTTTAATATAATAAATTTCTTGAGATGTAATTCAAATATCATGCAGTTCACTCATTTAAAGTATTAGGTTTGATGGTTTCTAGCATGTTCACAGTTGTGCAACCATTACCACAATCAATTTAAAACATTCTCATAACCCCCAAAAGAAATCCCATATCCACTAGCAATCATTCCCCATTTCCCCCCAATACCTTCTAGCCCTAGGCAACCACTAATCTACTTCTGTCTCTATAGATTTGCTTATTCTGGAAATTTCGTATAAATGGAATCATACAAGATGTGGCCTTTGTGACTGATAAACCCTGAAACATTACGCTAAGTGAAGTTTCACTTAGCATAATGTTTCAGGGTTTATCAATTTTGTAGCGTGTACTTCATTCTTTCTCATGACTAATATATTTCATTGTATTGATTTATTTATCTTGCTTTGTGTTTTGAAAAATACTTATTCCTTAGACGTATTTTATTAGAATCTTCAGCGTGGGCTACAGGTACAATGATCATTCAAATTTGGCAATTACTGAATTCATATTCAGCCACTTGCCACATGTTTGCATCTCCCCCAAATATTTTGTTTGAGTATCCCCCCTAAAGAACTTATTGCAGGTTGCTGACCCATCCATCTGTGGCCAGTACGGTCAGAAAGTTCTCCCTTAGCCTAGATCTAAAATCATTTTTTTCTTGGAAAAGCGATCTGTTTCCTACCAGTCCTGGTTTCCCTTGTGGAACCATACATCATCTTTCATCAGATCTTGTAAGGCATCTCTGTGCATGAGCTCGAGACATCTTTTCTCCAAGCTAAACACTCTTGGTTCTTTTGAATGATTCTAAGACGAGATGGCTTTGAGCTTTCATCTTCCTGGTTGCATTCAAGTTGAGCTACAGGTCCCTTGAAACATAGTGCCATGAATTAATCATAGTATTCTAAATATGATCCAGGCTCACTTATAAGCTGAGTGAAACCTAGCATATATGACCCCCCAGTGAGGAGCTTATAACTGGTCAAGTCCTTGTGTAACATCACGTGCCAAGCAACACAGGCCAGTAACAAAATCCATTGAAACAAGTCAAATATTTAATGACTCTCAAAGGACAGGAAAAGAAGTATATTTGTCTGCAACACATATTGAAAATGTTCTCTCTTCATCTATGTTTTACACACTGATGACCTGTAATCTCTCCCAAAACTCTCTCCCACTCTCAACTCCCAACTAAACACTTTTCTGATACCTAGCTGTGGGGGTGAGGGTGAGGTGGGCATCATTCCTCCACACCATCCTTCCTTTCACTTTTTTCTGTTCTCCCTTGATTAAATATTGTCCCTTTCCAAAACATATTCCCATTCCTCACTTCTCCATTTTTTTTTCTCTCTCCTCTGCCCTGTTTAGGCATTACAAAAGCCCCAGCTAATAAACTTGGAGTTTTCCTTAGAGAGCAAGGTGATAAAGACGCTGAAGGTGTGTGGGGACAGAGCCGGGAGTGCAGTTTCCAGGCTCTCGGCCTCACGTGGGAAGGTGCTGGCTCAGGTAGTAAATGTCCATCAACTGTGATTGAATGGCCATCAGCTGTGGCTAGTTGGCCGTCAGCTGTAACCAGTGAGCCATTGGCCACTAATACAACTGCTATGGCTACACTAGCAGCAAATGGGGGGCTAGCAAGAAGATGGTGTCTGCTAGCAAGAGCGAATTGCAGTTAGCAAGCGGAGCTGGTTGGTTGGCAGAAAAGCGGATGGCAGGTTGCGGATAGTGTGGCTCCTGTTTCCTGTGTCTCCAACCCAGCTACCAGTGAGACTATAGTGGTGTGATTCCCCTACTTATGACTCCGTGGGTGTTCCTTTTTGGCCTCACCATATCCTGCATTCTTATGTGGGGAGCAGAGACCCCGCATGACACCCCGTATGACAAGGTGCAAAGACAGAATGTTCCTTAGTGAGTGAGGAAAGAGGAAGTCTATAAACAAATACTGTTCTGTTACACAAAAGTGGGAAGCAGTCTGATGTAAATTCAAATACACTAGGACATGTCTACCCTCTCAGAATCTCCTAAATCCCAGAAGTCTTCAGATTGAACACACTGTCTTGTGCCTCTGATGATGTTCTAAGGATTTTACTCTTCCCAGACTCCTTACTCTTATTAAAATTGTTTCACTCCCATCTGAGATGGTCCGATTTTAACCTTATTTAAAAACTCTTTCCCTTTGGGATACAAGGCCAATCCCTAATGGTAGAAGGTCCTAATGATAGAGTTGGGTGCCTTCAAGACAAATATCAAAAACAGCCTCCTGAGGAGACCCAAGACGGCGGAGTAGATAAACACTGTGCCTGCTTCCTTTCATGAACACATTAAAATTACAACTAAATTATAGAACAATCAACCTGGAAAACCATCTGAAGTCTCGCTGGACAGAAGTTTTGTAACTAAGGATAAGAAGAAGAAGCCACATTGAGACTGGTAGGAGGGGTGGAGACATGAGATGAGCTAGCCCCCAACCTCCTTGTGATGGTTGAGAACAGGGAAGGATATCTCAGCCAGGGAGGTTCCCCCGGAGGAGTGAGGAACCTCAGCCGCAAACCAGTCTCCCCAGCTTGGATTATTGGCGCAGGGAAGAGAACCCCCCACAACATTTGCTGGGAAAAACAGTGGACATTCCAACCATCTGGTTGGGACAGAAGGCTTTGGGAAACCCAGATACCCTCTTAAATGGCCCACACACAGACTATCTCACTCGCAGGCACTCACCTTGGGCTCCGGTGGAGGGACGGTGACTCAAGAGGCGTTGGAGACATACGGGGTGGCAGACTGAGGTGTGTGGCTTTGGGGGGAGAACTGGAGGACAGTCGGCATTTTCTCCGTGTGAGGTCTTCCTCCCGTGCAGCTGGCAGTCAGGCACCATTTTTCTTGTGTTAAGCCCACCCCTAAATGGTCAAATCTGAATCTGATTGGCCTGGCTTGCTCCAACGTGCTGACTCACTGGAACCCTACCCAACCCAATTGCCCACCACCAGAGGCATTTTCTCCGAAAGCAGCCAGCCCCTCCCGAAATGTACTCTTTCTTGGAAAGCTATCAAAGTCTACAGGCCCCAGATGGGGGGCAACTTTCTTCCATGTGCTCTGAAACTTTTGCTCAGTAGTTCCAGGCTCAGCACTGACATCAAATCAGAGTCTCCATTACACTGTTGACCACAAGTCTTCCCACTCTAGTGACTCTCTGAGACCCCACCTTACCTAACTTGTGTACTGCATGAAGCTTTACCAGTGGCTGAAACTTAAGGGAGCTGACAGGTGGCAGTAGGCATTGGGGTGTCCTCTAGGCCCAGTACTGGTAGACAATTGGTAGACATCCTCAGTTCACAGCGCCTCCAGGGTTAGCACAGGCAGTAGTACCCAGCTGGTCACAGGCAGTGGGTGATCTGGGCCTGTACTAGAGCTCCTCACAAGTGGCCCAGGACCAATATACTTGCAAGTTGGCTCAGACCACAGCAGAGCACCACCCAATTAGCTCCACAAGGGAGACCCAAAGGGTGGTCTCAACAGGCACCAGAGTTCACTGGGGCAAATCCCATCCATTGGGATAAGCCCTTCCCCCCCACCCACCCACAGTAACTTATAAGGGAGCTCCCATAAGATTGTCAGCTGATTTCTCAAAAGAAACTTTTCAGGCCAGAAAGAATTGGCACATGATATTCAACATGATGAAAAGCAAGGACCTACAATCAAGGGTATTGTACCCAGCAAAGCTATCATTTAGAATCAAAGGACAGATAAAGAGCTGCCCAGACAAGAAAAAGCTAACGGGGTTCATCATCACCAAATTAGTACAACAAGGAATGTTAAAGGGACTTCTTTAAGATGGGGGTGAGGGGATCAAAATTATGAATAATAAAATGACAAAAGCTACATATCTATCAAGAATTACTTTCAACGTATATGGATTAAGCCCTCCACTCAAAAGACATAGGAGGGATGAATGGATAAGGAAACAAAACTCTTACATATGCTGCCTACAAGAGAATCATGTCAGATTGAAAGACACACACAGATGGAAAGTGAAGGGATGGGAAAAGATATTTCATGAAAATAGAAAAAAAAAGCTGGGGTAGCAATACTTAAACCAGACAAAATAAACTTCAAAACAAAGGCTTTAACAAGAGACAATGAAAGACCCAGTAATCTCACGTCAGGGTATTTATCTGAAGAAACCCAAATGCACTTTGAGGGTACATGTGCATCCATATGTTCATTGCAGCATTGTTTGCAATGCCCAAGGTGTGGAGGCAGCCTGGGTGTCTGTCAATGAAAGAATGGATAAAGAGGAGGTGGTACATATATACAATGGAATATTGCTCAGCCATGGAAGGGAATGGGTTCTTGCTATCTCTATATTATTATAAAATAATATTGAATGTTAACTCTAATTGAAAAATTAAAAGGGGGTCGAAGGTGAAGGGGAATAAGAGGTCCAAATTTCCAGGTATAAAACAAATAAGTCATGGGGACATAATATATAGCATAGAGAATATAGTCAATAATATTGTGATAGTGTGGTATAGTGTCAGATGGTTGCTGGACTTATCATGGTGATCACTTCTTTAGGCATATAGATGTTGAATAATTATGGTGTACTTATGAAACTAAAATAATGTTGTATGTTAGCTATATTTTAATAAAAATCTTTTTTAAAAGTATAATGTAAAGAGAAAACACAAAACAAAACAAAACAAAACAAAACAAACAAATCTAAATGAGTCCCCAGAAAGTATGCAATGTAGAAGCATTTAAAAAAATTTTTTTTTGCTCTGATAAAGAGAAAAAAAGGTGGCCTACTGTCTTATACAAATTCTGAGCCTACGCAAGGGATCTGTAAATCATTTATTTTTAACTAGGTGATCAATTAACCTGGCAAGATGGTAACACCTGAAGATTCAGAAGGCTTCTTGAGATGGGTGTTTGCAGTATTTTATCAAGTCTTGGGCCTCTTGAACATCCTGCACGTGTGAGGTGTCTTTATTTCAGTTTTAGATAGTTGAGTGTTAGCATGTGGAGCTGCAAGTCTTTAATAAAGCATGCTGGATTGGAGTAACTCCTCTGATAATTTTTGATCAATACGCTGATAATGAATGGGACTTCTCTTAATAGGAAGGAACAGATAAGCTAGACAAGCTCCAAATGGTTGCTTGAATCGGGGGGCAAACAGAGCTCTATGAATGAATGAGTTAAGGCAAGATACACTTGAGTATACACAGTAATATTTACTCAGGCCTCATACTGAAGGGGGGGCTACAAAAGAAGGGTTTCAGCAGGAAAACAGGGATTCAAAACCAGGTGAAGCAAAACCAGGAACTCCTTTGGGAAGCCCACCATGTTAAACCTTTTACTTGCTGTAGCTCATTAGTCCTTATAAACAACCTTATTAGAAAGATAAATCAGTAGATTTCTCAATCCTGATTCTGCCACTTAGTATTTAACTTTCCTGTGCCTCTGTTTCCTCATCAGTAAAGTGGACATCGTAATAGCACCTATTTCAAAGGTTGTCCTCCAGACTTAATGAATCAACTTATGGATATCTTTGGGAATAGCATAATTTCAATTAATAAAGGGTGGAAGGAAGGAAAGAAGAAAGACTAGAGTGAGGCTAAAGACATAATAGGTGAAAAGCAGCTATCACTCATACTAGAGAAGGGTGTTTGGTATTTTCACAGTTTGCCCAATAATCTGTTTTTGTGCTTAGACAAAATTATGAAGTGGTCTTGTTTTTCTCTTACTTCCTCATGGTCCCCGCTGCCTGATGTTTTGCTTAGTGAGATTGTTTATATCCAACAGGAGGACATCATGGTCTAGCTTTGAGTTCTAGACCAGCTGCTAACAACATAGAGTCCTAGTTATATGTATCAGACGTCAGAGGCTGCTCTTCTTTCTTCGTGGGCATGGGTAGCGTGCTTTAGGAAGATTCGTTGGTATATAAGATATACTGAGCAGAGTTGACACTTAAAGGCAGAAACACTAGTTAGCTAGTCATTGCAGTAGCAGTGGGCTGCACTGTCCGTGCAACATCTCATCTACCCTCAAAACAACTCCGGAAGGTAGGAGCCATTATCACCTCTGTCTTATAGATGAAGATCTAAGACTTGGAACTACTAAATGAATCGCCCTATGTCATAGCTAGTAAGTGGGGCAGGGATTCAAACCCTGACTTGCCTGACTTCATCTGTTCATGACACTACAGAAACTCTTGAAGCTAGAAGCTGTGGCAGGGAGGTTCTCTACTCTATGTGAAACTAGAGTCACCTGATGAACTGTCAAAAGAATGCTCTAGTTCTAGCCTCAGAGATCCTGGTTTGATTCGGTCAGCCTGGGGCCTGAGCGTCAGTGTTTGTTAAACACATCTCATGCGATTCTATGTGCAACAGATTTGAGGGTTAGCAGAGTAGGAGAAGAGATCTAAACTCTGTCTGGAGTTAACACTGGCAATTAGTGACCTGGTTAATGCCCTAGTACAGAGTTGGGGGAAAGCTGAAGTGCTATTTTGCAAGTTGAAAGATTCTCTCATGAGAAAAAATAAAATAAAAAACAAAAACATAAACATGCAAAATCTTTCCCTGAAGAACTACTACTAGCATTCAACGCCCCCAACTTCCCTAAGCATCATGGCAGCCAAGAATAGCTACGAGGACAAACACAGACTTCCTTAATTTCATTGTTAAATGGTAAAACAAATGAGCCGCCTCTAAGAGCTTGATTTGGGGGGAAGAAATTTGCTCAGATGCAATAGGTCTTTTCTCTTCCTCCTATTCTCTGTGTTCAAACAGAGAGGTATTAGGTAGTTTACCTAATTCTTCCTTCCAAGTAACTAGGGATAAAAATGCATTTGGGATTTGAATTTCATCCTTAAGTGGCTTATGAGTTGAGCAGAACTTCAGAAATCAGTAGGAAAATTTATGAGGAGCCAAACATAATTATAATAAAACGAAGTGAAGGTGGCAGTAGCGACACTGTTGAAATCGCTCTCCAAATAGATATTTTTCAACTTGAACAATCCTGCAGTTGGAGAGTCACAAAAGAAATATACCAGAAAAGCTCACCCCAGTTGCAAAACAATAAAAGGCATCACATCTTAGTGGGGCTTGAATAGTTGGTTAGCCTTTAAATAGGAGGTATGTCTCATCCACAAGCAAAGACAGGAAGTGAGCAGAGCGTGGGGACCTGATTGTGACTGGGAAGGTCAACACTGGACAGGAAGGCACTGAAAATTATCGCATCCCCATTCAGCCGGTGCATGTGTGTCTCTTCCTGGAAAGAAAAAAAGAAAAAGAAAGCTTTCCATGGAAATTGCCTCTTGCCTACCTGTAAACCTAAGCCTTGGTCGTGAAACGATGACCAACTGGTGAGGCAATTACATAGCACAGACGATGTTTCTCAATGTGTCAGACACGACGGCTGATGGTGCATGAGAAATCTGTAGGGGATTCATGTATGGATTTAAAATGTTTTGAATAGCTTTATGTTTATCGAAATGCGCTTTAGAAAAATTTTAACTCAGTAACACCAACTAAAACATAATGTTGCTTAGAATGACAGCAGAAGAAATATTCCAACAGAGTGGGTAAGTATCTGACCCAAAACTCACAAATTATGACAGCAGTTTGAGAAGCACTGCTGTAGGAGTTAAAAGGAGAGCTGGACTAAGCGCCGGCTCTACCTCTTACTTGCTGAGTGACTTTGGACAAGTCCCTGAACCTCTCTGAGCTTCAGTTTCCTCACGTGTAGTACAAAGAAGCCTGTGAACGCTTGGAAGCCAGAGAAGACTGAAACTGCTGATCTCGCCGAAGGAGCTGCAGAGATGCTCTCACAGGACCAAATATCAGAGACCAAACGGGTTGTTGTTTATTGAGAAGACATAATGTTAAGTAAAAGTACAGTTGTAAAGTGAGTTGGTCAGTGCGTCGTCACTTATTAAGAAGCCAGAAGAATTTAATATTGACTCATCAGTATGGGGTGATACTCATCAGTATTCCTCAGATCTTTCATATTCTGTCCCTCTCCTCTTCATCGTGAGATAATCCTCATGATTGGTGGTGGGGTCGGGGTGGGGATGGCATGGTCACAGATAAATATATATTGGCCTGGGGCAGATCAAACCCCAAGGCAGGACACTTTGGACCAGCAATAGTAGTTAAGGAGGTGGGCTATGGGAACTGAGATTTATGCTTGGATCTCTGTTTCTCACTTAGTAATTGTAATGCTGTAGGAAATGGAAATAACTCGAGAAAGCCTCAGTAGTCCCATCTGTAAATGAAGATGGTCATACCTACCTCATAATACATTTTCTTTCTAAACTGTGAGTGGAAACCATGTGTTTTTGGTCATCATGGTAGGAACTCAACAAATGCTTTCTGAATGGATGCATGCATGCATGAATAAATAAGAAGCCGTGGGGATAACATTATGTAAGCCGACATACAGCTCTCAATGCACGGCAATAGTAGTGGGTGTTAATACGTTTCATGGATACCTGTTTCGGTAACCCCTAACCCATGGACTTCTGGGGCTAAGCATATATGTATGCCAGACGTGTCATCACCAGCCATGTTACATCCCCACCCTTGACCATAGTGATTGGCTTGGAGATGGGCCAATGACCCAATTAGAGCATTGGGACTTTGGCTAGGAGTTCTGGAAAGAGACCATCAAATTTTCCCTTCTGGGAAGTGAATCATAGAGAATATAGATTCTGAGACTGTTGCCGCCATTCGGTGAGTATATGGATACTGACAAAGGAGCCAGCACCAAGGGACAGGAGACAAAATGACACAGAGAACCAGGGTCCTGGTGACATCATTTGAGCCCTGCATCAAGCCATAGGTAAAGCCATATCTACTCTGGTATATTTATTTGATTATGTCAACTTTATTGAAAGCTTCTTCTTTGTTTTACTGCTTACAACAAGATGAGTTATGTCACCGCAACCAAAAGAATATGGATATAGCAATATTATCATCATCATAAATAAAATAAGAAACTAGGAACAAATGTCTTCAGTTCAACCACTTAACATTTTTAGTTTTGCTCGGGCAAAGTTTGAAGGAGAACTTAGCTTCAAGTTTTTTCTACTTAAGACAAAACACAGCCACTTTCTTCTTGAGTGGCTCATATTGATTCTTTCCTGATATCCTGAGAGGTGGGGAGCTGGCTAACATAGATGTTTACAAAGGGAAGTGCACGTAGTGTGCTTTTCTTTTAAATCCCATAAAACATCCTGCCTACCTGGCAGAAATAGTTCAGTCACCCCTTTCCCTGACAGTGATTGCTTTCAACTCGTCACTACAATTTTCTCCTTCTCAATTGATGTGTGTGGGACCACCTCCTCAAATCACAGACAAATTACTCTTGAAAGTAACATCTGGGCCCACAATTAAATTTGTTCACACATCAGAGACCGCCCATTACTGGACATTGGACACGTGGTATGATTTGAGAGTTAATCAACTGCTACCTTGGAAACGATGTTTGAGGCGTCAAGAGGAAAGAGTACTCCAAATTTTCATTTTCTCCCCTTGAGGGGTTTGGGTGCAGATAATGTTCTATGATCTAGGAACTTGGGGACTATTTGTATGGTCTCCATTTGCATCCTCCAAAAGAATAGCAGTAACTTGCTCCCTGTGGCCACAGGAATGAGATACAAATGTCTAATATAATGTTCCCCAGTCTTTTAAAATCACTTGCAACATGACACATTCAACTTGCAGTCCTGTAGGCATATGTAGGCACAATGGTTGAACCCCGCCATAGAAAACATTAGGATATACGTGAGAGCGATTTTTATCCCAGGAGGTCTTGGATTCCATTCAAGTTTATAAAGACAAAATCACTCACCGGTGCTGTGCTTTGTACTTAGTACCACACAACTTGTAGCGCCATATGCAAACGTGTGTCATGGCCCACTGTTGAGAGTTGCTGGACCCAAATGAAGACTGAAGGGTTTCACAGCAGAGTCAAGCTGCCTCTTGCAAATCTGCTATCCTGTCACCTCCATCCAGCCGTCTCTTCAGGGGCCACTCCTCTCGCTAAGTACAGTCATTCTTCATAACTAGTAGTGGAATGAGATTGGTGTGCCAACTCCTCTTTGAGGATGTGGCAAGAACGAATGAGTGGGGAATACAATTAAAAGAGGTGGAATAGTGTTCCTGAGGTGACACGTACTAGCAGGAAAAAATAAATAAGGAATCTGATCCAGAATATTGGAAGATTTTAGACTTAGTGGATAGACCGTGGACACCCGGGATCATGGCTCTCTTCTCCCCAGAAAAAACAACAACAAACTATCTTTGGAGAATCACTGATCTATTAAAGTAAGGCACACTTGGGAAGGGAGAGAGAATACAAATTGAACTACATGTACTCTACCCAGCCCATTATTTATTTTGTGCCTACACGTTAGTGGGACTGGAAGCTCTCATCTCATTTCTCAATTCCCTCCTTTCCGTTCCACTTCCCATTATTCTCTGGGTTTTATTATTTTAAGAGTTTAAGATTAATCTATTTAAACTGGGAAGGCTGGGTAACTCACTCAGCATAACGCTTTTATAATTTTAGTCACCAGGTAATATGACACTTGAAAGCTAGGCATATTTCAGATTCCTAAGCTTGTGATTGCCCCCAAATAATTTGGTTAATAAAATACCAGAGGCATATGTTGCATATAGATTCACCCTAGGAATTCCCCTTCTGTGGGCAGTCAAGTCGAATGGTCAGGAGTTTGATAGAGACCAACCCCTAGTACACAGGAACCAACGACCTGGGAGATAAAGAGAACTGCATTTCGAATAAAAAGATGTAGGAAATTATTTTCCCATGTCCTGGTTAAAGCTTTGGTATTAATTCTATGCAAACCATACATAATATACATTCAACCAAATTTGTCTATTGACTGTTCGTAGGACGATGCCAGGCACGTGGGGGGAATTCAAAAGAAACGGAAGGCACAGTTCATGTCCTGAAAGAACATTTACTCTAATTGGAGAGCACAGACATAGACAGCGCCCATTAGCCAGGTGAGTTTCAAAGCAAGCTGCTTATACTTAAGTAGCAATTAGGGAATAGAGACAACTCAGAAAAGGGAACTATCCATGTAGGCTAGAGGAGCAAGAAAATGCCTATTGAAGGGAAAACGTGCAGGAGTTTGGAAGGAACAAAGGATGATCACCAATGAGACTTCAAATACAAAACACAAACTTGATTCTAAAGAGAACCATATTATCAAGAATACTTTTTAAAACACTCATCACTCTCTTCTGACCTGTCCAACAGGTCTTTGGGGCTGGGGGGTGTCAGAGAAGGGCCACTTTGCCCATTTTACAGAAATGGCTGAGAGATCAAGTGATTTCTGCAGTCTCAGACCAAATGAAACACATTCCCTCAGCTCGACTGCCCTGCAGTTTCCACTTAAGTCACCAGTTTAAACAAATAGAAGGAAATTGGCTTCTTTTTACTCCTCTGGGCAGAACACATGCTGAGACCTGGTAAATGCCAGAAATGGAAGATATTATGTTTAATGAAAAATAACAGTGCATTTTAATGAGTACTTCTAATTATTATTATCTTGATTTTACAAATGAGAAAACGGAGGCTCAAAAAGATTAAGTCATTTGTCTGGGTTATCCAGGTTCTTAATTACCCTGCATCAGGCTCTCCAAGTGAGGCTGGGACCAGCACTATCCGTATCACCTGGAAATGCAAAGTCCCAGGCCTACCCCAAACTTACAGAACCAGAAACTCAGTGGGGGCAGGGGTGGGGTTGGGGGCAGGGCACATCCAGCAATCTGTGTTTTAAAAAATTTTCCAGGTGATTCTGATACAGGCTCAAGTTGGAGAACGTCTACGGACTGTATACCATTTCTGTGAGTGTTGAGCTTAAATAGGGTTTAGTGTAAGCAGGGAGAACAAGGAGGAAACGTCTTTGAAACTGAGCATCTGTGGGAAGACCAGAAGCTTTTGAATATCTCTGAACAGCTGATGGATGAGTCTGCACCGGCCGACCAGCCTACACATGGAGCGGCTACCGTATTTGTGAATGAAGTCACAGGCTGGACACAGGGACATTGGACATTCTAGGAGTCCTGAGATGATGGCCCAGGGTAACAGCTGCCAGGCAGGGGTTATGAACACAACTCTGCGATCAACCAGCACTGTGACCCTGGACAAGTTCTTCAATCTCTCTGGGCCCTACTTTCTTCATCTGCTCCAGAGGCCACTGGGTTACATGATTTGCATTGTCCCTTCCTGCTGTAAAAGCCCGTGTCTCTAAGGCAACCATTAAAGGGCCAGGGCAGAATTAGGGGCTATGCTGAGCGGCAGACTAAGACGCTGGGAAGAGGAGTCAGAAGGCCTAAAGGATTCAGGAAGTTTTATTATTGAAGGAGGTGGGAGCTGAAATGAGGAAGAGTTCAGACGGAGAGGGGGAGAAAACAGTACATTCCAGATGTGGGAACTAGAGATCAGGGTAGGGGTGAGGGGAGCCAGATGTCCCTGTGAGATCAACCTGAGCAGATGGGTGTGAGGACGACAAAGACAAGTGAGCAAAACTCTCAAAAACAGTTTTCACTTTGATGGTGAAGTAGAGACATAGAATGTACTGATCAGTGTTTTTCCTT
Source organism: Rhinolophus sinicus (assembly GCF_036562045.2). Lineage (NCBI taxonomy): Eukaryota > Metazoa > Chordata > Mammalia > Chiroptera > Rhinolophidae > Rhinolophus > Rhinolophus sinicus. The sequence goes on along the minus strand of NC_133759.1, from coordinate 95,200,845 downwards.
TAACCTAGCACAGTGGTTCTCAACCAGGGGCACGTTTGTCCCTCAAGAGACATTTGGCAAATGTCTGGAGATGTTTCTGGTTGTTAGAACTGAGTAGGTGTGTGGTAGGGTGGTGGTGGGGGGGGTGCCACTGGCATGTAGTGGGGAGAGTCCAGGGAAGCTGGAATGCTGCTAAACCTCCTACAATTCACAGGACACCCCAACCCCCACGACTAAGGACTGGCCCAAAATGTCAGCAGTGGCTAGGTTGAAAATCCCTCACACAACAGAGTATCCTTAGCCCAATATCTAATAACTAGACTATTAGATAACTGGAAGCAGCATATAATTACTACTATGTTGCAGAGGATTCTAAGCATTTTTCAGGCCTGTTCTCACAGCAATCCACTGTGATTACTAAAAAAACAAACAAACAAAAAAGACTTTATTTTTTAGAGCAACTTTAGGTTCACAGAACTGAGCATAAAGTACAGTTTTCCCATATACCCCCTGCCCCCTTTTAAGCATAGCCTCCCCCATTATCTGTGCTCACTTTTATTAACAGTAGCTGCTTTTTACCTGTGAGAAAGGGAGGCTTACAGAGCATCTGATTCTGAGCTAGCAAGGTGCAGCCTGGAATTTGGGCCAGGGTCAGCCGAACTGGAAAGCCACAGCTCTGTATTACCTAGCTCTTCCTGCTGCGTTTCCTGCAACCTGTCAGTTCTGTCTTGAGCACATAAGGCAAAAGGGGGCGGGCCAAGTCTCCTTCTGAGGACCCAGGACCCTTTAATTCAGGACTCCTCTTCTGCCTCAGACTCTCACTATTTATTATAGGGTGCATCGAGAAGAGTCTAAAGCATTGGAAACAGACCTCAACACGACAACTGCGTTCTCCCGGCACTTAAATGCCTTTGCAGCCTTCCCTCATTCTTTCCAGAGGAGTCCTGGGTATCAGCTGATAGGAGAGGTGAACCATGAAAAATGCTGGGTTCCAGTCAAAGTAATTCCATTAGGGGCAGAAATGGCTTGCTGAAACACGAGGAAGGGAAATCATTTGCAGCATACCAACAGCTGGGCCCAAATGACATCACTCGCCAAAATCAAAGGAAATGAGCTAATCAGATATGCATAAAAGCCCTTTTTGTTTGCTTGCTTCGAAAGTTACAATTTGCTTTCATGCTAGAGGTGAAAAAAAAATCTCTTTGAAAAATTTTGGCCCCGATATTTTGCTTCTTTAAATTGTTTTTAGTTATTGGAGCAGACATGAAAATAAAATGCTCATAATGTTCTTAGGTCACTGCATATTAGGAGAAATTACCACAGGAATGTTATTTTTACAGGTTCCTGCCAGACACTGGATGGGCCTCAGCCTCACATTCTCTTCCTCAACGGAAATTTTAAAAAGGGGACAAAAGTTGTCCATTGGCCTTTGTATCTGACCACATGCTTCCTCATGTGCAGTCCATCCATTGAGCTCCTAAAAGAGGCATTATCATCTTCCTCAGAGGAAGGCTTGGAGAAGTTACATGGATGATGGCTCTAGAAAGAGGCAGAGCCAGGATGCAAACTCAGATTTGACTGATTCTAAAATCCCACCCTTGGACCACTACATAACACTCAACTGATTTATTTTGAAAGCACATCTATATCTCACCCAATGACTTCCGTCTTAATTGAGGCCTCTTCTCATTTGAGGGCACAGGAGATAACACTCCCTAAACTCTTCATATGTGACCGGCACTGTTCTAAGCAGTTTCCGTGGATGAACTCATTTAATGATCACAACCAACTCAGGAGGTGGATTCCATTACTGTCCCCGTGTTAGCAATGGGGATGCTGATGCACAGAGAGATTAAGTAAACTTGTCCAACGACACAAGTTAGTGGTTGGCAGGGTGAGGGGTCAAAGCCAGGTAGGCAGGCTCCAGAGGTCATGCTCTGCGACCACTCAGCCACATTATGTAATGAGAATGAACGAACGCTGAGGATTTGGCGGAAAGTCTGCACTGAGAAATAGGTTAAATAAAATATTTAGAGATAGAATGGGGTGATATACTCAAGAAGCCATTGTCTTTTGGAAATGGAAAAGCCTATCTGCTGTTTATTTAGTTGGATTTGTTCTCAGAGAGGTCAACTGAATTTATCTGTATTTCTTTTGAAAAGTTGTTAAATAACTCAGGCTGCTGAGTGCAAGGGCTCTAGAAACTATTTGAGTCATTCACAGTAAAAGTGAAATGTTGAAAAAAGATGCTACTCTATGAGGGCCAGAAACCATATTTCAGGGTACATTCTGTTCCCTTTTGAATCCAGCACATTCCAACTTAAGATGAGGCTTTTCCCGGTGCTAGAGTCACCATCAAACTGGTACTGTGAATATGACACCTCACTGAGACAGGCCCAGACTGGCTACCTCCTAGAGTTGGTAAAAAAGACCCTAGACAAAGGAGGTGATTAGGGCACTTCAAAAGGTGGTCTCAAGTCTGCAGGGTAGGCAGAGCCCGTCATGTTCAGGGCAGACCCTTTGGCTTGGTGCATTTGATTTTCTACAGTAACTCTAATGCATGCTAGAGCTGGGGACCAATTGCTCTGGATGAAAGGAAAGAATGAAAGGAAAGTCTATGTGTGACAATAGTTTAGTGGTTACCAGAGGGTAAGGGGGGTGGGGGGTGGAAGATGAGGGTAAGGGGGATCAAATATATGGTGATGGAAGGAGAACTGACTCTGGGTGATGAACACACAATGGGATTTATAGATGATGTAATACAGAATTGTACACCTGAAATCTATGTAATTTTACCAACAATTGTCACCCTAATAAATTAAAAAAAAAAAGTCTATGAGCAGATGTCTGGGTGTTCAAACTTTCCATCTTTAGGCAAGCAAATCCTGGGTTAGAATGGTGGATGGATGGAGAATTCTGGTCTTTGATTGCCTGAAGGGTTAATTTTGTTGTACTCTGTTTTAATATTTAGTACGTATACTGTTAATACTGTATAGTAATGGATTTGTTTGTGCTTTTGAGTTGTATCACATAAATGTGTGCACGCGTGTGCAGTGGGGAAGAGGGTGTGGATTTAGGATTCAAAGTCAACTCCTAAGTAACATGTTTTCACCCCACTCTGCTTAGATAACTCTACAAAGGTCTTCAGGCCAGGGGTCCAGTGAAGGCCCAACAAATGAAATTCAGTGAACAAAAATTAACCTGAAAGTAACATGAATTCCTCACTTGCATTTCTCAGTATGATTACTTGATCCACGACCATCTCAGCGTAGGGGTGGGAATGGGTGTTAGACCCAGAAAACCAGGGTGTGAATTCCACTTACCAGCTGGGTAACTTTGAACAAATGATCTAACATGGGTAAAATAAGGATTAACTTAGGATAGAACTACCTCACAGAGTTGGGAGGATTAAAATGAAGGGAAATACAAGACAGGTGCTTAGAATAGTGCCCGGCACGTGGCAATTGGTGATAAATCTTAACTCAAGAACTTCAGAATCGCATTTCCTCTCATTCTCTGCAGGCTGCCCAGCATTTCTCCTAAACCTTATCCCAAATTCTCCCTCTAGTCCTTTGGCTCTTTCCCCTCTTGCTGCTTCTGTATCTTCAAAAGCTAGAAGAACCATCGAAAACAGAAACAGCCAGGAAGAAACCGAGTGAATAAAAGCAGAACTCTGGGATTGAGTGGGAGAATATTTAGGAAAACCTACGTTTCTTTTCTTGCACACATAAGGCACTGCTATCATCTCATTATCTTTACCATTGTTGGAAGCAAACTCCACATAGCAATTAAGAATAGAAGCTTTGAAATCAAAGGCCTCTGGGTATGAATCCTTCTTTGCTGAAACCAGAGCAAAGTACAAAAGCTGACAGAACCTCTGTTTCCTTTTCTGTGAAATGCCATCCCTGATACTAACCTTATTGGGTTGTGATGAGGTTTAAAGTTGTTAATATAATGTGCTGGCCTATAGTAAGTGCCCCGTAGTGGGGCGTCACTCTTACTATGTTTTCTAGTTCTACAAAAGCAGGAGGCAGGATGGGAAGAGAACATCAAGGCAGAGACTGTCAGGCGAATAGGAAACCTATCTTCAGTGTTGTCCCTAAGGCTGTAAGTCCCTAGAACTTCAATCTGCAGCCTACTGGTTCTTGCTCTTTTACCCAGAGTCAAGAAATCCAGACTCCTTTCACAGAATCCACCCTTTCTCTAGAAGCTGCCTAAGAAAGAGAGAACAACAAAGCCTACTTTACCAGGTTGCCACTCTCTAAGTAAAAAAAAAAAAGCCACCCGGAGGGCCCATGAGCAGAGGCCAAAGAATGGGGTGGGGCTCAGAAGCCTAGAGGAGGGAGTGAGGGGCCCCCAGCCCAAGCAGCAGGCTGTCTTCCAGGTTTAATTGCAGTACATTTCTGAGATGTGTCGTCATTCACCGAGCCATGATGCAAATGCCTCAGCAGTATGGGTGGAGAGAAGTTAGAGTATCTATGAAAGACACGCAAAAACATATGCTGACCCCTTCAAACCTATGACCATATTCTAAGTGGAGCCAAACTAAATGAAATCAAGGTCTCTGTCCAGCATTTGAGAGCCAGTGAAAATAGGAACTCAGTGTTTCTCTAAATTCACAGAGTATATTACCTTAGTCATAAAATTGGGGACTTTCAAATCTAATTTGTTCTGTGCTAGTGCTGTGAAAGGCTGGGCAGTGTTCCAAAGGAAATCACCTCCACGCAAACAGAGATTAGCAGCTCTCCACTGGAGACATATGGGAATGATTCCCTATAATCTCCAGTAATTGTGGCTGCATTACATTCAAATCCTGTTTTCAATTTTCTTAAACTTCTAGACTGATTGTGTTATTAAATCATGCTGGCTGATGTGTTTAATAAGGACCTATTAAATGTTTATAAAATTAGGGAAATAAATATGGGCTTTTAGTCAGATTGCCCAATGGATCTGGTAACCTATTGTTAAACTAACAGCCTGGCTGTTAAAACTGGGTCTCCTGACTACATACCCTGGTCCTCACTTTAAAACACCATCCCAACATTCAGGCAGAGCTGCTTATTCTAACACTGTTCGCTAAAGAATTTGGCTGCCCTCTTCCACTCCACAAAGAAAGAAATACATTCAAAGAAGATGAAATAACTGTGCAATGCAGTGTCTTGGCTGACAAGAAATGTCACTGCTGCTTCCAAGGAAGTAAGTGATAACACCACTTTCCAGAGAAGACCCAGAAAGACCAGTGCCGCGGTTGTCGTTATGGTTGAAGCCTTCACCTGGCTCAACTTCAAGCTGGAAATTGCACTGACATTCTCCCAGGCCTTTGGTAGGAAGGCCTGATCAGCTTTTAGAGGGGAAAGAAAACTTGGCTAGGATGTACACAATGCGGAGAGAGAATGCATGAAATCCAGTCTTCAAACAGAGGTTTCTTTAGGAATGATTTCCCCGTTGAATCTTGGTGATCATGGATGATTTGAGAGGCACAGTGCTCTGTGACATGGCTCAGACAAGTTCAGTCGCCTTTGCCTCCTTGGCATTTGAAAGCAACGACCAGAAATGCCTGCAGAAAAGATCCAGGCATGGGTGGCGAAGGCCAACTTACAACAGAGTGTCCAGGAGTGGGGGCTGCCACAGTAGGGGGACCGTGTCCATGTCCACATTCACTGAGACTTGACCTGGGAACAGGATTCCCTAATCTCTGAAATGGAGATGTTAACAGTATTCATTCACCTCCAGGGCCTGTTGCAAGGATTAAATAGAACGATAATGCGTGTCAACCGAGGTGTCTGGCACACTTGGTAAGGGCCCAAAAGGGGTTGCTCAAAAAATGAGAAGTGAAGAAGCAGAGGTCATGGTCCACCCTATGATCGCTTTTAAAGTGCTAAAAATAATTACGATACTGTGTTAAAAATAAATATTAATACAATATTAACTGTCTGAGTGCACTTCTAAGCATGGCATTAAAACGCAGTGCGGCAGGATCCCCGTCCAAAGCAATTCCCTTACATAAAACCATAACTTCAGTCCTCCCTGCCAAAACACTCTCGGCCACCTGGCCTTACACCACAGTTTCCTACACCCTGGACCACAGCTCGAGTAATTCTGTTATCTTCAGGGCAAATGCAAATCCCACTTTCTTGGACGAATTAACCTTTGAGTTTCCCCTGAAGGAAGGGGGGGGGGCAATTAAACAATCTTTCTGGCATGTAACAACAACGACAACAGACCACATCATTATCTTGTTATAAACACACCCCCTTAAAATATTTCTCACAAGTGCGTACCAGTTCCCCCCACTCGCCCATTGCTGCCACCCCCGTCCCAGAATATTGTAAAGGGATGTGGGAACTGGCCTGGTTCACATTAGGGGCTCTGAAAGGTTGGAGGAGAATTGGATATAAGGTTAATATTTGGCAGAACCTTGTAAATGACCTGATTGTTATTTTATATTGCCTACAGCAGGGGTGTCCAAACTTTTTTCAACGTTTTCCACCAAGGGCCATATGCGGTAAAATACACAAACAGCCGGGCCACTCACTCGAGGTGAAGTACATATTGTCTCACCTGGTTTATTTAAGTAAACTAAATATATTTTTGGAATTTGCTGCGGGCCAATAAAAAATGGATTGCGGGCCGCAGTTGGCCCGCGGGCCGCAGTTTGGACACCCCTGGCCTACAATCTCCAAATCATTGCTGCTTGCCAGAAAGGGCCCAAGTGTGGGCTGGTAGTTACACACAGCAGTGTCACAGGCCTGTGAGGAACGCACTTGCTGTGTGCGTGTTTGTGTGTGTGTTTTCCATGAGTGTGTGCATGGCACAGCCGTCTTTTCTTACCCCCAACCAAAATACAGCAGAAACCCAGCACAGCAATTATTTTTACAGATTTTTTTTTTCGGTCTGCCCTCAGGGGACCTTCTCCCAATTTAATTGTCTAAGGGGATTGTTTCCTTGTGGGATTTTGTTTCAAAACGTTCCTGTTAAAATTTCTTTCTGAGGGGGAAGAAAAGAGAGGATGGAATTTTTTTTTTTTAAATCTCCCTAAATACACACACCCACAATCACATAAAAATTCACCAAACTGTGTATCCTGAAATTAATAGAGGTGTTTCATGATGCATAGATTGTTAAATTATTTGTCTAAAGATATGTTTAGAATTGATTATATTAGAGGTGTATAAATCTTGGGCTCCCTGCCCCCACTCCTGTGCCTTGGAAATGAATTCAAGCAAACCAACTGAATTTTAAGTTAAGACAAACAGGGGGAGAGATCATTTGTCTCCAGTTATACATGAAATAGCTTATAATAGTGGATGCAGAGTTCATGAGGTATATGTTCGACCTCCTTTGATATAAATTCCATCCTCAGCTCACAAAGAAATTGTATTTATGCATAAAGACAGTGCTCTCTAACATGAACTCCTATAAATTACGAGAACAGAAAATCCAAATTTATAAGATGCCATTTCTGGATTTATTTTTAATGCTCTCTCGCGCATATTACCAAACAAATGCCACATTAGCAGAGCATGAAAGGCTTTTTACTGGGATAAGCTACAGCCATGAAATTCACAGCACAGGCTGGGGAGGGGGTGGTGGTTAGGCACAAATAAAGAAGCAAAGAGACAGTGAGAGGGACCAGTGCCTGCAATTTGTCTTCGTGTAGACAAGCTGGTCCCTTGCCTTTGAAGGAAGGCATTAATGAACTCATCTTGATCCGTCAATGATAGCAGACACAGGTGATTATTTTTCTTTTTCCTAAAAACATGTGAGATTGTGTTTCTCCTTCCAAACTCCACACAGCAGGATCCGATCCAGTTCTCCTCTGCATCTTTCGCTAACTCATTCAATCATTCATGTATTTGTTCATTCATTTTTTTCATCAAGTATTTATTGACTGCTTCATATGCGTCAACCATTCAGTTCAGGAACTGAGGACACGGAGTCTAGTACGAAGAACAATGCAGGGTGGTAGTTAGAACACAAGCTCTGGAGTCTGTCTGCCTGAGTAATGCACAAAGAAATAATATTCATGTTAATAATTTGAGTTATGCACAAAGAAACAACAGTCATCTTAATAATATTGGCTAGCATTTATTGAGGGCTTACTCGGTGCCAGGCACCATTCTGTTTCTACATGCGTTAATTCATTTAATCTTCTCACATCCCTACGAGACTAGATATTATTTACCTTTACTTTAACAATGAGAAACTGAAGTTAAAAGTTCTCATAGCTAGTAAGGAGTAAGACTAGCATTTGAACCCACGGCTTCAAGACCAGATTTAACCACTGTGTTGAATGGAGTGGGCATTCCGACATCAATCAATCAACCAATCAATTAATCACTCAGTCAATCATCAATCTCCCAGCTCTACCCTTCATTGACTGCGTGACTTTGGACAAGTTAGTTAAACACTTACTGCCACAGTTTTCCCATCTCTAGTATGCAGATAATAATAGCGCCTGCTTCGTAAGCTATGTACGGTCAAGGTGAAGGTTAAAGGACAGGCTGCACATGTCCCTGGCCCAGGAATGTGCTCAGACTCAGCTCTCAAAACTTATTTATTATTATCACCATTACGTATTTGATAAATCCCCTCTCTCTCTTACTACATACAAAGGATGCACTAAGACATCAGGGTTTCATTCTCTCACAGAACCTGGCTGAGGAAGGGCCAGATTCAAAACACTGTGATCAACCAGCAGAGACACCAAGGTCACATGACTGGTCCAAGGCCAAGCACCAGAACAGTCTAGTGAAAACTGCTGTCTAGTTCAAAGAAAGTCTGGGGATTGTGACGGGTGGGATTCAGTGGCGATAGCCCTCTGAGGCTTCCACCTACAACCCAAGTCCCCACATGTAGCACAATGCCCCCCTGTTATTAGTCTCTCTTTAGGAAAACCTTGAGATAGTGGCTCTGAACATTTAAGACTTTTGATTGTTTCTTCTTTTTAAGAAACCCAAAGGTCATGAGGACAGGATGCAAAAATATCAAAATGCTCAAGAACATTCAAGTGGCAATAGTAAGAGCTCATTCTGTGCAAGGTGTGGGCACCAACCCCTCAATCTCTTTCTTCAGACATCAGCTCTTATTAATCCAATGACTTACCTTCCGTCTCAGGCAAAGTTTTCGGTGGCAAGCAACAGGACTGAACTGGGCTGACTAATGTGAAAAGGAATATATCCAAAGGATATAGGGTAAAATGCCAGTAGGAACCAAACTCAGAGACTATTAGCCTGGAAGAGGAGCCCAACCTGTCACAAAAGATGCGAGCAGCAGAGTGCTTCCTCTGGAACTGAGAGCCCCATGTTGGAACTTGTATCTCTGGATCAGTATACCAAGTGCCTAGAATGATATCGGACACGTAGTAGGTGCTCAGTAAATGTTTGCTGAATGAACAAACAACTGGATCAACCCCAAGACATGGGATGGACTGAAAGTATAAGTAGTAGCCCAAAAGATTTTTGAAGTTCACAGAATGCCATATCCGTAATAGTGTAACAGATGCACCAGACTCCTGGGTGCTGGGCAATGTCTGGGGCTGACACTGGAAGCACGGCTCTGCCCTGCCAGGTGCTGCCTCCTGAGACTTCCTGTGTCTCAGACAAAAACAGCCTCTACTCCTCACACGTCGGTGAGGGAAATATTAGTATCCAAATTTTGCAAATGAGGAAACTGAGGCCCACGGCAATTAAACAGCTTTTCTAAGGGCGACAGAGATGGAAAGTAATGGAGCCGGGATGGTGACCTGGATTTTTGTGATTCCAAAGCACATGACCTTGAACCCTGCTTGGAAGGGCTTTGAGTTTGGTGGGGCAGTTCTCATGGTGCCAGATCTCTGAAACCTGTATTAAGTGGCCATGTGAAGGTAAAGAATTTCCAGACAAACAGGCAAAGAAGGAAGCAAAGTAGCAGTGTCACCACATGAGAGACCTCTCCAAACCATCGTTTAGTTTTCTGACTTCTTAATAATAATATAATGGCGCATTGCGTATACATGACAATTTTATAGTATCCATCTCATTAGCACCTCTCTAAAACCAAGGCATTATTTAGACCATACAATTTGCCATTTGTCCCTATTTTACAGATAAGGAAACAGAGTCATGAAATGATGTGGTGATTTGTACCAATATGGACAGGAAGGGAATTCAGCGTTTTTCTTGCTATTCTACCCTGCTGCTTAATATAATGTAGATAAAGAGCCACACTTATAAATAAATAAAAAATACATAGAGGAGTGGGCATGTATGTGTACACGTATGTGTGTGCCAAAAAAATGTATACACATGACTTGTATTCATCTTTTGTGTCCGGTATATATTGAGTATTACAAGTTTAATAGTTTTTTTCCTTTCTTAAAATGTGTATACATTTTTTGGCACCCTCTGTATATGCAAATATGGGTGAGTCTGTAGATATAGTCACGTATGTGTATACACACACGTTGTGGGTACAGATGCTAATCTCAAGCACACCACCTGTTGATCACCCCAGCTCTTAGGGTCTCTGTGCTCCAGACACATCTGGATTCCAGCAGTGATGGGATAGCACTGGGAAACATCCTGAAGGAGACAGACAGGACTCAAGACATCTGGTTTCTAGACGCCACCTTTCTACTTTCCCCGCTTACTAAAGAGGGGCTTGGTCATGTGGCCCCCGCATTAGACAGTTTCCCTGATCCTAAGTTCAACCTCTGGGTTTCTAAGTGCTGTTGTCTTTCTACAATATGTTCGTGGGTCCTCTCCCTTTGCCCAGTGAAGTCCTATTCATCCTTCACACGCTGGCTTGAACCTTCCTTCCTCAGGAGGGTTCTACTCTCTCACAGAGCCCTGTACTTTCCTTTTATCACATTTATAATAGTCCGGCAGTTTTGAAGCCATCCTTTCATTGGTGTATTGTTTGAGCTGAGCTGAGCTCTCGCTGCGAGGCTTGTAACTTCCAAGGAAACAGGAGTCCTGTGAGTGTCCCGTGCTGCAGCAAGCCCAGGGCCCAGCCCTGGCACGTGGGAGGTGCTCCATCACTCTGCTTATTGAACGGACGTGAGACAGGAACTGGGCTGGAGCTCAGTTTCTACGGATAGGAATTGGGTGAGGAGGAGCACCTTCTAAAGATCAGTAAACCAGCAACTGCTTTCTCTCCGTAGCAAGATTTTAAGGTTAATCATATTTAGGGCATTTTGACTTTTGACTATTTCAATTCTAGTACTAGATTGGAAAAAAAAATTATCAGTAAGCTTTTTGTGAATCTGTGACATAAATACCAAACCACTGGGATTTCTTCATTCCATTATAGCCTGGCTTCTCTCCCATACCTGAGCTATATAAGAGGTGACCAAAAACTCTGGGGGTGATAAAAAATAAAATAAAACTGCTTATTTAAATGAACTGAGTGAAACTTCACTTTGTAAAAATTTTTGGGAGTGTCCGTTGGCAAAGCCACTTGAGCTAACCACACAGGAAACTACATCTCATGACCTATGATTCCACCCTGTTTTAAAACAAAGTGTTCTCCCCAAATTGGTCACTTTTTTTCTTCATTAGATTAATTCCAAATAGCTTTTGATCCATTTCAAAAGGTAAATCGGTACTGCCAGGATGCAGACTGACTGCCATCCAAGCTATTCAAAATGTCCCCAGGACTTGAGTGTTCTCATGACAGCAGCTTCTTAGGGTGACCACTTCAAACATGGCGGTGTTCATGTGTTTTGTTTTGTAAGACAAATTACTTTAGATAGTCACAACCCAAAATTTCTTAAAGGTAGATGATTAAGACAAAGACAGTTTTTACATAGCTGTTCTTATAGTGTTTGATTTAAACCTCTTGATATGATTCATGGGAGATGAAGCAGTGATGTGATTGATTGATATATTCTTTTAGCCCACTAGGTTGTAATGTCAGAAGGATAGAGATCATGTCCCTCGTCTGACTGTTGTATTCCCAATAATGAACAAAGTGCTGGGAGGCAATATAAGATGGTGCCAACGCATTCCAGCTTGCCCAAGACGGTCTCTGCTTACCCTCGGTTGTGCTGGTGGAATTCTCAATAGCATCCCCTTGCACTCTTGAAAATGTCCTAGGGTGGGAAATAAACTATGTAGCAATAGATGTTTTGACTGCATCATGGATGCAATAATGGATAAATAACTAAACCAATGAGTCACACATCTCTCATATAAGATGTGTGATGAATTGATAAGCTGGTTCTCTGAAAACACAACAAAACAAAAGCCCTGATTTGTAATGTTTGCTGATTTCTGTGGTACATACTCCCACTGTGGCTGATTCTAAGCTATCAGTGTCACATCACTGAACAAGGGGTTGAGCAGGATTGTGTGAGCCGGGATAATCTGGCTCCCATGCCACTGTTCCAGTAGTCTTCAGTTGCACATTCGTGAGACACCAGATTGAAAGAGGTTGTGTGGTCTATTCCAGGGACGATTATAAACAAAATGTAATAACTGATATAACAGAGATATCCATCAGAACGGATGCTGGTCTGACCACTGCAGACAGGGCTGTAATGAGCAATGCAGTTAACAGAGCAACCTGGCTCTCTGAGGACCGAGGACGCCATTTTGACCTCACCTGCACTGTGCACTCACTCACCAAACTTACTGACTTAGTTTGTCAAAGGCAGGGCAAGGACAATAGCAACATAACTTCCAGGTCTTAGAGCAATCTTTTGGTGTTTCCTGGAATTCTGAACAGGAGCAGACGAGTCCTCCCCTGTGTGGTGTACTCTCCGAAGCTGTAAATGGATCACAGAGCATCACAGATCCACGCTGGGAACTCCTGCTGGCCTGCCCTACTGGAGAACATGCCACCGTTTCTCTGTTACCTTGATGTGGAATTGAACTGTAGAGGAGTTAGACAACATAAGCTAAAAGTATTCTCGACCTCCCTTTGATATAGGTAGGGCAAAAAAAAAAAATTTTTTTTTAAAGATAAAATAAAACATACTCCCAGACCATCAAGACCACAGTTCTTAGAAGATGTGGGCAAACTTTCAACTCTGTGAAGAAATAGAGAAGTGCTCCAGTAGATGAACACGGACAAACTGTTAAAGGAAAATGAGGACATATCAGAACTCTTCCTTGGCATCTGTCTTAGTCCGTTTGGGCTGCTATACCAGATGCCATAGAATGAGGAGCTCATAAACTACAGAAATTTATTTCTCACAGTTCTGGAGGTGGGAAGTCCAAGGCATTGGCAGATTCGATGTCTGGTGGGGGCCTGATTCCCAATTCATAGACAGTTGTCTTTTCTCTGTGTCCTCACAAGTGAAAGGGGAAAGGGAGCATTCTGGGGTCCCTTTTATAAGGACACTAAGCCCATTCATGAGGGATCCACCCTCATGACGTAGTCACCTCCCAAAAGCCTCACCTCTACATACCATCACTTTGGGGATTAGGTTTTAACACATGCATTTTGCGGGGACACAAACTTTCAATCCATAGCAGGATCTTGAAGGGTGGTTGGAAGAAGCTGAGTGAAGCTGTTGCTTTGATGCTGGAATGCATTCCATTTTCTCTGCAGACAACAAAGATTAGCAGGCAACATTCCTGAAGGTTGTCAAACTCCTTAGACAATAGATTCTTGGAAGTCCATGCTTTCATAGTATAGTTAGGACACACCTCGTCATAGGAGGAGGCAGATGAAGGTGTTGCCAGTTTGGGGAGGATTTCTACATCACCAGAATTGACTGTCACTGACGTTGCAGGACTTGAAGGCATAGATAACTCCTATATCAGACGCAAGGGCTGACTTCATGGGTATGCGACCTGTGCAGCTCCCCTGAGCTGCCCCATACTCGGAGGGACCTCACTCTTGGTTTAATGCTCTGCTGTTGCCATTTTGAAATTCTCAATCATTTTTGAACAAGAGATCTAGAATTGTCATTTTGCAGTGGGCAGTGAAAATTGGTTTGTGTCTTCCCAAAGGGCCATTAAAGAAATTAAAGTTATAATTTTTCAAATAGTGTATCCTGGAGACCTAGAATTACCACCAAGGTGTATTATGAGCCACCAAGGGAAGGCCAACAGAAGTATCCATTATGTTAATCAAGAGGGATCATAGAGCCCTTCACCCCATAGCAAGGATGCATCTTATCTGAACAACTAACCCATCATAACTAATCAGGAGGCCTAGTGAAGAGAAGGCAACTGTGGGAAACAAGTAAAGTGGGGTAGCAGAGAAGGTGACTAGAATACGGAGTTTTTAGAGGGAAGCTCAAAATATAAACTAGAAAGGCAAAGACCAATTTCCCAAATTTGCAAATATTATTTCCACATTGCCACCCATAAGTCCCTAAATTTGTTTCCTTCATTTTCTCTTTCTCTCCTTTCCTTCTTCCCTCCATTCGGCCACATAATTGTTCAATAAAGCTGTATCGTAGACAATGAAAAGTATAATATTAATAAAAAGATAGAGAACTCTGAGAGTTTGGGAAAAGAAGACTTCATGCCTAGCTGGTGGGAAGATACATTTGGAGGAGTCGGCCTGGTAGCTGGTCCTTGGGAGATGGGAGTAACTTGGATACAAGGTGACAGAAAGGTTTTCTAAGGAGAGAGGACAGTGGGAACAAAGGCATGAAATGAGAAAGCCTGGGGTGATTATAGAGAATAGTGCCTAGCTTTGTTCGGCTGAAGCACCAGGTTCCTAGCAGGAGCAGTGGGAGGCAGAGTTTTCATTTCTCCCTCTATTGATTCTTTTCCTAAATATTTCAGATGAACAGAAGCTAGCGTAGAGAAGGAGATGCTTAGCCAAGTAACTGGTCCTTACTGACGAGTCTTATCTCTATCCTGCACTGTGACATATCATAAATTTCCCATTTGGAGAGGATATCAGTTAGGACAGGCTCCGTGATACTGGAGCAATAAACAATCCTCAAATTTCAGTACCTTAAAATGTTAACAAAGGTTGATTTCTTGTTCATGCTCTATGTCTGCAACAGATCAGCTGGAGACTCTGCTTTGCTTCATGCTTTCTTCAGTCAGGGAGTCACGCTGAAGGCCCTGCCATCTGGAACTTTGCTGGGTGCTGTGTGAGGGGCCAAGAGCAAGCCAGACACTGGCCCTTACAGGCTTTTGGCCAAAGGAGGGGCCCATGTCACTTCCCTTCACATTTCCTTGACCATGTCAGTCTTATGATCACACCCAACTTCAAGGGGCCAAATCAGATGCAACCCTATCATGTACATTGCAGAAGAAATACTGGAAATATTTGATGAATGGCGCCAATGAAAACCACAGAGAATCTCAAACTGATTTGTTCCAAGACACCCAAACACTTGCGTCAGTCTATGTATAAGATGATTGGATAGGCAGGTTTTTATTTTTTATTTTTTTACAGTTCCATATTTTAGTGCTTTCACAATTTAAATAAATAGATTTATTTATATATCTGAATAGAAGTTTTTAAACCAGTTTGTTTAAAAAACTTCTTACCAATTTTTTTTTTTTCAAATTCATGTTACCTGGGAACTGCAGACATTTTCATCATCCCAGCCCTCCTTTACTTCTCACCACTTTACGTAGACATCTACAGCCTAAACCACAGGATCAAATATTACTTATGTATTATAATATATTACCCTGGGATTTTCTCTAGTTCAGGAATAAAAATGCCTTACCATTGTTTCCTCCTTTCCCCATGACAGACATCACTAATCAATCATGGTCCTCTTTTTCCACTGAACACAATTTGAGTTCTTCTCAATAGAGTGTGCCACTGATCAGAATTTTAATGAGATAAGACCAATTTATCATTCTCTTATAACAGGGGGGAAATGTTATCTAAAACCCAGACTATTCTCTAAGAAATCAATAGCATATTAATGGGAAGGACTTCAATCTTTTACATAATTACTGATTTGTTGATTCTTTCATTTATTCAGCAAGTATTTATTGAGAAACTACTATGTGCCCAGTACTGTTCTAGGCACTGGGGATGCTGAGAGCTGTGATAAGCATGGTCCCTTCCCAATGGAACCATGTTCTAATACTGTGAAGTATGTCAATAAGTTCAGGAGCAAGAGACAGAAGTAAACCATACTGCAACATAGAGCAGAAAAACTTAAAGTTGTAAATGGAGTAAATGGATTTTGAAAGGGCTGAGGAGGAGCTGAATGCCTGAGTAATCCATGTGGTAAAGCTAGACAAGAAAAAGAAATGCCTCTAGCAGCAGTACCAAAAACTATCCTCATTTACACTGTGGATGGAAAAGGGGCTACGTGTTAAACCTGACAAGCTCAAGGGACTGAAAATAACCACGTAGGATGACGTGAACATAAAAATTTCTAACTAAGGTGGGCCATGGCGGGAAATCACATCCTTGGCCTGTAGCTTCCTTGACAAAGGTCAGTCTTTACCTTGAGTGAGTCTATCTGTTGTCTTTTTGCATCTAAGATAACATACCCTTGGAATGTCAGAGTAATCCCTTTCCAGACCCCCCAGAGGGTACAACTCACCAGACCAGAGTAAGAAACTATAGAATCTCTCATTGTTATCTTGTTCCCCAAATACCACCTCTATGTGCTGTAAAATGCTACTAACTATCCTGTACCCACCAACGTAAAAGAAGTGTGTGTCTCTCCATTTCGCTTTTTATCCGATCCCAGAGACTTCCCCGCTTTGCTTTCTCCCACCCCCTTAATCTACAATCAATGGATTTCATGTAACCTTCCTCCTTTGATTCTAATGTATAAAATAAGTTACAAAATGGCCATTTTCCAGAGCATTTTCTCAATCTGTTGGGACTTTGCTTCCAAGCAATTGTCATCAGTTTGGCTCAAATAAACTTTTATAAGCTTTCTCTTAGGCTGGGTGTTTTTTCATCGACAACACTAAAAATCAAATCTATTAATACTTACTTATATATTTGCTAAGACATGATTGATTATCCTTCCTAAAAGTAACTGTTTTTACAATTCATTCATACATTCATTCATTTGTTCATTAATTCAGTCATTTGTTCATTCATTTATTTAGTCAATTATTTACTTAGCATTTACTATGTGTCAGATAATAGCTGGTTCCATAGGAATTTAAATACAAATAAGATGAAAATCCTGCCTTGAAGGAGTGCCCGGGTTGGGGCTTGGGGGGCTGGGCAGGGACAGGGGAGACTGACTAAGAAGCAAATAATTCCAAGACAGAGCAATAATGGAGGTGATGTTTCCACTGAAAGAGTGATCGTCTTTGGCCATACCAGGAAGGCTTTGAAGAGGGCTGGAGAAAAGTGAGTGGAATTTTCCATGAAGAAGAAGAGACCACAGACATTACAGGAAGAAAGAGGGATACAGCAGGACAGAATGTGACAGGTTGGAGTGAGCCTGGGGAATCTGACAGTTATCACCAGCTTTGGCATGTTGAGTGGAAGAAGATGAGGTTGCGGAAATTTGTAAAGACTTAAGCCATGAGAATGAATAAAGTTCTTAGGATGGGATTTCAGGGACGGACAGTAGGAACCTGTGAGGTTCTCCTGACACCAGTGAAATCAATACCCAGGATGCCACCCACTCCAGCTACACATAGAACTTCCCCAATGTAACGGTGCAACTGCCTCCTTTGCTCTGCTCTTGGACACAGGCTTTCTCCCTGCTCTACAACCCTATGTCTGCAATGCAAATGAACATGACCTTTCCAAAGGACAGTATGCTCTTCAAAAAAAGAAAAATCATGAGTGCATTGAAGGGTACTCTCTCAGCTGGTGGTATGAAAAGTTGCATCTTTCTAAACCTGAGCCAACAGACCTCCACCACACTGGAATGCCTGTATCCTCAAGGTCATTTATGGTTAGAAGTCCTGAGTTGTTAGCTTGTAGAACTTTCCTTTTTATCCTTGTGAGGAGTTGGGCTTGACCTTGAACCGTGTTACCTTCGAGTCTTAAAGAGTCACTGTGCAGTGGATGCTCAAGCCTACGCGTTGTTTGTAAGTACAGCGGCCCCCTGAACGGCCTCAGGTGGCTACGGGGGCTCATCGCAGGGATGCTGTTCGCAGCGTGTGCCTACTTCATTTCCTCCTCTCTTCGGGGACTGACTTTGTTTGTAGGTTCATATGTGCTCACGCTACACGCTCACTACATTTCCTCTTCCTTCGCATCCAGACACTGTGTTTCCTCTATTTCCCTGCTGCCTGTAGTTATGCCTGTTTG
This sequence comes from Rhinolophus sinicus, assembly GCF_036562045.2. Classification (NCBI taxonomy): domain Eukaryota; kingdom Metazoa; phylum Chordata; class Mammalia; order Chiroptera; family Rhinolophidae; genus Rhinolophus; species Rhinolophus sinicus. Next base: position 95,182,713 of record NC_133759.1, on the reverse strand, counting down.
GACCATCTCATTTACTCCTGACCAATGGAAACGCAAATGAAAATGACGTGAGGCTTGACTCTTAAAAAACATCCGTTGGGACCCTCCAGCTCTCTCTTCTCCTGCTGTGGCTACCTGAAGGCCGTGTGTTCAACTGGCACGCCTACATGCATGGATGAGAAATATACTCTTACACTGTGAAGCTACTGAGAGTTGGGATTTGTCTATTGCGGTAGAGAGCACTAATTTCCCCAACACCACCTGAGGCAAAACATGATTTTCCCCAGCTAGTAGAATTCTATTTCCTCTGTTCAAGAGACCAGCCCCACTGAGACCTTAATCTCAGTTCTACTTTCCTGGGCGAGGGAGTCTGATTGGTCTTCCATTAGCTGATGCCAGGGCAGAGAGCTCATTGTAGAAATACGGTTTCTCCCACAGGAAGCATGTGGATTGATGGGGTAAGAGAATCAGGTCTTAGAAAATGGAAGCTACCTTCTCCATAAGGAGAGCCTGACAAACAACTCAATAGATATTGCTGCTAAGAATATTCCTGATATACTTTCAGAGGCATTAAGAGAGAGAGACCCACATTCAGTATCTTTGGAAGGTTCTAAGCTCCACCCTGCCAACACTGGCCTCTGCAGGTTTGCTGTTAGCACTGAGATGTAAGAAGAGTTCAAAAGGACCACTCCTTTCTGACGGTCCTTCACCCCATCCCAGGATCTCTGTCATGGTTGCCAAGGAAGCTTCCAGCTGTGAAAGACCAAACTGGTAATCAAACCATGAAGCTGTAAGTCATTTTCCATAAGCCACTGAACAGCTGTCGGATGTTAATGAATTTGACTCAGTACCACCCAGGAGCTGAATTTTACGGGCAAAAAGTGACAAGTTTCCAAGACTATGACACAGCTGATCACACCCTCTGTTCCTTGGAGAGGAGGTTCATCTTCTGAGGGAGATGAATGCTTGCCACCAGAGTATCCTTAGCCATTGGAGAAGATGAAGCCTCAGTGCTCTTTTGTAACAGCCTCCTGCCCATGGGGCTGTGATGCTTTGTAAAAACACATGAGCTTTTGTGGTATCACTCTCTATCTACAGAGACAGGCAGGTGTGATTTGCATATAGCTCATTTACATATAGAAGAATCCTCCAAACCTTTTCAAACCCTCTGGACTTAAAAGCCCACGACAGGGAGGGTGGCAGGAGTGGGTGGTAGCTTAAAAACATATTTTTGTTTTACGGGAGGGAGGAGTTGGTGGCTGGCAAGACCAGCAAAGCTCTTTAACAAACCCATGGACATTCCAGGAAGGGAGGGGCAGAACAGTTTGGAACATGAAGCTTTGCTTGAGGGAGTGAACAGAGAGCCTCCTCGGGGAGGACGAGGACCAGATGACAGTACAACACAGAGCCTGATAGGAACCGTGGAAGACGGGTGGTTGACAATACTGTGCTAGTTCTACCTCCAAAATATAGCTTCAATACTTCCCGTCTCTATCTCCATTGCCAGCTCTTTTGGCCTTCCTGGGCTATTGCCACAGCTTCTTGACTTGTCTCCTTACTTTCACTCTGGCCCACATCCACTCCATTCTCACCGGCAGTGCAAGCAATCTGTTTCCCACTGGAGCACGAGTCTCTGTTGCCTAAACTTCTCCCAAGACTTAGACTAAAGCGATCTCCTCAGCGCGGTCACGATTGGGCTGACCCTTGCTTGTCACTGAATGGCCTCCAAACTGCCTGTCTCCCTCAGTTCCTTGAAGTCACCAAATGCTTTCCCTCTGCTGGGCTGTGGCACGGGCTGTCCTTCATCTCCTCATTGGGTCCTCTTTCCTCCTCACTCCTTTCCTTGAGCGTCGACACCACCTCCGCAGAGAGGCCTTCCCTAACTCTAAGGAGAAGCCACTTCCCACCTTACTCCCCATCACGACACCCTGCCGTTTCCTTCATAACACCATAAACACGGTCACAAATGTATACAATTGTTTCCTTTTTATTCCTGGCACCTCCTGCTAGATTATAAACACCACAGGCTCAAGGCCATGGCTGTTTCCTTTGCCCAGTGCCAAGCTTTGGTGCTCATAAATATGTGTTGATAAAAATGAAGGGTTTGGGCTCCAAGCGGAGTGACTCCAGTCATAGCGTCTGGAGTGAGGTGGACCTGGATTTAGCTCCCAGCTCTGCTCCTTGCCAATACTGAAACCTCAGCTAGGTGACCTCCACTGACAGCTTCCACGTCCTTCTTCGTCATGGGGAGAAGCATGGCAGTTTCCTCTCACACTTGTCGATAGGATGACACAGTGCATGAGAAAGTTCTCAGTGGTGCCTGGCACACAGTAAGTGCTCAGAAAGTGTTAGCTGCTATTATTATTAATGATATCCATAGTATTGCTATCGTTGTTATTATTTAACTCCATTTAGGCATGGTCCTAAATCCTAACTGGAGAACAGTGAACAGGCCCTTCTCATGGTGTGTGTGTGTGTGTGTGTGTGTGTGTGTGTGTTATTATCATTGTGGCACATAACCCCAGCCTTCTGTTCTATTCGTTTTATACCAGACAGCATTTTACCACAAAGAGCGGCTGCTGTTTTCCTAACGGCAGTCACACACTTAATGCTTCAATTTCCACATTTTATTTTATATGTAATTTAAAGCCCATGGTGCCTTAATTGTAAAATAGGCCTTATTAAAATAATAGCTTGAAAACCAGTGGGGCTCCCTGTGCCGAGCAATGAGGGTTTGTAGCTTAACGGCTGTTTACTAGGATTTAAAAAGAGACACAACCCAAATAAAGCTGTAAAGACATTTCCAGCATGAGTGATGGGCCAAGGACCAGCTGATAATTAAGCCCCCCTCCCCGCCCCCACACTCTTGCCCCCCTTCTGGTGCTGTCTGGAGCTTTCCTTAGAAATCCCAAGCACACCCTTTGCTGCTTTTACGATTGATGAGGCGGTGAGGATACTTCAGCACGAGTAAGCAAGGCAGTGCTTTGATTCATGGTGCTGGTGGGACTCCCAGAAGACCAAAGAGAATATCACTGATGAGGAGAGCAGCTGAAGTTGCTGTGAGGGACAGCAGGTCAAAGCTTGTGTAGCCCATGAAGCCAACCACGGGTTGTTAGGGTCTTTCATGCAGCCTGAACACAACCTCTCCACCTGAAGGGCCAGAATCCATCAGACAGTGGGACCAAATGGCATTATTATCTTCCGCTGCACCCACAAAACTGGCACTGAGCACAGGTAGGTTCTCTGTAAGTCTCAGAGGATGAAACACACTGGAGCTGGTAGGAGTTTCAGGTTCTAGCATAGTCACGATGGCTTTGTTCCACATGATCTTTCTCAGACAGGAACACTTAGATGAAGAGATTTTGTAGGATAAGAAAAGTCATAGCTTCTATCATTGGAACCACCAAGTGCTCATAGTAACTACGAGGTGGGTATTACCATTCTTCTTACTTTATGGCAAACGAAACCTGACCTCAGAATGACTTTGTTTAGTATAGGTCCACACAGCTCTTGAGCTGTAAGCGAGGACTGACATCCAAGATGGTTGCATGTTTACACTTATGCTCTGGCCACTGAACAATCTTGGGCTTCCAGGAAGAGAGCCCGGGGGGTCATCGGTATACATCCAACCAAGTTTCAGAAAACCCAGGTTTTAGGTCCTGCCTCTGCCGCTCCCTGTGTGACACTGAGTGAGATGCTTACCTCTCTGTGTTCTTGAATTGGAAATTAGATCCATTCTTCCTGCCTCACAACGCTTTTGTAAGGATCAAATACATTAACATTTACATACGTTCTTTGCAAGGTAAGAACCCTAATGGACCATTCATCATAGCAAAACTGTCATGTGAACCCACATAGAAAAGCATTTATAAAGCAAATCAACATTGAAAGAGGCAAGCAAATTAAGATTTCTGGTTCCAGAGGAATCCAATATAATTTCTAAGTTCTAGATGTATGACTTTGGGTAGGTCATCTCATTTCTCTGAATCTCAATTTTCTGCCCTATAAAATCAGATACTACCCATCTCTCAGCACTGCTGTGAGAATTCCATGATATTATGCCCACCAAGCAGCTTAAACAGGGCTTGGCACAGGTGCGCCCTGAACATTAGCTACCATTATTATCTCTTTAATGTATTTCTCTTCAAGACACAGTCCACTCCTCAGTACCCAGCCGGGCAGGGCTGTCTGACTTTCCAGTTGTCTCTCTGAACCTTTGTGGCATTATAGACTGAAAAGGGAAATGTGAGCCAAAGAGTGCCCTGAGGCTCCAACACTGTGGTTTTGAAAGTCAATACGTCTGTCGCTAGCAGAACACAGGGTCTCTTCAGGGACCGCCCACAGAGATGTCGCTGAGCTCTGCAAGCTCTGCACAGAGGAGTTTCATAGTGTGGGACGAGCTGCTCAGAAGAAGGGCTGTGTCGTTGTCAGGCCAGTGCATTTGCAGCCTCCCTTGTCAACCGGGATCTGTGCACAAGGAAGCCAGACTGCCCTGCCTTCTCCCACACCCAGACAGTGGCCAGGAATGCCACCCCTCCTGCCCGCATGGCCCTTCACACTTCACAAAGCGTTTTCACGTTTTGTCCATCATGGTCACACGCTGGACAATGAGTGCAAAACCCGGGAAAAGACACAGTGGTCATTCTCAACCAGCCTGGCTCAAAGCTGCAAAGCAGAGTGTAAAGAACAGTGGCGATTTTCCAGAATGTGAAACCAGACAGACCTGGGTCTGAATCATGGTTCTGCCATTTCTGAGTTTTGTGATTTGGGGCAAGTCCCTTAATTTCTCAACCATCTTTTCCTTCTGTGAGAAGCAGTTATGTGTAGTGGTTCAGAAGGTAGCTCTGGGTTCAAATGCTTGAGATCAAATTCAGGGTCATATATACCCTAATGTGTGTGTATTCTCAGATAATTTACTAATTTTACTATCTGTAAAGAGAATGAGAGGTCTGCTCTGAGGATGAAATGATACTAAAAATATGCATAAAGTCCTTAAGCTAGTAGTATCAAGCACGAAATAAATGTTGGCTGTTGTATTTGTCAGGGTAGATCCTGCTCTGCTCCAGTGAAAAACGAATCTTGAGATCTCAGTGGATTGACACAATGAGTCTATTTTTCACTCTTGCAGATGGAGGGATTTCTTTTGTATTAGGAAACTCAGGGATCTGGGTTCTTTCCCTCTTCAGGCATTCCCTCATCAACCTATGGCTTTCAAGTTCACAGTGGCAGAGAAAAGGAAGGTGAAAGAGGCACTGGGGCTCAAGACATTCCTTCAGCCAGAGCTGGTCCTATCACCCCATCTCACTGTCCAGGAAGCAGTTGTTAATGCAAATTGGGCTAAGGGCCTAAATCTCACTGTTGTGGTAAAGAGATTAAATAACAGTGTGTATGGAACGCTTAGCAAGGTTCCTGGCATGCAGTGAGTGCCTGTTGTGTGCTCTAGTGATGATTATTAGTTTAACTCAGTGCCGGCTGACTTGATTTAGTGCAATTCTGATTCAGATCAAACCACTGGTCATTCCTGACCATGGTCCATGGTAGGTCCCAGATTCTCTTAGCAGCCATGTTTGTCGCTCACTGTTATCAATATATCCCTACCTTTCTGCATCTCTTTTCCCTCTTCAAGTGCCCCCAGGGTGCCCGGAACCATCAAGTGGACCCCCAGTTTATGGCTCCTTCTCACTGTGGCATTCCACCAAGTAACAGTGTCAACGTTACACGATCATTGTTGATGTTTGACGTGCTCTGACTATCGATGGCGACATTGTACTGATTCATCCAGGAAAGTCTGATTGGAAGTAGACCAAGCACTGATGCTACAGTGACCCTGAGAGATCACTCAGAATTCTCAGCCTTGTTTGGATGAGCAAACTGAAGCTTGGAGTGGTTAGGGGTCTGCCTCCAGCCACAAAGCCGTTAGGAGAGGAGGGTGGACTCGACTCAGGATAATTCCCCATGAAGAGCTCTTTCTACTCTCTTCCTGGGGCCTCTGCAGTTGACTTCTGTGTCTTTTTGGAAGTGGTCACACACGTGGGCCTTTCCTAATCCTATTTACGCCTCTTTCCTTCAACAACTGAAACTTGACAAATTTAACACTCAAGCTAAAGCTAAACTCTTGCAGAAAACAAGGGCATACCATGTTATTCCTACCTGGGGCATTCTATGGCTGAAGACGCATGACATTAGCCGAGAGTTCACTGACCAATAACGATGGGTGTCAAGTACTCATCCACCCACTGTGGACACATTTTGAAGCAGAGACAGACCTTGAGGACTGTCCCCGAGTCACAGCACATAAGAGACTTTCATCCAAATGAAAAGGCTGATCTTCCCAACCTCAGTGGCAACATCCAAAAAGCGAAGACTCCAGTCAGTCATCAGTGACCTCAAGGAGCTGGTTCTCTAAATGAAGATCTGGGACCAACACACAAGAAAAAGGCATCACACAGATTCTCTCCCATGAATACTATTTTTTAAAAACTTTTATTTATTTTAAGTGTGTTTTTCCAGGACCCATCATCTCCAAGTCAAGTAGTTGTTTCAATCTAGTTGTGGAGGGCACAGCTCACAGTGGCCCATGTGAGGAATCGAACCAGCAACCTTGTTGCTAAGAGCACCATGCTCTAACCACCTGAGCTAACCAACCGCCCCCATGAATACTAATTTTTATGCTTGGTAGCTCCCACTCACTGAGTGCAGAGTCCTGTGCCAGGTATTGTAGAAATATTATCTTAAATCCTCACGGCCAGCATATGATGTCAAGATCATTTACTGGCATTTTTCGAGACTCAGAGAGGTTCAAGTGACTGGCCCAAGCCACACAGCAAATGTCCGAGTTGGAATTTAACTTCTAAATCTATAACTTTCCATATGACCATACAACAGCAGGATGCCACACAGGGGTTTGGCCTTGAAAGTATCTAGGAGGTGGGTAGCTTTTCTCACAAAGGTCTCCAGGGCCCTGGTATGTCAACAAGGCATCTCAGAGGGTCATGGTGACACAGATAAGGGCAAGGCCAGCCAGGCAGAACTCTGCTTCTACCAGAGATATTTCACTCTTTTGTATCTTCCACAGTGGGTTTTCACATGCATACTTTGTTTGAAAAATATGTTCTACTGCATAAAGGAAAGAGAAAGTAAAAAATAAAACTAAGAAGAGAACTAAAAATTATCGTTTTAGTACCATGGCCTCAATTTTAGGAACTAGATATGAAGGCCCAGGAAGTGAAAAGATTTGCCTAATGAACAGACAAAGAGCTCTAGCAGACAGGTTGTGGTTTAGAACAGGGCTTAGCAACCCTCTTCTGTAAAGGTCAAGGGTAGGCTTACTACTCAGCTCTTCCATAGTTCTGAGAAAGGAGCCACAGACAATACATAAACAAACAAACATGGCTGCGTTCCAGTAAACTTTATTTACAGAACAGGCTGAGGGCTGGTTTTGGCCCTTGGACCATAGTTTGTGGACCGTTGGTTTAGAACAAAGGATTCTTGACTCCTTAGCACTTTCTCTACAAAAGCAAAGCTTCCCCCTTAAAGACAGATGAATGGTATAGTGCTGTTATTTATTTTTTTAATGTTGAAGGAAAATGGAATATCCAAGTTGGCAAGTACATGAGGGTTTTATAAAACAAAGCATAGGTAAACCGTAATAGGCAGGTTAGTATGATTGGTAGGCAGAGCTTCCAGGATGCGGAATAAAAGAGAATCATAAGTAAGTGATTTAAAGAAAGAGCTCTGCCCTGATAATGCTGTTAAATGTGCCATGAACTGAGAAGTGTGACTAAGTCGAATCTGCATTCAAGGTCTAACATAAATTAATATATTTTGGGATTTGATAGAAGTGATGGTTGTACAACATTGTGAATGTACTAAATGCCACTGAATTGTACTCTTTAAAATGGTTAATTTTATGTTATATGAATTTCACCTCAATAAAAAATTTCAAAAATAAATTAATAAACAACAAAAAACTTGAAAATGAAATGCTGTCGTTCTCTGCAGTTGATCCTTCATCGTGCTTCAGGCCCTGAAACTGCTGAAGATTTCCCTTTGTTGGGTGAGGAAATTTGTCTGCCGTGCCCGGTAGCAGCATGGTGTGATTTTTTTGTTTTCCAGATTTGGTGTCACATAGGTCTGTTCTTATTCCTAGCTTCTTCGGTCCTCAGTTTCCTCACCAGTAAAATGGAGGTCAGCATTGTACCATTGGTTGACATGTTCATGAAATGAGATCTGATATAAACACTTAAGTCTAGGAAGTGTTCAATAAATGTAGCTTTTATTGTCTTCCTTTATTTCTTTTGTAGAACTGGGAGGGCAGGAGGTAGCCATTGTAAGAGATACTGGAGAAAAGAGTGTCCTGGTAAAGGAAACAGCATACGGAAAACCATGGCAGGTTCTAGGAAGAGAAGACGCTTATTTGACTAAAGAGTCAAGCGGAGAGTGGTAACATACAGAAGCTCCAGGGAAAAGCACACGCCGCGTTGTGAAGGACCTGGTAAGCAGGGCCTATTTGTTTGGTTGTTAATGAGGGTCATGACCAACTTGGCTTATTTTTAGAATCCTTGCAGGATTGGTATGGAAGCAGAGGGAGGAAAGTCAGTGAGGAGGGTGTAATCCAGGGAGGAGACGAGAGGGGCTGAACACTGATGTGGTAGGGGGCAAACAGGGGGTGAGAGGACAGAATGCTGCCCAGGTTTCTGCCTTGGACTCCTTGAGAGATGGTGATGTGCATTCCTGAGAAGGGGAAGACAGGGGGAAGAGCAGGTTTGCAGGGGAAGATGATGAGCTCAGGTGCAGAAAGCTACATCTGAATGGTCTTTTTTTTCTGAATGGTCTTAATATATTTATTTTTGAGAAACCTGTGGCTTTTATCCCCTTATTCATTCATTTGTTCATTCATTCATCATTGACTGAGCTCTTCATATGTTCCCGACAGTATAACTATACTCATTTTCTACTGCTGTGTAAAAAACTACCCTCTAGATGTAGTGGCTTAAAACAACAAACATTTATCATCTCACAATCCCTGGGGGTCAGGAATTCAAGGAATTATCTGGGTGGTTTGGGTTCAGGATCCCTAATGAGATTGCCTTAAGGCATGGACTGGCGTTGTAGTCATCTGAAGGCTTGACCGGGGCTGCTGGACCTGTTTCCAAGATGATTTACTCACATGGCTGTTGGCAAGAGGCCTTGGTTCCTTGCCAAGTGGGTCTCTATATAGTGCTCTCATGAGGCAATCACTAGCTTCCTCCAGAGTGAGTGATGGGAGAGACAGAGAGAGAGACAGAGACAGAGACAGAGAGAGAGACTACTCCCTCAAATAAAATATTGCTAGTCCCACCTTATTCTACTTGTTAGAAACAAGTCACTAGGTATTCACGGGGAAGGTATTGCATAAGAGCATGGATACCAGGAGGTAGAATCATTGGGGGCCATCTTGAAGGCTACCACAGTGGCTTGACATGAGCTCTGGGAACACAGTGATGAGCTAAAGAGCCAGCCAGCATATAGTCCAGTAGGAGATACAGACATATATAAAATTATTATGCACATAAAATATAACAACTAAGTAGGATAAGATAATGAAGGAAAAGACAGCAAGTTGTGAGAAACATGTAACTGGAGCGCTCAACTCAGAGGGAATGAAGGAACAGGAATTCATTTGTGAGGAAATTACACTTTTGGTGAGGCTTAAAGGAGTAGTAGTTAATGTTAGGTCAAAAAGATGATGGTTGCCTCAAAATGTTAAAATAGAGTTGCAGGATGACCCAGAAATTCTATTCCTAAGTATGAACCCAGGAGATGAAAACATATATCCACACAAAAGCTTGTATGTGAAGGTTCATAGTAGCATTATTTATAAGAGCCAAAAAGTGGAAACAATTCAAATGTCCATCAACTGATTAATGGAAAACCAAAATGAGGCATATCCACACAATGGAATATTATTTGACAATAAGAAAGAACAAAATACTGATACATGGTATAGGATGGATGGACCCTGAAAACATCATAAGTAAAAGGAGCCCAACACAAGAGACCACGTGTTGCATAATTCTATTTGTATGAAATGTCCACAATAGAAGACAGAGTAGAACAACAAAGTAGATCAGTAATTGCCTAAGGCTGGAGGTGAAGGGAGGTTGGGGGAACATGGGAAGTGATGGTTCATGAGCAGGGAGATTCTTCTGGGGGCGATAAAAATGTTGTAAAATATACTGTGGTGATGTTTGCACAACTTGGTGAATCTACTAGGAACCATTGAATTATGCAGTTTAAATGGGCGAATCTATGGCATGTGAATTACTTCTCCATAAAGATGTTAAAAAAAACAAACAAAGAAAGAAAATGGTTGGAAAACACTGCAACAAACGCAACGACTAGAAATGGAAGAAAATGTGGTGTGTGGGAGAAACTCAATGTGTCTGGAACAGAGAGACAGAGGGAGAAGAGGGATCAGATGACACAGGGACCAGACCCTACTGGCCTTTAGTGACCCCAAAATGATGATCTTTATAATTAGGGACTGGGAAGTCACTGAAGGCTTGTATGCAAGATCACGTTAAAGGTGTTCGAATGTTATGTAATAAGAGCTCAATAAACTAAAGCTTAATCTTCCTATTGTGAATACATCAACAGGGCAGACAGAGTAATGAAAGCCTTATTTTTCATCCTTTTCCCCTGACAAGTGCAGGTCCCAAAGCTTTGGGATAGTGCTTGAGTCCCTTGTCATGATGAGTGGCCCGCTTGCTTTCATGTGCTTTTCATTCACTCTCTTGTGTCCTAAATGGCTCCATATTGCTCAGTGAGGGGACACACTAGATGTGGCTGCCCTCGGGTGCTGACCCCATGTTCCCAGGTTGCAAAGTCCTTAGGATTGGGGGCGTCCCTAAGCTCTTTATCCTTCTCCAGATGGCAGAGTGAAAGAAATATCTGGTAACATGTTCATTCCACCTCATTGAATGCGGTGTACGTAGGTGTGGTGCCGCTGAGCCATCTATAGGAAAAGCTGATTTCAAGTTCTGGCACCACGATTAGCTGATTCACAAAAGATGTGAGTGTCCGTTTCTTCCCTGCACATCTGTCCTGTCTGCTTTTAATTTGGAAGCACCAGTTTTAATTTAGCGGCAGGACTGTAAACTCCATTTCTGTGAACACAGAATGACATACTTTGTGGAACTGGGGCCTCCGGCCAAGATCTGACTCTTAAGTAATTGATGGCCAGTGACTAGCTGAGAAACGCTCCAATGCGAACACTTTCCATGGCAAAAACCCTGTCATATCAGCTGGATTGCAAGCGAGCCTCCTGGGCTGCAGCCCATCTAAATACAGGCCTTGTCTTTAACTGCAGGCTCCGGAGCCCAAAGGGACCCTCCAGCTTCATTCTCAACATCAAAGGTCTTTCCAATCCATAGTTTCCTTTTGTCCCTCGTGCTCGGTTGGAGGCTGTGGCCCAATGCACAGATTTCCTCATCTTTGGAAACCAACCATATCAGGAAGGAGGCTTCAGCGTAAGGGGTTGTTTTGTTCTGGTGAAAAGGACACTCTTTTCATCACATTTGAGAACCAATTTTTAAAAATCTCACTCATATCCAATATTATGTGTGTGTGAGAGAGAGAAAACAGGCCTGCAGTTACATCACTCCTGTGGTTTAAGAAATCTTTTTCACAATATGTAGCCTGTTTTTGGGGCTGGGATGTTTGGAGAGCAGGGAAAGGGGCAGAGCAAAAGGGACTGAGGAATAAGAGAGAAAAATAAATCACCTTCACGGAAGAAGGAACGGAGAAGCAAAGGGAATAAGGTGGACAAAACCTCCATGAATCGGGGGATCCTCTAGATACAGAGACAGTCAGGATGTCCTCTTTTTTCAATTAATACATTTGATTGAAAGCCATCTGTCTTCAATCACCACTGAATACTTATCACCACCTATCACGGTGCCCAGCCTAAATGCAAATGCCTATTTTTGAATATATTAATGAGGAAATGAGTAATTACTGAGTGATTGCCACGTGCCCAGCACTGCTCCAGGTCACCGGCATGGGAAGCAGAGCTGGTGGAATTGACGGGCAGTCTAGCGTAGAATACTAACCAGGGGCTCAGGCCTTGGCGTCAGCTGGCCCTGGTTCTGGGTTCAAGTTCTGGCTCTTACTAGCTGCATGGCCTGGGGAAAACTGCGTAAGATGCCTCATTCTCAGTTTCCTCGGGTTGAAATGCGGGCAGTAATAGTTGTTGGGAGGATGAATTGAGGTGAAGGGTAGAAGGTGCTTAGAAAAGTGCCTGGAACATAGGAAATACTCAGTAATAGTAGCTATTATTACACAGTTTGGAAATGGCACATGGCAACCTCATGCAACAATTCTTGCCATGGCTCTCCTCAAAATGTTCTTGAATCACCACCTTTGTTTCACATCCAGTCGGTTGCCAATCCCTTTCCCAAGCCACAGTGAGGCCAATAGTGCACTCCTGTTGGTTTTATTTAAAGTGTGAGGAGCCCTATTGTCCTGAAACTAATGAGGGTTTTATGGAAATCATTTCTCCGTGGACGACAGTGGCACTCAGCTGCAGTACAAACAAGAGAACATCCCAGATGGTTTGCAAAGTATTTCAGTTTTTGCCAAACATGTTTTCCTCTAATTTTAAATTCCCTGTGTATTTTAAGTGAAATGTAATCCACATGTTCCTGGTCAAGTAACTGTTACGGAAGGAAGTGGGGAAAGAATATGGGAGAATCCCAACACCAGCAATTAGAGAGATGGCAACAGCTCAGGAGGCTGACTACGTGTGTGCACACACAAAGTGAGCTCTGGACTAGGAGGAAGAGAGGACAGTCGTCCCCTCACCCTCCTCTCCCACCCGTCACGCACCCACTCACTTTCCCACACCATGTTTAGGGGGCCCTTGCCAACCCCACACTGTATTAGGCATCGTGGGTCAGATGTGGTCCCTGTCCTAAACGAGTTAGATTGGGGTCAGCAGACTTTCTTTGTAAAGGCCCCAGTAGTAAATGGTTTTGGCTTTGTGGGTTGCATGGTCTCTGTTGTAATCAGTGAACTCTTCTTGTAGCAAGAAACCACCCACAGACAATGTGTACACAAAAGGGCAGAGTTATGTTCCAGTAAAGCCTTATTTATGAAAAACAAAAAAGAGAGTGGGGCCAAACTTGACCTATGGGCCATAGTTTGTTGACCCCTGGATTAGACTATACCAGGGAAGACCGAAACACCACAGGTAAACACTTAGGGAGTAGGTAACTTAGTGTTCATCAATGAAGAGGTGGCCCTGACTAAGCAGGGATTCAGTGACAGGATATCAAGGTCCTATAGTTAGTTGTACCTTTCAGGAAGAGTGGACTCAGTCCCAGCCCCATCATTTTATTACCTGTGTGACTTAAGACTTGTTATTGACTCTCTATAAGCCTACATGTGCTCATCTGTACGGATATAATAGCATTAATAATCCTATTAGTATTATAACAACGCTATTAGGAAACATTATTAATTTATATTACTTAATCTCAGAATTGAATGAGGCATTGTGCCTGAAGGTTCCATGCAATGTCTGGCATCCAGTATACAGCTGGTATTCAGAGGGGATAAAGCACAGATTTGGGGGTCAGTGGTCCTGGGCTTGAGACCTTTTCTGTCACTTAGTCATCTAAGCCATGGGTCAGCAAATCTTTTCTATAAAGGGTTGATAGCAAATATTTTAGGCTTTGTGAGCCCCATACAAACTCTGTCACATATTGTTTTGGGTTTTGTTTTAATGTTACAACTCTTTTAAAATGTTAAAATCGTTGTATAATTCTTAACTTGTAAACTGTACAAAACGAGGCTGCAGGCCACACTTGGTGGTAGTTTGTTTTGACCTCTGCCCTAGGTCAGGGCTGTCCAATAGAAACAGAGCAGAAGCCACAATTTATCATTTTCTAGTAGACACATTAGAAAAAGTAAAAAATAAAAAAAAACAAAGTTAATGTTAATATTTTGTTTAATCTGATACATTCACTATATTATTATTTCAATAAATAACTAACATTAAAATTTACTAATAAGATATTTTGTATTGTTTTTTTCTTTTTATTTTTTTGTACTAAGTCTTTGAAATCCTATGTGTATTTTACACTCACAGCATATCTCAAGTGCTCAAAAGCCACACGTGCCTAATGGCTACTGTGGTGGCCAGGGCAGCCCTGGACCTCAGTAATTCTCTCTAAACTGAGCAGAACAATCGCACTTAACTTTTAGGGCCACTGGGATGATTTCATGAGGTGATGCATGGAAGGCGCCGAGTGTACTGCCAGGCAGAGTGATGTTGAAATGATGGCTTAATCATTGGTAATAAGGATACTGCACATTGTAATAGTGATGGGGATGATTTTTTTTTTATTTTGGGGGACAGTCTGTGTCTCTGCCATCCTTCTGGAAAAAAATACCTCAATCCTGGTGATTAGAGGGCTTGCGCAGGACCCCCAAGCTTCCTTGATTTCTTCCAGCTGCCCCAAAAGGTTCTGGGTGCTGTTCTGAAATCACAGACAGCTTCCCCAAGACCCAGGACACAGGTGAAAGGCTTGGCCATCAAACATGGAGTTTAAGAAACTCCATGAAGAAACAGCCCACAACCCTCCGGGCCATGGGGAGGGTGAGGGCTGCCCATTACACACTCCTTTGGAACTCATGCTCTGAGGCCAGCTTTGCCATCTAACATATCTAACATGGAGTGTGTGTGTGTGTGTGTGTGTGTGTGTGTGTGTGTGTGTGTGTGTGTGTGTGTCCATCTCATATATAGTGTGTGTATCCATTTAACACATGCTATGTGTTTGTGCGCTTCCCCCATCATGTACTATTTCTAATTCTAACTCCCTTTTCCTCATTTAGATGCCCTGCCAGCGTTCCCTAGGATTTGGCGGGAGGAGCAAACCCATAGGTTTTCAGGGAGAGGTTTTGAGAGGCTTTAGGGAGTCTTCCATTTGTGTCAGACTCTGGGGCTGCTATAGTATCGCTTGAAGAGCTGGGAATGGCTGAATATCCTCCTCTGACCTGATGTCTTATAGTCAAAGGCAGACCAATCCAGGTTGTGCTTCTCATGTTAGGGTATCGAACGGACTTAGTGGGAAAGGATCACCGTACACCAAAGAGCAGCCAGGTGGACAGGGAGACTCTTCCTAAACTTAACACAGCACAAATTCTTTCTGCTTGAGGTCGTCCAGTATAACTTCCTTGAAGAGGTGGTTTTTATATTGAACAACTCCAGGTCAGAAGTCAAATGATATCACCCACTCATGAAACCCAATCCTCTGCAAAAGGTCCCTCACTTAGCATTTTAAAGCATTTGGGGCCTAATTCTTGCTCCTCCACTTACCAGCTGTGTAACCTTGGACTAATTACTTAACTTCTCTGAGCCTTGGTTTCCTTATGTTTAAATGTGGAAAACCATATACTCTTGGAGTGGGTAGGACTCAGTTAGCTGCCATTAGTTGCAGGGTACACTTAATTAGGTCAGAGCTTGGCATGTAATAGACACAAATAAAATGGTAATTAATTATTACTTTCTTTTCTTGAGTGAGGGGACTGGCTACTTGGACCAAATTCCTTTCCTTTCTTTCCAATGCGGTACCTAGGGCTCCCCTTGATCCCTAGCCAGGTTCAGGATGCTGCCATGTGGATACAATGGCCAAGAGTCATCACGTGGGGTGAGTGGAGACACATAGCCTGAGGGCCTGAGCTGGGACTGGTGAAGAAAACCAAATACATCCTCCTTGCCCCAGGATTTACTCCTCCAATAGTTGAACCCCCCAAGTTAGCCAGCAGGTGTCTGACAGTAACATTCACACTTTCAGGGAGCATCCTGCCGGAAGTACCCTAGCACTTAGGCAGTATTCGCATTGATCTCCAGGAAACAAGATAATTACAAACCTTTGGGAGACCGCTTGATACTGCTAGTCGAAGTTGAGCCATTTGGGGAAAGGAACATACAAACTGACTTATTTTATGACATTCATACATTTGGTCTAATCTTGATGCAAAGGACTGTAGCTGATTTTTATGAATGCAAATTTCACCTCAGCAATCCTGGGAAAGATTATCCTCTGACTCTGTCAAAAAAGTTTGCGTCTTGTCACAGTTATTACTTTCATTGCTATTAAAAATGGGAATAAAAATTAATTACTATTAATGAACTGATATATTATTATCTTCTATGCTATATTAAGACTTTATAATGGCAAACGCATATCTTTGAGTCAATAGAAAGCCGAACTTTGAATTAACACTTCAAGTAGAATTTGAGGAATGCAGTACTAGTCTAACCCCAATCTACCTCTAAAATCCCTTCACTCTAGTCCAAGGGTCAGCAAATTTTTTCTGTAAAAGACCAGATAGTAATTATTTTCGGCTGGGCAGACTACCTGGTCTCTGAAGTAACTGTTCAACTTTGTCACTGTGGAGCCAAAGCAACCTTAAATTATATGTAAACTAACAGGTGTGGCTGCATTCCAATAAAGTTTTATTTACAAAAACATGGGGCTGGCTGAATTTGGCATGTGGGCCCATGGTTGGCTGACCCCTGTTCTAGTGAAACAAATAAATAACTCAAAAATAAATCTCCACAAAATTTCCCCCAAAATTTACTTCCATTATCTCTCCATAAGGTAAACTCGTGATAATAATAATGTGGAAAGAACATTGACGTTAAAAGATTACATAGCACTCCTGTGAATGAGCCACTATTTCATTTTTTCAGGTAACATAAATATGAATGGTTCCAGACCCTATGAAATCGGAAAGGCATATAACTGAACTGAATGAAAAACAGAAAAGTGGTGTTAGTTTACTTACTCAATTAACTCATCCAGTACAAATTTATTGGAAACCTATGGCATGCCAGACATCAAAATATACTTTTGTCATCGGTGACTGGGCAATAGGAGGAGCTTTTGTTTTGTTTTGTTTTATTTGTTTGTTTGAAGACATTCTCGATAATCCTAAAATCAGACTATGAAAAAATTCCCTGTCCTGTTTAGGGGGAAAAAAAAAAAAAGCAATTCTAATTCTGGCTTTCCATAATGAGAGCCCTGAAGTATACATGGGAATAATTAAAACCAAAAATATTAAAAATAATAAAAACGCTGGTCCTATTAGTGTTGTAACTGGGCACTGACACCATATGACATAATTGGCGCTCGCCTCCAGGCTCCATTTGAATCCAGCATTCTGAAGCCCTTTCGTAACAGAAATGAACATCTGCTCCAAAGAGGCTCTCTACACTCAGGCATAGAACCATACAGAAGGGTGTGTTTTCCTTAAAGTGCAATAATATGTTATTAAAGTGTCAAATACCTACATTTGCAACAATAATTATATAAACACAGGCTAGGAGACTACAGGAAAAAAAGAGACACCAATTTAAAAAAAAAAAAAAAAAGCCCACAGGAAGAGACAGCATTAACGATTGGGATAAGGGGTTCAGTTATTTTTCCTGGATTGGAGATGAACATATTTAAAAGAAACAGAGATGATCCTAGTGGTGTCGTGTTTTTATTATTATTTCTTCTCCTTCAAGACTTCCTCACTTCATGCAAGAATTATTTATAAACAAGTGGAAATCATTACTTTGGGATTTTATTCAGCACAACATTAAATGGGGAAAAAATAGACTCCCAAGCTGACTGAATGTCATCATGTGCTTTGCTACTTTTTCTAAGTTGAGCTCATCCATAAATTTTCAGAAATAGTATTTTTAAAACCCACCAACAAATTTTCCAGGCCAGAAAATGCCCTTCTTGTTCTGACACAACTGTTTGAAGATTTTTCTATTCCCTTCTTAATTGAGAGGGAAAGAGGAGGGAAGGAAGGGGGGGGGGAAGAGAGAGAGAGGAGAGAGAGGGAGAGAGAGAGAGAAAATAGAAAAATGGTGAGAAAACACTCTGATCACAGGGGATTAGCTTACCCACAACTTCTTCAAAATTGCAATTGTTTGTGGATTCATGTGGTCTCTAGAGGATGGAGCAAGATGTATTTCATCAAAGTGTTGAAGCCCATTCTGAATGAGGCTGATATGCTACAGATGTGTGTCCAAATGTGCCAGGTCCATCACTGTGTACCTGGCTCCCTCTCCAAGGTTAATGAGACAAACTGGACTCTTGGGGAGGGGGGTGTCTCTTTAGCACAGCCAACACAGCCAATTTTTAAAGTTGAAAACTTTAGAAGATTAAGGGGGATTCCAGCGCCTAGATTCTCTCAATGGATGGGCTTATCAGTGGAAGTTAAAATGGCAGTGGAAAGTTCCAATTTCTTTCCCTTTTTTCCAGTGTTTCTTTGTAAGGATTGTTCAAGGATGGTAAGGAATGAACCACAGCAACATAAAAAGAGTGAACTATCTCGAAGACAAACACATTAGGTCTTGGTGTATGCATTATACTTACGAGGGCATACATTCCCAAACTTCAAAGATGTTCATCTCACAGTCACAGGTTTTGTCAAATTTGCTTTATCACTTGACTATTATTTAATATTTTTATTTTAAAAGGCCCTTTTTCCCACTTAGATAAAGTTGCGTAGAAATAAAACTTTATATCACCGCTATTAATTGGAAAACATTACCACTTGCCATTAAGCAGTTTACCACAAAAATACACAAGCAAGAAAAGCTAAACCATTAAATTAAACTATTAAACTCCAGCTAAATACATCTGCCTGTTCAAGGCTCCATGCCTGAGGTCTGTTCTCTCTTTAAGGAAAGGGAGATTAGCACGTGTTAAAGAGGTGCTGGAGACATGCTAGCCCCAAAGTAAGACTTGCCCCTTGTAGGAATCAGAAAGGGTAACAGAATTGAAAAAGAAGGATTAATTTTCTTACTATGTGGTTCAACACTGTTGAAAGTCCGTTTCCTTAAAGTGAACCCCTGAACACTCCTGAAGCATGTCTCTCATCCGTGAGCAATGCATGTCACAATTTGGGGTGCCCCATTGGCCCTTCATACTTTTTAATACCTCTTAAGACTTCAGAAAGTGCTTCCACATACAATGTTCTCTTTGGTTCTCATGATAACTGGTGATGTAGCTAGAACCATAATTATTACTTTTCTTCTACTGGAAATAAAAATGCAAAACAAGATGTTTTAAGCTCACATAACAAATCAGTGGCAAAGCTCCCTCTAAAACTTGGGATTTTATTTTTCTTTTTGTAAAAGCTACATTTTGAAGTTTATAGATAAGTTCTCCCTACCAACTTGTCTAGCAAACTTTGAGGCACCTATCAAGCTTTTTTTAAAAAAAATTATCTTTTCCCTTTGAACAAAAGATTATTTAAAAACTAAGTTTACTTATTTATGATTCAACACTCAATATTCTGTGTTCATCAATGCAAAGATTATACTGACCCTGCAAATTCTTTCCATATCAGCATTTTACACAGAAATGAAATAGAAAAATGAGCAGCTATTAACCATTTTGGAGCAGCAGCATTTAGGGCCCTGGACTCCTCCCTGAGTCCAGTGGTTTTGAAAGGCAACTTTTATAAATGGTGGCGTTTCTTATCTATGTATCACAGAAAACTAGCTATTGCCATTGACAGAGGCTGAAAGGTATGGGTAATAGTATACAGTATATATTACAGGACAACCATCTGGTTGCAAAGTAAAATTTTATGAAATTCTTCAGGTCTCTATACTTTGATTCCCATTGCGTCTCTACTGCAATAACAGTTCAACCATTTGCAGGCGGGTGGCTTTTATTCCCTGGAATGAGTACTGAACAAACTGATCGATCACCGATCCAATCTGGTTATCTTGTATTACTGAAATAATTCTGCCAAGGAAAATAACCAATCCTAGCTGTTACGATGACGGTAGAATTGGAGTGCCTACAGAGTAGAGGAGATGAACCATTAACTTGATCAGCTGTATAAACAAAGTTTCTGACCAGTGGAAAATGTTAGCCAATATCCAAGGCAAGGGAAGGGCTTTAGATGAAAAATCAGAGCGGCTGCTAATGGAATCTAACATATCCCCAAACCCAGAGGGGGAAATAGGCAGAAGGCTCCTTCCCACGGCTAGTTTAAGGGATCAGGAAAAGACTTTGAGTTTGATGTGGCACCAGGCTGAAACACAATGGAGGGCATGCATCAGATGGAGGCATTTTCTCATCTGCTGGTCCTGCTCCTGAAATTCTGCTGATTCTGAGTCTGAGTCATTATGGTGGAGAGATGTGTTGCTCATTTCTGGAGCCATATCAGATGCAGCAGGGAAAGTACAAAATGTAATAAACATCTTTCTGAATCCTGTTATTTTAGAGACGTCCAAAAACTGTGAAGGTTGGTGTAATCCTAACAAAGTTATTCATATTATATGCAGCAATCTAATTCTAAAATTCTGCAAATCTTAATAATTCTACAGAAAGCTATGTACAATTCTGGAATAAGTTCTATTGTTATTAAACTGCCAGGCTCATTTGACTATACGCGTTTAGCTTACAGGTGGGTAACCACATGCATTTCTTAACAAATTATTCACAGACAAGACTGTAAGCACTGTCTTCTTATTGTTTGTGTCACCAGAATCTCACAAAGTATCAACACAGGAGAGTCATTTACTGAATTTGTATTTAGTGAATGATATGGTGGATCGCGCGTTGACTGACAAATCTTTCCTTAACCCTCTTGTCAAAGCACTGAATTAAGAGAGGAACTAGACATAAAATAATGGCCTCACAGTAGGTGTGAAGATGAATGCGAGAGGGAAGTTGCTACAATCACTCACTTCTAAGTGTGGCCCATGGATTGGCCCTGAGCTCACATGGCTCAGTCTTGACATTTTATTATTTAAATTAAAAAACAAAAACAAAAAAGAAACCTCAATTCTGTAGCTAAACTTTATTTTTAAAAAATGTCTATTATTTACTACAAGGAGTCTTAATATGGGATGAGAAACCTTAAAATTAAAAAATTAAATTGAAAACATTTTTTAAACTAAAAATATGTTTGACCGCAATGGCGTCCTCCGCATGTATGGCAGCTATTCCCCCAAATCTCTCTCTCCCTCCTTTTCTTCTTCCAAACTTTTTCATGGATACGAAGCCAGTGTTGCTCTACTACTCCCTCCCCATTCTTGCTCTTTATTAGGTAGTTTAAACTAGGGCCTTTCATTTTACTAAGCAGATTCTCAAGAACAAAAGATTCTTGAAGCTCACTTGGCAAAACAAACAAACACACCAACAAAAGAAAAAAACCAAAAACAATCTTTTCCTGCTCAGGAAAAGCGAGGAAGAGGCAAAATGGTGTGTTCTCATGCATACATAATTTTTGTACTTGTAACACAAGCAAATATGCCTCATTGCATCCTGGGGGTTTGTTGGACCCAAAATAACATCCCCAGCCATGCAGGCTGAAACTTCATGATGTCCGACTTTCAAGAGGCCATGACAGGCACACGTGTGCCTGCCACTAAGTCACGACTTCCTGTTTGGATAAAGGAAGTAGAAGACATGGGAGGATCAATAGGAAAAAGGCTTAGAGAAAAGCCATGGCAATGGGGGGGTTGCCTTTGTACCACGTAACCCTTTCTGAATCCCCCAAAAGAGGTCACGTGAGGCTAGAGATGCTTTGGGCATGTGCTGTCACATCACGTTCTATGTTTATCTCCTTCTACGTTTGAACGTTTAGCACACGGACTCTGGCTCCTTCACTAGCACCTAATACAAAGAGCAGAAATTAGTAGAGCTACTGCGATCAGAGATTTAAACATCGCTGCTCTTCATTTTCTATCTTAAAATCGCCAATTGCTATAGCATTTTAGAGACTGATGAAACAAAGCAAACTACACCATTAGCTCGGCTTCCCCTGACTCTCATTTTCCTTTAACGATAAATCTGGGTGCAAGCGAAGCCTGCTGTGATTTCTGCTTAGTGTTAACTCTGGCTGGGTGCAGATGATGCTAAGCTATCTAGACCCAGTTCCTTGAAGAATAGTAGATCTTTACCCAGGAACACTTGGCAATGTCTGGAGATATTTTTGGTGGTCACAGTTAGGGGGGCAATGCTACTGGCATCTAGTGGCTAGAAGCCAAGCATACGTTAAACATCCTACAGTTCACAGGACTGACCCCCACAGCAAGAAACAATCCTGCCCCACATGTCAATAGTGACACTAGGTGGAGAAATCCTGCTTTAAACATCTTTGGTTCAGTAGCGTCATGCATATATTCTCTGGGCTCTGGGTGCAGCCATGAACACTTTAGGTGCACGGTAGGTCCTACTTTCAACGAATATAGAGGGGCCACCTAGTAAGCACGTCCTTCTTAAAGTTTACAAATCAATCAACATTTCTTGCATCTGCTACTAGTATCTGAAAAATCCACCAGTGGTCCCTCCTTTCATGTATGAAACCCTTTATAAAATTCCAGTAGGCCATTAATTCACACAGATTGCATTTATTAATGTGTTGGTCAGCGCTGTCCAGGAGGAGTCACCTACCTGATTGCGAACTCATTTCCCTCCCCACCCTTTTGTCTTGAACACTCTTGTTAAAGCAAGATTGTTGTTAAATCAGCAGTCTCTGGAATGATACAACATACAGCACCCTAGGTGGAGTCGCCCATATGAGAAGCAGCTTGACTACAAACACGTGCATGTAACAGAGATTATCTGCCCGTTGGTTAGAACCTTGCCCCAGGCTCTGAGCTTTAGAAGGCGCCTCCCAGGCCCTGCCCCAGGCTCTATGGGAAGGTGCCTTCGAGAGCCTACGCCAACCCTCCTTCTAGAGCATACTCTAGTACCAATGGCCTGGGGATTTTCTACCCAAATGATTCTGCACTTTTAGAACCTGAGCAGGTTGTTCTGGTCTGTTCTCCTGTGGAAACACATGCACAGGCACCACAAGGCCTGAGCCGGCAGCTGTTGGAACAGTGGATGAAGACCCAGGTACCTGAGGCTCCTCACCGAGGGACAGCACTGGGTGTATGAAAGGAAG
This sequence comes from Rhinolophus sinicus, assembly GCF_036562045.2. Classification (NCBI taxonomy): domain Eukaryota; kingdom Metazoa; phylum Chordata; class Mammalia; order Chiroptera; family Rhinolophidae; genus Rhinolophus; species Rhinolophus sinicus. The sequence continues at coordinate 95,159,772 of NC_133759.1, read as the reverse complement.
GGACGGGACTGGGACCAGGCACCACGGGTCAGTCTCCTTGTTTTTGCATGTTCTGACGCTAATTCCAAGGAGCCCAAATTAGGCTGCACCTTATAGGATGTTATGAAGATATATTTGTCAAATTCAGAGAAGAGAGTATTTTAATAGTTAACTGGAGTTATAACAAATATTTGGACAAGATGGTACGTGGGTCTCCATTTTTAACTTTTGCCCCAAGTCAAGGAGAGACTTGACTTGAGGTGGGGAAAGACTCTTTATTTTCTCTGTGTGGCACACCTCGGGATTCAGAGCAGACCTTTGCCAAGTGGGATGACACAGATTGCTCCAAAACCCTCAATTTCAGCTAATCTCCAAGAATACTGCCAATCTTTTGCAGACTTTATTCTATGTAGCCTCAATGATAAGTCAGCCTACCTGGGGGCAACGAATGAACAAATGGAAAACTAAGTTTGCACCTGACACAGGAATAGGGAGAGGAGAGAGGTCAAGAGGAAAGTTGCTGCCATGGGAAGGGACATTCTGAGCAGCTAGTATGACAGAACTGGATACTTAATAAAAGGGGAGAGGAAGTAGGGGGAAGGGGCTGGAAAGAGGGATGGGCACCAAAAGAGAAGAAAAAAGGGAAAAAGACAACTACTTTCTTTTCTCCCATTGTGTTTGTTGTTTCAGAGAGCTGTGAAAAGAGAATTCAACTTCTGGTTCGATTTAGCAGAAATTTTGACATTGTGTAACATTGCATCTCAGAAATGGGGTCCTCCTTTTTGCCCCAAATCTGTCTTGAGGTCCTGAAATAGGACAAGAGCCTATGTTTGCATCCTACATGACAAAAATGCCCAGGACATCACTCATTTCTTTCCTCTCAGGAGGAGGCACGGACTCTGTTCCAGGCAGAAGTTTCCACAGTGTCACTGGGATGAAAGGTTCAGGCCAGAGGGCCAAGGAGGGAGAGCTGGGAGTGAGAACCTTTGTTTAAAATAAACAAAGGCCTAGTTGCAAGATACTGGGGTCCTCTTCTCTGGGACCGAACCAACGCCCAGAGGCTGGAGATTACTGGAGCTGTTTCTGAAGCATGGACATTCACGGAGACAGTCACTGGGGCCCCCAGCCTCCAGTGAAATCCTGGGAGCCAATTCCACAGCCCAGCCAAAGGCAAGGAGCCTTGGCTGCAAGTGTGATTAATTGCCTTTGTTTCCTCACAAAGGGAGTGGACCCACTGACAATCACAGCAGTGGGAGAAGAGGGCGTGGCTTCAACAGGGAGGTTCCCCTGGCTCCCCCAAGTCCAGGGTGTGCCTGGGAATTGGCTTCTGTGCTTAGCTCCAAAAAGAGGTATCTTTCCAAGAGAAAATTATACAGCTCAGAAAGTTAGTCATTAATGTAATGGTCTGAATCTACAATGAGAAAAAGATTGAAGTTGACATGATTTTTATCTTTGATATTATAGCTTCTGAAGTTGAGAAGTAATTACGTATGTTAATATTACATTCATTCGATATTCAGTGAATTTTTTTTTTACGACTCTTAATTAATCTTCCCTTCGCCCCCACCCCCCACCCTCTGTTCACAGTGCAGGAAACGGTCCTGTAGCTGAAGTTGATGGGGTGATTCAAAATGAACACAGTTAGGAATCAGCAAGATCTGATTTTGAATTTAGACTCATGCTTGACTTTAGGCATTTAGTAAAGAAACAATACAAATAATAACTAACGCCTGTTGAAAATGCGGTGTTGTGCCAGGCCCTGTGAAGTTTTCCGACACGCTATTTCATTGAATCCTCATGAAACTTGATGAACTATTCTTATGTCCATTTTACAGATGAGGAAACAGGCTATTAATGGCCAGGAGTGTTTGAGCACTATAGACTGACCTCTAAGGACTAGGTTCCCCGTCACCTCTGTACTTTGGGGGTTTGTGTAGAAGATGGAGGCAAAGCATATAAATGCGGGGTGGGGTAGGTTAGGGTGGGAATAATAACTTTTACTGCTTCACAAATCAAACAACTCTCTCCACTATGCACCTTGTATCTTAATAGGCTAGAGCTACCTCATATCCCCGGCTTCTTCCCTACCTGTAACCCCCCCAGGACCCAGTAACCAAAAGCATTAGAAAAGCAATAACAAATCTGTCTCTGCTCTTCCCTCCTCAGCAGAGCGCTGGAGAGAATTACAAAAGCAAGAAAGCGGCAGACCTGCCCTTCCGTTTGAAACACAGACACTCTAGAGAGACACCATGTGCAAATCACAAAGGGCCAGGCCACCGTTTCCATCCCCCAGCAAACCTGGGACTCTGAGATGGCAGGTTGCATTCCTGGAACGTCTCTGAGTGCCTGCGCTTTGATATTTGATAAGAACAATAGAGTTATGAAGATCAAATACGATTACATGTAATGTAATTCTCAGTACAGGATTCAGAGGTGTTTAATATCATCAACATTATTGTCATCATTGTTACTGGGTTTTGAGGCTGAGGAGGATTTGATCAAGGGAGAAGAAAAGCTTTCAGGGAGATAAGACAGAGGAAGTAAGACTTTACAAGCATTTGGGATAGGATACCTATGGCAATTGATTGACTCATTTGTTTGGCTAATTTAAGCATTCATCTAACACATGTTTATTGAGCGTCTACTATACTCCAGATACTGTGCTAAGCACTGAACAGGAAGATAAAACAATTAAGAACCTTACACTCAGAGAGTTTAATAATCTTGGGCAGACATTAAATAAAGTCATTTGACAAACTAACATGTGATTATAAATTGTGATTGACAAGTGTTATGAAGGGAAATAACTTGAGTTTATGAGGAAAAAAATACCAAGGGAATAATTTATATGGAGTGGGCATTCGGGGAAATCAAGGGTGACATTCCTGAGCAGGGGGTTTAGGAGTTGAAACCTGAAGGGAGAGCAGGAGTCAGTGAGGCAATGAGTTGGCGGAAGAGTGTTGGAGGCTTAGGGAACAGCATGTGCAAAGTTGCTAGGTCAGGAAGACAGGGCCACTGGAGGATGGGGAAGGGAGAAGCAAGCATCTGCTTTACTCTCAGCAGGCTCAGACATCTGTCGAGGTGTGGCATCTTCCCCTCACCTTTCTGAGATCAGCTTCTCACCTCAGGCACCAACCTGTGTCACACACAAAGGCTCTGTGGGTTTGGTCTACTCTCCCAGCCAGACAACAAGCACCTTAAGAAGGCTTGTGGTCGTTCACACACTTAGAAGGCCAGACAGAACACAAACTCCCTAACACAGATGCTGATATCTCTACCAACTTCAATATATAATTGCAAACTGAAAAAAGTACCATGCAGGGGGAGTTCCCGTCTGCAGTTCTGCAGACCTGTTACTGGTTTTCACTGACTTGGCTTGGCACTGGAGAACATTTATCTGCATTTGGCATTGAATTTTAATTGCCAGCACTGACCAATACTGCCTATGGTCTCCTTCCTGGGACTAACGAGCAGGAAGCAGATGTGTGCATGCATAAGGGAGCCAAAGACGTTAAGAAATGTTTCCGTACGTTCCCACCTGTCCTTACAAAGGCAATAGACACTTTCCAAATTCTCTATTTGTAAATCTGGATTTTCTTTACAAGCAGTTTGGAGTCTCTCTCTCTCTCTCTCCCACTACCTCCCTACCTTCCTCCCTCCCTCCCTCATACTTTAAAGGATTATAATACTCCAAAATCCTTAAAATCAATGGGTAGAAAGGATCAGAGGCTTGAATGATACAGTCTCCTGTGAACCTGCAAGAAAGGAATTGTAACAAGCAGCAGAGTGACGAAGGGTCCGGTCGTCATTTTGCTTTGAAAGAAGTGGGTGTGGAATGGCTTAGTCGGGGGGAAGTGTGCTGCAGTGTATGGGAAACCTCTAGGACCCCAAACAGCAACAACACCATGACCTCTAACTTTGGACCATGGAAACACATCTTTATTACTTCTTTTTTTATTGCATAAGAAATGCCTGAATGCATTCTTGTTTTAAAAGATTTGGACAATCCAAGAGTGGTCAGTGTAAAATGGAATTATCTCCCTTCCCACGCCTCACCTGGGGAAGACCTTGCTCAATGCCTTTTTATGCATTTCCATACCTACATACGTAGATATTAAAAAAAGCACCTTTCTCAACTGCTATGTCTGGGAGAGTTTACTTCCAAATATATCGAGAGTTATCGCATGTTTTGTAGCGCCTGCATAAAATAGAGGGGTACATCATAGTTTGAATAGTCCTGGGACCAGCCTTGGGCAGAGACAAGAGCAGACCCAGGGGGAGGGGCAGAGCTTTGCCAGTGAGTGACAAGAATCCACATTCTTTATATTTATTTCCATCTTTATTAGACCAAGCTGTATTAGAATAACATTAGCCCAATTTTAGTCACTGAGCCAAGAAATAGTGCAAAGAGCTTTGCATACACTATTTAAACATTTACTACCACCCTATAAGGTAGGGACTATTATTATTATTATTATTCCCATTTTATAGATGGTGAAGTTGAGGCTCATTTCAGAAATTAAAGAACTGGCTGGAGGTCACACAGCTAGAAAGTGATGGAGACATTAATTGCAGGTAAGTCTTCGTAACTCCCATACTCATTCATGCTCGTGACTGTTACACTTGACCCCTGCTCTTTAATCAGATCTAGGTCATAGGGGGCTTTTCTTAAAAGTAGCTTTTTGTTTCGATCCCCAAAGACTATTTGAAGCAGGTGAACCATGTTTGCTGGGCATCCCCAACCTGACCAGCTCATTTTCTTGCTGGCTTGGCTGACAGCCCTTTGCATTCTGCAAACAGGAGTATTGCTACAGCCATCTTGTGGGCCCCTGTCCCTGGTGATTCCGCAGAGAGATGCCTAGCTTGCTGGCAAAGCAGGCAGGTGGCTTCATCACTGGGAAAGGTGATCTGAGAGGAGGTGGTGGTGGTCAGCATGTGCATGAGGAGGTAACACGCCCGCCAAATGCAGTTACTGGAAACTGCACTCATTAGAATACTGTAATTGGTTCCCGCGGGGCATTTGAGGTTAGTGACACAGAGGAGACAGAAGAGGAGGGGCAGAGGGGGAGTACACTATATGGATTTTGTTTTCTTTTTTACCTGTTCTCCTCCAGGAGGGGGCTTCAACCAGCCTGGCTCGCCGTGGGGCTGGGGAAGGCGGCCTGAGTGCATGGCAGAGCTGGAGTCTCCTACGACGCACGCTCACCATCCCTCACCCTGCTCTGCTTCCCTGTTAGAGCTACCTCTTTTTCTTGCCTCTATCCTTCATCTGGGGCCTGTGGGCCTCATTCCTCCTCTTTTGCCAGAGTAGAAAGCTACTGATTAGCAAATTTACAGAAAGGTGTTGGAATTTGATGTGACACTCCTCACAGACTGAATGTAGCAAATATGATCCTTCAAAGAACCTAACACGGACAATGCTTAGCCCAGTTAGGCCCCCATGGGGGACCTGCAGGCATTAGTGAAATTGTAAGTCTCCATATAGATACCACATAACACTGTTTGCCACTCACCGTAAAGCTGGACACTGCTGTCAGGGACGGAAGGTGTTCTCCCTTCTTAGGATGAAAAAAGAAGGGGAAAGAACTCCCTACCCCTTTTGGTTGAATTCCTTTTCTGAAGAGCCATCACGTTAGCACGTCAACACAAAATATGATCTGATGCCACATTTAGAACTCCCAGTATGCCCTATCCTGCCTTTCTGAAAAACTTGGTAAAGGGGATGACGAATGTTGTACTCAAAAATCAGGAAACTTCTGGGGAGCTAGAAATATTTTACATCTTGATCTGCATGTGGTTCTAAGGTTTTAAGCGAAGCAAAATTTGTCAAGCCATACACTTAAGACTGGTTGTGCTTTGTGCATATCTCAGTTTTAGAAAGTAAAAAAAAAAAAAAAAATATTTGTCTACTGTCAAAAACCCTGGTCCTCAAAATTTCATCTGCAGACCAGTATTTTCCTGAACTCTATTCGCCTACCTGCTCTCTCTACCTCGCCAAATCCTGTGTTTTATTAAGGGTTAAGACCAGCTTCTCAAGGAAATCTACCTTGATGACCAAACCGCACTGATCAATGCTTTGTGAATCCCCAGAGGCAGGTCTAGGACTATGGAATCAGAGGCTTATACCATATGGGGAACGTTTATGAGATAAAAAATATAAAATTATGACTAAACAATTGGGTTGCAAAAAGGAGACTGGAGATTTCAAGCTCTTTGTATCCTGTGATGTCGGTAAGCAGTTTATCAGAAATGCTTATGTAAAACTGCTACCTGTTTCCAACTCAGCTCCCTGCCCGCTCTCGTGAGCTCCCAACCATACCCAGAATGCACACGGGTCAGGCTCCTCTGAGTCAGGCCAGGAGAGGAGTTCGCTGAAGCTCAAGCCTCCTTGCTTTTTGTAAATGTGTTTCCGGTCAGCATGTACACGCGGTGACCCTGTCAGTTCAGCCCAGTCTGAGTTGAAACTTCTCTGTTTCATGCACGCATGGCTGGCCTACAAAACCTGCAGTGCAGAACCACTGTTTCCATTGCTTTCACACCTCTTAGTGTGCATGTGTCAGTACCTTTTATAGGACAGGCTCTTCATACTACTGAAGGCCATATTTTGGGGAGGGAAAGGGACTCCCCAGGACAGGTGGCAGTGATAATGAGTGATAAACTCATTAGCTGGATGAAGCAAATTGTTTTCATGCCCCCCCTATCTGGCTGCTGGATATTCGCCCAGTCATACACTGAGTCAAACATCTTTTAAAAATTGGTTTGACTGAAAATTAACCTCAGGCCATAGAAAAACTAAGAGATGGTCTGGCCTGGCTTAGACAGGTAAAGTCATTTCCCCAGGCTGGCTTTCTTTCTGCATGAAATGCAGGTCTCCACAGTGCAAAAAGGAGAAAGGGGAAAATAATGGAGAGAAAGGGAAAGGATGAGAAAGAGGAAGAAAGAAGTTGAGGAAGAAAGAAAGGGTCTTATAAAAACAAAAAAGTAGGAGATTAATGGAAAAGAATACTTACTATAGCTCTCTTGGGCTCACTGTCTTTTTTCTTTTTTTCGTTTTTTTTTCTTTTTCTTTTCTTTTTTTTTTTTTGGTGAGGCTGCTGTATTAAATTAAAGTCATACATAGGTTTCAAAGGAAATCACATTTCTGCAGTCTGGTGAGCCCACCTGACAATGCACGCTAACAGAATTGTAAATGTAAAGGGTAATGCTTGTCAGTGCCTGACAGTTCTAAATGGCCTTTTAGTTCAGTACGCAGAGCTGTCATAAAAAAACATAAAAATGCATATGCAGACAGCTGAAACTGCTATGCACATCATTATCTGCAAATGGTATAAGTATCCTGAACAAAAGGCCTTCCAGTTTAAGGACATGCATAAGACATTTCTCTGCCTCCAGCTTTAAAACAAAGTGCTGTCAAGAAAACAAGATTCCCAGTGCCAGAACTGAGGTTTTTCTGTCAATCAGCAAGGTGCTACATTTGTACATATTTTTCTGACCCGGCATATGAGAAGAGCGTTCTTAACAGATGTGTATTTAACTTCTGGCAGCTACATCTGTTTCTTCTGCATTTTCCTTCTTATTTCTTTATCATTGTTCTAACAGACCACTGCAAAGGGGTGTTTGGCTGCCTGCTAATCCATCCTATCTGCCTTTGCTTAGGTCCTTCCGTTTCCTCCATCTTCTTCTTTTCTTTAAAGCACTTCTTTCTGTCTGTCTTTTTCTTTGTAATTCAGCAAGCCCAAAGGAATCCCAGTTTGGGCCTGGGGTGAGCAAACTGGTGGAGATGCTTTTCTTTCCTTCCCTAAGCAGCGGTAGTGTCTGTCCTTGAAGACTGAAAGTTGCCTGAGGGTAAAGACAATTTTTATCACTGTAGTCTTTTTGAAATCGAGTTGTGTGTCAGAATCACATAAAGAACTTTATAAAAGTCTCATTTCCTGGGATCCCCCCACCCTCAAATGATCCCCTGCCTCACAGTCTCTAGGGCATTTGTATTTTTAACCAACATCCTCATGGTGACCATGTTTTCATCCATTTAAGTATATGCATCAGACCAACATTTATTGGACACCTACCCTGTGGCAGTCACTGCACTCAGACTGGGGACATAGATATGAACAAAAAAGACAGACACCCCACCTCAAACAGCTTGCCTTCTGTTCAGTGAGACAGGCCAATGAACATAGAAACAAATATATAAATACGTTTGGTACAGAGAGTGACGACTATCTGAATAACATAAAAAGGGCAATGGAGCAGACAGACAAGGGGTGTGTGTGGACCAGAGCGAAGAGCAGACGTGAGGAGGTGAGGAAGCTCTTCCTGAGCTGCCGCTGCAGGGACAGGAGACCCCATTGATGAGGGGGAAGCCATGAGGAGATCTGGAGAAGAACGTCTTCTCACTGTATTCTTTCAACAGAATGGAAATTGTTATCATGAATTTAAGATTGAGGAAACTGATGCTTAGAGAAATTAATGACTTGCCCCCAAATTACATAGCTAGTAAGTAGCCAAACGAGATGGGACACCCCTGTGGCAAGTCAGATGCAGACAAATGAACTCCAAGCCTCACTCCTGTTTCCACATGTATCCAAATCCTGCCCCGGCTTTGGAGTCAACCTAAAGGACAGTCTTTCCTTCCATCATCTAAGATCCGTCCATCAATTCATGAAGCCAATGCCTATCCATCCAATATAAAAGAAGCACCTGTTCCAAAACAGGCCCCTGTGGAACATTCTATGACAATTTCCCTTATCGAGCTCAATTTGAATTCCGCTATTTCTGAATTTTTCAGATTTGGACCACAAAATCTGATGTCCAACTAGGTTGCATATGTGGCAAGACTGTAATAAGACGCTCAGCTTTTTAGGCCAGAGGCTGTATTTTACAACTGTACCATGTCTGGCCTGTTTCTATTGACATTCTTCAATCCCTTTCACGGGTTTTTTGAGTTTTGAGTTGAAGCCTTAAAACCTCCACATGAATTTCAAAGAGAAATCATGACCTTTGATAATTTCTCCCCAGTGACCAATGATGACACCACTGTTGGAGATAAACTGGAGAACAGAATTTAGAAGACGACATAACCAATTGGCTGAAAATGCAGGCCCTGGACACAGAGATGTACTAGCTTTGACAGTGGACAAGCCATGAAGCCTTGGTTCACTGACCTTAAAAATAGTGATGACAGTAAGGTTTACATGAGAGAAGTTCTGTGAGGATTACATGAGATAAAGCATGAATGATACTTAACACAGTATGGCGTATATTAATAGTAGTCATTACATGCTATCAATCGCTACTATTATAATCATTATTTTCCACTGCACTGTTAGGGTAAGACACTGCCATGTAACAAATGGGACCAATCACCAGAGCTCTAAACATTGCTGTTTTCCTTACCTTGAAAGACACAGAAAGTACAGTCCCCCCCACAGCCAACAAGCCCACTTACCCTCCAGAGCCTGCTCTCGGTGAGCCTTCATCTTTTATACTATGCTTTCCTGCTGTATTTTCTTCTATTATAATAGAACGTAGGTCTTCTAGCTGTAATAAAAAATAGTTCTCTCCTGCTCCATCTCCTGGGGTTTTACTCCTGCTAAGAGCAATTGCTTTTTATTGAATGTACAATTTCATTACTATGGAAAATACATTGTGATTAATGAGACCCTGTGACCAAGGTTACTTGGGACAGGCTGATGAGTATGATGTCCTTATGTTTCACAGTGCCAAAGCTGGCTGCAGCATTATCAGCTGCACTAGTACAAGATGTGACTAAAAATTACGGTGAATGTTATATTAAAAAAAAAAAAGTATTACAGTAAAAGCCACATTGCCATTAATCCCCCTCAAAATACTCCTCCTCGTTTTGAATACACTTATCCCATCGTTCTTGCCCCTTTCCGAAGCAGTTCTGGAAGTCCTCTTTAGTGAGTGTCTTTACTGGCACTGTTGTGGCTGCCTCGATGTCCTGAATCGATTCAAAAACGTTTACCTTTGATGGTCGTTTTGACTTTAGGGAAGAACCAGGAGTCGCATGGTGCCAGATCTGGTGAATAAGGTGGATGAGGACACATCATAATGTTTTTATTTGACAGAAATTGCTGTACCAGAAGCGAAGTGTGACCAGGAACATTGTCATGATGGAGGATGAAGTAAAGACACTCACGAAAGAGGACTTCCAGAACTGCCTCAGGAAGTGGCAGGAATGATGGGATACATGCATTCGAAGCGAGGGGGAGTATTTTGAGTGGGATTAATGGCAATGTGTCTTTTAATAAATAATAAAATCTTTTTTATTTTTTTTATCATTTGCCATATTTTTTTATCATACCTCATAACTCTTGGAGGGAATGTAGTTAATAAAAGGAACTGCTTTGTTATGTAGAATTGTTAAAGATTTAGAAATGAAGTAGCCTAAAAGGGTTAATTTGATGGAATATACAGTATATGTAATTTTTAATTGTAGAAAGAGAAGAAAAATTAACAAGATAAATAGGAATTTATCAAATTTACCATATAGGTGGGATGGGTTCATATGAGGAATTTGCATAACTGTGTGGAAAAATATTTCCATTATATATATATGTAACTTTTAGAGTCAAAAAGGACATCAGAAGACGTCATTAATATAATCTTCTTTGCAGGGAGAAATCCATCCCATGGTATTGCCACAGTTGGTCTGAATTAATTACCTCACATGAAGGTAGACTCACTATCTTCAGAGGCAGCTCTGTTGGAAAAGCTCCACACTTTAATCCGACTTCTACACCTGCCTCTTTGTAACTTTTACCCTGGCCTTTTCAGAACAATGAAGAACAAGACTATCCCATTTTCTCATAAAATGTTAGAGTTGAAAAGAGACTTAGAGATCTCATTACTAAGGTTTCTAACTTTGTAGTTAAGAAAATTGAGCGCTTGTTTCTCTACAGCCTCCCCTCCCAAGTATGTGAAGTTAGTTTTCCTTATTATATACGGTGAGCTTGAGGTGGCTGGGAATTCCAGGTATCCAGCAGACAGAATTCCAAGCTGGAACTTAGGACAGAGGTTTGGGATCAGGTAATAGAATTAATTAATAATCATTGGCATGTTTCTTGGTAGCTAAACTCATGGAAATGAAGATTATCCAAGAAGAAGAGATGATAAAACAAGAGGGCAGGATGAAATCCTGGGGTGTTTCCATTTTTATACCATACTGAAAGTTGTTTTGTTGCCTGCACTATAATGTAAACCAGATATAACTGAGACCCCGCATGGCCCAGTTGGTTCTGTGTGGTATTTAAAGGTATAACTGTTTAACTCTAAAATTCTTGAGACATAATGTAAAATTCTCACTATAAGGGCAGTAGTGTATAAAATGGTTCTCTAAAGTTCTGAGCAGTTAACGTTTGACCTGGGATAAGTGCTAAAATCTCCCCCCCTTTCCAACTTGTTACACTTTCTCCCTCTCCAATTCTTTTTCACCACGATGTTGCTTTCTCCCTAAATATCCTTCTTTTCCCAAAGTCAAGCTGTTATTCTTTGGGAAAGTGCCTGCTGAGATTTCTACTTCAATCCATGTTGGGCTACCTAGGATGGCTGGATGATTTGAAAGCTCCATCCATGACAGGACTCTCTTCCCTGACTCCACACAGAGGAAAGTGTGGGAAGTCCTATCTTCTCCCTTCTCCCCCAGACATAGATTTTTTTTCATTTATTTTTTTACTTAAAATCTTATGAGCAATTTCTGATAAATCCATTCTCTATGATATCATAACAATAGTCCCCTCAGGTTTTCCTTCATCTGAAAATTTCATAAGCACATATTTATGTAAATACTTGATAACACTTTCGGTGGAATTGAGTTGATGACAGAACCAAGTGCTATCAGTGGAGACCCTCCTCTAGGTGGACTAAAACCATTTCACTTGAATAGTATTGGAGGGGATTGAGTATTAAGCTTGAGAAATAATGGTGTAGATATAGTGACTTGTCCAAAGTCCAAAGTCCAACCCAAATGAAATTCAATTTCATGATCATTGATTCATTTAAGACCACTAATTACTCAACAAATTAAAAATGTATCAGAATGAACATTTGATGTGCAGTCCACCAATTTTTCCAAAAAGCAATTCTGACAAAAGCTTTATGAAAATTCAGAGCAACTTGATTTATGTCCCATGATCCCTCAATATGGTAATACTTTCTTTTCTAAAAAAAGGCAAATCGGTTAGTCTTGTCTGCTTCATTTTTAGTGAAACGTTTGCTCTTACAATTTGCCACATTCTTTGCCCAGGCTCAAAAGATTCTCTATTCAACAGCCTGTCCTAGAGTTTTGGTCAAGGGTAGTTAAAATTAAGTTCCTGTCTATAGTTCCCAGAATCTGCTGTTTAAAAAAAATCATTAAAATGTTTATTTGCCTGTAGCACTCTGGCATGGATCTCGTTCCTGAAACACTGTCAAAGATTACAAACAGCTTCACTTAACAACATAATATGGGATCCGTGTCCATACCCACACCCATGTAGTTATCCCCCCCTTCTCCCCGCCCTCGCCATTGAGGGAGAAACAAATTTCTCTCCTCACTTAGAAAACGTCAGTTTATCTGTCATTTTTCGTTTCACCTGCTGATTTGAAGCGGTCCCTTCCTTTCCTCTTCAATGCCCCAAATGTGAGCCTGAAGACAGGTCCTCTTGTTGTTGAAGAGGCTGCTACCAGACAGATTCCACCACAGGACCCACCTCCATCCAGTTTTATAATAGGACGTATGAAAATGCAGAGTATTTCTGTCCAGAGTCGTGAGTTCTGGTCGAGTTATGCTACTAATATTGTACTGTTACCCTCGGGTAGTTATGGAACCATGTTCTGCTGCTGTTAACCTAAAAATCAGAGCCAATACAACGTCCCCACTGAATTCACAGAATGGTTGAGAAAATCAAGAGAAGAAAACACTAAGGAAAAGATTGAAAGTGCTTCCAGGATGTACAAGGTTAAAATAATTCAACCTCCGAGTTCAGGCCTTGGGCTTGGCCTTGGGCTGTGCTCACTGGCCTTCCTCCCTCTCTGCCTTGATTTTGGTGTTGCTGCATCATTTTGCCTTCCCAGACGTTTCTGACCTCACTCTGCTCCCACCCTCTTGGTCCCCAGAACTTCCCCAGTTACTGGTCCCTCATCCCAGTACACTGCCCTGTGTGCTTTCTCAGCAAGACGATTACTGACTAATTGGGAAAACAATCCAAACTGGTGAGGAAATGGGTCATAATGTGCTCCCTCTCCAGGCAACAACTAGCAATCCCAGGACCACCATGGAAGTTATGTTCCTGAAAATACCAGGGTTGATAAAACCATGCTCAGCACTGTCAAGGTCTTGTAACAGAGGAGATTGGAGGGCAGTGGCATTACAAATAAATGTTTTCATATATACTTTTGAAATACAAAAAGAAAAAGATTCTAGAAGGTGTTTACCACATTTATCAATGTTTAAAAACTGCTTCCACTATCTTCTTAGTAAGTGTTAAGGAAACATCAACTTCTAAGGCAGATTCTCCCTTTAGTCTTCTATTATGCAAAATCTAGATTTCCTAAAATTATGATCACAAACTGAAAGCCTTTCTGTTGAATCTGGCCCACAGGTTTTTGTTTGTTTGTTTGTTTTTTTCTCACACAGTATTTTAAGTATTTTAAATTTGAATGGCTTTAGACAGGGTATATTCTTTCCTAATTGCCTCAGACCACGCCACTCTCTATTGCTCACTCCTGCTGACATTTGTGTATTAGCATAAAAAACACAGACTAGGAATCTGAAACCCTAGGTGCTAGTTCAACTAAGACATACATTAGAAGTAAAATGTTGTTCTAACTCTCCCAGGTGCTAGCATTATGGCTTGGTCTCATACCTCCTCCCCAAGCCTCAGTTTCTTCTTCTGAATAATGGAAGTACAATCATCTTCTCTCCAAGACTGTAGTGAGGACCACATAAAACAATGTACATGAATGCAATCCATACGTTGCAAAGTACCCTATAAATGTATATACTGTTTTAAAATAACAGCTCCCGTCCAATACAAGACACTGCACCTTCTATACACACTCTTTCAGATACTCTGCATCCTAACACCATCTGCCAACCCAACTTTGTAAGCTGAAGAAATATAGGAGAAGAAGACAAAAGGTCATTTACCTTGGTAGTTAATACCCTATATGGATTCTGTTTATATCGGACTGTCTACAATTTTTCAGTCTAAAAATTACTCGGCACAGTTGCTTAATGGCCCTTTTATCTTCTCTTTAATCACATGTAGGACTTCTCACCAGTCCCCCATTAAAGTTCCCATTTGTCTCTCTGATCACCCTCCCGATCCTTATTTGTATGCAGAACTGTCCATGACACATACTATGTTTCTGGGATAGATAATAGCAATTGAGGCCAAATGTACCAGACAGCCAAGCAAAATGTAGAAAAATCATATTATCCTAATTACATAAAACATACATGTTTGTATGTGTTTAAGCATAAATTATATATATATTTAGACAGACAAAGAACAACAATAAAAATGGCACCTCCATTGCCATGTTGGGGGCACTTTCACTAGAACAGTGGATTCCAATCCGGCTTAAGAAGTTTTAAAAAAATACACACAGATACTTGAACTCTTAACACCAGAGATTCCCGTGTAATTTATCAGGATAGTGTCTAGACATTGGTTTGTTTCAAGAAAGCTCCTCTCCCCCAAATAATCTAGCGAGCAGCCAGTACTGAGAACACTACAATAGGAACAAATCTTAGAACTAGTCTTGTCTTACACGCAACTGAGTATTGCCGTGTGTCACTCAATGAAAAGTCTTCCTTTTTAAAATACAGATATTCTCCCCTGGAATAGCAAGTATTAGTAATGTGTTCCCTCCAAAAATTCTGCTCTCAGAAAACAGTCTTAGAGAAATACAACCTACTGTGTAAAGACAGAGACTCAGGGTGACAGAGAAATAGTGAACACTTGGAAGCAATCCGAGTGCTTATCAAAAGAGGAACAGTTTTTTTTATTGTGTTTAATAAGGCACAGCCAAGACAATGAAACATTACACAGCCCTTGAAAAGAACGGCCCAAGTCTAGAAGTCTACTCTGACAGAAAAAAATACCCAGAATACATTTTTAAATTAAAAAGAAAAAAAGCAAGTTGTAGGATAAAACGTATATAAAATACATTTTTAGACCAAACTCTCACACTCAAATGAGATGACTAACACAAACTACAGAATCTCTCAGTAAGTGGTTCTTGAACTAATAGAAAAGAATTCTACACATACAAACATCAAATGATTTTATGGTTGCTCTAAGGAGTGAGATGAGATGGGGAGAAAGGGGAGACTTCTATTTTTCACTTTCTATTCCTCTTTAAAATTTAAATGTTACTATATAATGTTTATGATTTTTAAAAGAGAGGAAAAATATTTGCCAGTGACACCCACTCACCTCACACACAGTGCCTTCCAACTCAAATGTTAATCTGGCTGTTTTTTCTTTAAAAAAAAAAAAAAAAAAAGATGATGGACTCTCTACTGGCTGAATTTCTCTGCAGATCAAAAACACCCTGCATCTTTTCCATTCAGCATTCCATTAAAGCGTAAGAGAGCCAAGTCCTGTGTGTGGGAAAGTCTGTCTTTGTGTGTGTGGATCTCGTTGTCGTTACAATGGCCCCTCCCTTTGGTAACAATTTAACACCCACACGCATCCTCAGGAAGGTCAAAAGGGAAAGGCAAGAAGGAAAAAAAAGTGTTTCAGAAATGTTAACTAGCTCCCACTTCCAAAATTATTTCCCCCCACATTAAAAAAGGCATCATGGGTGCTTCCATGAGTGTCTGTAACGACATGAGTGGTGATATTGTCCACAGAAACAGTGGGGAGCTGGCAGCATGCTTTTCATCGGAAACGAGGCACTGTGCTGGGAATAACATTGGATTTTACGACCTGAATTTAAAAGTCATCATGCTTAATCCTGTATCCTTTTCATAATTCATACAGGAATCTTGTGGCCATTTTGAAATGTTAGAGTCCTAGGGAAAGAACAATCATGAAATTTCCATATTTATGGAAAATCAGCACCTTCCCAGATGATTTAAAAAAAAAAATCAAAATTCCATGCACAAAAGAGAAGGTAGGTCATTTCCTGTAATTTTATATTTCAAACTTCCACTTGAATCTTCAGTCAAGTTAAGTGGCAAAGGACAAATTCTAATCATCGGCATGTTTGAAGGTGTTTCAAGTAAAGGAAACATCTTGGGGGACTCAGGACGATATTTAGGAGGTATTTCTGAATGTGCTATGGTACAGCGCTTTTTGTTAGCCTGTTTTGGTCAATCTGTCACTCTCTGAAGGAATGAATAAGTAAAATACAACACAATCTTATACCGTATACAATAAAACGTAGGAATCCTTAGACAATGTAGATTTTAATAACAGCTTTACCTTCAAGCCCCTGGGTATCCTCAAGCATGTTTCTAAAACATTCTGTGTCATAGTAGTATCACCCTCTAACACATGAATAAACATACCTGCCCATCTGATAGAGCTGCTACAGGAATAAGGTGTTTTTTTAAAACGAAGGGACTATTAATAGAGGTATCATAGTGTAAATAGAAATGATACTCTCTAAAAATGAACTGTCAGGTAATTTCCACAAGCTTGTTTCTTCATCTGTGAAATGGAATGATTAATTAATAAATCAAAAAATATTTAGTGCCCTCACCATACCAGGCACTGTTTTAGCTTCTGGGAAGGATAATTGTTCTATTCTGCCTACTCACAGGGATATTGTGTCATCAATAAAGCATCATCTATCAAATATGTTGGAAACCATGAAGTGTTGTGCCCTCATACAGGAGTATTATTTACCTTTTAATCTGCTGTTTATAACTGTATTGAGTATCTGCTATGTTCAAAGCAAAGAATCAGAAAAATTCTGCCTCTGAGATCGTCAAGTCTGCTGTGGTGGCTGAAAATACTGTTAGAGTTACAATTGTCTTTAAAAAGTAAATGACATAGTAGTATTAGGGGAGAGTGACCACCCAGCGTCCCGAGCAGCTCTGGAGGTCTCCTGTAGGAGATGGGTTTGGGCTGACCCAATGCTGCCGCACAGGTGCTTATCCGTCTACCAGGACTGCACCCCTTCAACAGATGTGTACTGAGAACTTAACGACGTGACAGAGCCCGTGCTACATACTGTCATGGGATATATTCTCCAAGAAAACACACATGGTTCTTGCCCACACAGAATTTAAACCATCCCATATTTTCCCCCATTGCTTCCAAGCACAAGCTTTTTGTCTGGATATACAAAATGCTACCCCTCTAGATGGGCCAGACCCAGTGGGGAGTTGATAAACCAGCTCCCAGGGGATAGAAGGGGACGGGAAGGAAGAAGCCCTGATTTATAACACTTGCCAATTTCCATGGTGTAAATATTCCCACTGTAGATGATTTCAAGCTACCAAGGATTTGACAACATGCTGGAAAAATTCCTGAATCCTTAATCATTGGTTTTCATAAGCTGTTAGGAGCCAGTTCTAGCACACTACTGGAGACCAAGTGTTTTTGTTTCCTATTTAGCCTAAAAAATGGCAACATTTATTAGATTCCTGATGAGTATACACCAAATGTCTCTTAATTCTAGTCTAAATTCTTCCCCAGGGATCTACAAACTCCTTCCAGGATGTCCCCAAAAATCCACAGGGCAATAGCCAGGATGATTTCAGACTGGCCCCTCACCCTGCAATCAGAAATGCTAAAGCTTGTTCTCTGGAATGCTGAAATACCATCTTATGAAACAAAAGTCTTAGGACTCAAATACAAAACAAACGAACAAAAAATCTGCACATGACACTTTCAACCTCATGGCATGATTTCTGGGTTTTAAAAAAATATAAAAAAAACTCAAGTGGTTAGGAAATAATTAATGTCATAGTTGGAAAGAAAAAAACAAACAAGGTCAAAGAGAGAGGCACCCTGTCCATAAGTCCTTCACTTTGTAAACAGCTCTCACCACACCAAACACATGTTAGTTCAAGGGAACAAACTTTCCAAATGAGTGTTGGGTGGGACCCAGAGGTCCTGACCCAAATAGAAAGCTATTTGCTATTCCACAAAATACTCCAGGCAAAAGTACTTGCTACATTAACTTTGCTTAACACCAAATACAATTGCCAAATGTCTGTGGAGAAGCTACACAGGCGAGACACTGCCCTTGAGAGGTATAAAATACATCTGTTCACCCTCCGGATGCTTGCAGTCTGGTTGAATTGAGTTTATGTATTCTTGCAAAAGGGTAGCTTGAGGGAGGAAAATTAGGCATGCCACAGGGTGGTGGTTTTCAAGTGATAGGTTGAAGAAAGTACAATAAATTCCAAACCCCTTGAGGGTGTTTTTCAGGCTGTTTACTATCTGTCCGTCTACCTACACCCCCATCCTAATTTCTTCCTTACTCTCTCCACTATAGTCACAATAAACTTCTCTCAGTTCTTTAAACAAGGCGTGTTCTCCTCTCCGTGGGCCTCACATAGTCTGTTCCTCCTTCCTGGAACCAGCCCAGCCAGATACCACTCCTGCCTCCCCGGACCCCTGCCTGTGGCTTTCTTGGAGTTGTACTTTAGATCTCAGCCTAAACACTGTTTTATTGTTTTGGTTTGTTTTATTTCATCCAAAAAGCCTTTCCTGACCAGCCAATCTGTGCTGGGTGTTCCTCCTTTGGACTTCAAGGTGCTGTGTGAGTTCTACCATCGTGGACTATGTTGCACACCTAATTGCAATTTCCTGTTTTCTTGCCTGGTTCTCATTACTACCCTGTGAGTTCTGTGAGAGCTCATTGGGGCCATATACTGGGATAAATATTTTACGTGCACTGTTTCATGTGAGGCAGTCCTTTTGTTTTTGTTGTTGTGCAGGAGAGGAAACTGGGACTCAAAGAGAGCTTAAGTAACTCGTTTGTGGGAATGCTTCTAGTGTATCCGTCAAGGTTCTTGGTTGCAGAACACAGAAGCCATTACAGCTGGCTCAAGCAGGAACGGTTTATTAAAAGACAGTGTGTAGTCTGGAGGAGCTCCTAGAGGACCAGAGAAGTGGGTTTGGGTCCTACTGGCCAGCTACAGACACGTTCAGAAGAAAGGCCCACTTACACCATTGCTTCCAGTGCCCATCAATCATCACGCCTGACACCAGGGGCTGGATACTGGAAGTGATGCCATAGCTGTCAAAGACGACAGTCTCCTTCACAGTGAAGATCTGCGACCCCTGCCCATACTAGCAGCTCCCATTGCTCAGGGCCACCTCCAAGTCCTACGGATGCCCTTCCTGCACGAGAGTCTGGGTAACGTCATTTCTAGCTTCCCAAGCTCTGTAATAGGAACGTCAAACTAGCAAGGCATTGGAATTGGCACTGAGGCACTGCCTTCTAGTAACAGCTATGTGCTTCACCCACAGCATGGAGGGGCCAGAATTTAAACCTTGACTGCAAAGTACAGGAATTGAATTGCTCCCCAGCCCCTACGGAGAGACGTCTGCATGGGACCCAGTGTTTCCCAGTCTCCTCAGGCCCAGAATTCTTGGGATTCATGGTTCTTCCAGGTTTAGTAGCAGAAAAACCCCTCAGCTTTAGATCTCTGGACACCTCATAGCCCTCTTTTGTCTGTCTGGGGGGTGAATTAGAAACCTCTACTGAGTAACACAAGGTCAAGAAGAAGGAGCCAGCAATGACTCCGAGGAGGAATAGGGCACTATTTAGACCAGGGGTGTCCAAACTTTTTCAACGTTTTTCACCAAGGGCCATATGCGGTAAGATACACAAACAAAGAGCTGGGCCACTCACTTGAGGTGAAGTACGTATTGCCGCACCTGGTTTATTTCAGTAAACTAAATATATTTTTGGAATTTGCTGCGGGCCAATTAACAATGGATTGCGGACCTCAGTTGGCCCGCGGGCCACAGTTTTGACAGCCCTGATCTAGACCAGTGGTTGGAATGAAAATGAATAAAGGTCAATGACAGTGGCTACCGTTCATTGGTTAGGCATCTGACACGTATCAACTTTGATTCTCTGAGCAACCCTGCAAGAGAGACAGTATCAACCCCATTTTACAGATGAGGGTGCCTTGGCTTTAAGGTAAAAACACCTGATCAAGGCCATACGGTCGGTGAGTGGCAGACAGGACTGGACGGCAGTCTCTGTGCTTTCTTAGGTGGGGATAATGACTCAAGGATTCAAATCCCAACTTATGAGCTATGTGGCCTTGGTTCATTCATTTAGGTTTGCTGGGCCTCAATGGCCTCATTCACAAAATGGAGAAACTGTACCTGTCTGAGAGGGCGATTGAGACGATCCACTGAGATCAGTTTGTGTGAAGTGTTTGGCCTGTAATCACTGCCAAATAAGACACCAGCCGCTGGTATTATTATTGTTGCTGTTGCTATGCTATTGCTGTTATTGTTGTTACCCTGTGCTGCTGCTTCTCTGAAGAACAACATCCTGGGAGGGCAAAAGGTGCATTGAACAAAAATGTTAGCGATGTGCATTTGTGAGGCATGTGGCTGAAGCCAGGGAATCCTCCCTCTTCCTGGAGCGGAGAGTTCCTGCAAGGGAATCGCAGGTGATAAGGCTGCAGATGGATGCAGAGCTGCATTGCGCTGGAAGCTTTGAATTCCCAGGGAGATGGGCTCAGTGAGGCCCTGGCAGAGACCCGCCTTGAGGGTGGCAGTCACAGAACTATTCTCAGCTGCTGTGCTTCACATTCTCGCCCCAACACAAAAGGGAAGGATGAGTGACACCTCAAACAACTTTGGAGAGTCTAACAACAATTTTCAACTTCAAACAGGCCACACATAAAAGTTGAAGACTTTTGCTACAAACCCAACCACTGGGAAATCACTGCCTGGCTGACATTAATCCCCCAGTTACTGTGAAGCCGTTGGGAAAATGCAACTTTTTTATTCCAAGCCCTTTAACATTTCAATCTAGGGCATGGACGACGTGGAGTAAACCCAGGTCAGGTCTTGTTTTAATACCCGGTCTGAGTATCAGTGGTAACTCCATGGGGAATTACAGCCCAACAGTGAGGGCCAGGGGAGGTGAAGGGCAATTTGAAATTATTTAGATCCTACTAGCATTTGCTGTCCCTGTGTTGGCGTCAATCTACAAGGCATCACTATTATCGTTGTTGATATTTTTTTTTATTATATTTAACCTCACATTACATTTTTACAGCATTTTGGAGTCTACAAAGCTGATCTATGTATGTTATCTTCTTTGATTTCATTAGATTTGTGAGGCTTGGAGAAGTTCAGATTCAGAATGACAATTAGAAATAGAAGAAAACTCCGAGATCATTCTCGTTTTGTTTTAGGACGAACCATACCTGGAAAAGGTGTTGATCTATGACCTCATTGCCAGGCAATGCCAGAATTTGGAATAGCTTCCAGGTCACCAGACTTCAAGATTTAAAAACTGAAAACATTCCTGAGCATCAATTATTGCAATGGTATGTGGTATTGGGGCCTAGGGTAAAGGTAAACCCCTGATTTTAGAGGAGATTTCAGTCTAGTGGGAAAATAGTCAGCTACTTAGATAATTATAACACTAGAGAACAGATGAGATACAGCTCAGTCCAGATTGAGATAGAAACATCTCTGCTCAGGGTTTCAAATCATCACAGAAATTTTTAGGGGACACATAGTTTTTGTGTTTTCGGTAAATATGGCAAAGGCCCATTGCTTTTAAAAAAATTCACACAAGGTAGAAAAGTACAAAGATAAAAGCAGATTTACCCTCCGATGCCACTCCTAAGAGATAAAACAATATAAAAATCCTGTTTAACATCCTTCTAAGCTATCTCTCTGTAGCGTCTCATTCTGCAAAGCCGTAAGTATAGTTACAGCTAAAGACACATATATTCACATATGCGATCATATTATACATACTGACTTGTAAACTCATTCCATTTTTTTAAAATTTCACAATGTGACATCGAAAAATGTTAATATTGACAAAGATAGGATTGCTACATCATTTTTAAAAGTTGGAATACCATTTCACTATATGGATGTCCCATATTTAATCAGTAACCTTTTGATGGTCACTTAGGTGGGTTGTAATTCTTTGCCATTATAAACAGTGATGTGATGTGGGTCCTTATGTATACATCTTGCACACTTAGAATGTCTCTCGAGGTTAAATTGCTAAAAATAGAATTGCTCTGGATGACCCACATTGGTGATTTCATATAAATTGCTGAGTTGCCTGGGGGGTGGGGGTTACTTTTCAAATTTTAGGTCCTACACAACCAGTTGTGGATGTCCCCCCTGTTTTTAAGTTCACTTTTAGCTCCCCGGATTCTGTAAGAAAGACCAAAGCAAATGTAGGGCAGGAAACGCATCTAACATGGGACTGGCTCTGCGAGGTTCTTGACGCACATTATCTTGTGTAAGCCACCCACCACTCTTGAGAAGTTGCCATCATCCTATCCACTTTATATACGAGGACTTGGAAGCTCAAAAGCTGTGTAAATTTCTCAAAGAAAGAGAGAAGTTCAACATTGAAACTTGGGCATTCATGGGGTCACAAAATGCCCTGGGCACCGAGAGGGGGAGGCGAAGACAAGCTTTCTCCACGGTGAATGCATGCCCTCAGCTGTTCCTTATGTCTTATTCCTACTAACACCCATTAGAAACCAATGCTAAGCATGGGTGCTGTGCCAACTCTCCCTCCATAAATGTTAGCACCTGCTTGGGGCTCCTAAGATCGGCTTGTATACTCCCCATGGGGCTGGCTTTTTCATGAGTTTAGGTCTGAGAAACAAGTTAGTTTCCTACTTCTCCAAAATCTTAAAATAGAAAAGATCAGCCAGAAGCCATGAGGGGAAGCCAGCCAAGGTGTATGTTTGCTGGAAATAAAATTGGTAGGTCCTCCGAGGCCGGGGGAAATGGTCTCGGGGACTTTTCTTCACCATCTGTTTCAGCCCCCAACGTGTCTTGATAGATGGTTTTCACTTATTACCCATTACTCACCTCATCTCTCCCCCTGAGCTGTTCCTTGAAATATGGTTCTCTCATTTGAATAGCAGTGACTAAGTGTACTGGAACTTATTTAAATACATTCTAAAAGCATTAAATTGGGAACACACAATTCAGCAATGTACCAATTGCCAAAATCTAGTAAAAGTTGAAGTGATTAAAACAATTTAATGCATGAAACACGCATTCAGGAAGGCAGAGAGAGAGAGTAAGTTTTTCCAGTGCAACATCAGCCCAGTGGTTGATATTTCGGAAGAAGTGGGTGGACGCCATTGCCAAGACAAAGTGAAATAATTGATGAAGACCCAAAGGAAAATGCCCTTGATCTTGAAGTTATTACTTCATTTCATGAAATACCTTAAAAGTCAATGACAGACTATAAAGTCAGAAAGTCAATTGTTTTTCTTTCCCCTTGGATACAATTTCAATACGTGCATATAAACATGTCAGGTGGTACGCCAGGAAAAAAAAGAAAGAAAAAAAGAAACAAAAACAAACAAACTATAGTTTCGGGTCTGGGTCATGGTTTCAAATAGCCTTATTATTCCCATTATGAAGTGGACACTCAGGTATTTGGCCCAAGACTTTTATCCACATCCAAGTGACTGGGTGATTTATAACTTGCTATCCACATTCTCATAGCTGTTTGGTCAATTTTAAAGCCTCAAACTAGGTTGACGTTTACTCTATCAGGAAAAGAAACACACACACACACACACACACACACACACACTCACACTCAGTAAATTCATGTCATAGACTAACCACCCCCTCAAAGTGCCTTTGCTCTGGAACCAGATTTTAGTTATAGCTTCCTCCCTCCTTCCCTTTCTCCCTCCCCCCTCCCTCCTGTCTTTCCTTCCCCCTTTCCTTCAGCCCTTGTTTTCTCCCTCCCTTTCTTCTTTGCTTCCTTCCTTTTCTTCTTATTTTTTCTTCTCCTTCTCCTTCCCGTCTCTTTCTCCTCTCTCTTCCTTTTTATGTCCATAATCCGGAAAAGAAAGGATGGACTTCATCTTGCCTTATTCCAAATGGTTTTATCCTCTTTTGTTTTGTAAATAGTGCTAAACATCTTAGGAGAAAATATTTCTTGTATGACTAAGGATCCCGATACTTTCTGCTTCTTAAGCCCGGAACCTCCTCAACAACTGCACCCAGGGAGCATAAAGAAGCATAAAAATAAACTTAGAATCTTCGGCATTTCTTCAAACAGAAAAAACAAAATTCTCTTGTTCTTTCATAAATAAATATTTGTTAAGCTTTTCTGATGGTGGGCTTGTCAGTCACGCCTGGGCTATGGCAGTGGACAGGAGAGGTGATTTCTGACTTCACTGAGCTTAGAGTCCAGGTGATCAATACTTACCTTGAGAAACAAGGGTGTGGATATGGTCTGTTACCATCACAGCCATTTATTTCTTCAGGTACATCAGCATGGAACCCATGGGAATTAATACCGCTTTAGCTCAAGAGATTGGCCCTGACTGGCCTAAATTAATTAATATAATTTCATTCCTATTGCCATGGTTATTGGGTCAAGGATGGGCATGTGAACTGTGTTGTTTCAATCTGAGGACTCTTTCTTGATGATTGAGGAAAAACAACTCTCTCTCTCTCTCTCTCTCTCTCTTTCTCTCTCTCTCCCTTTCTCCCTTCACTGCCCTCCTCCTCATCCCTGTTGGGCAGGAATGAGGAAACAACCAGCTATCTTGTGGCCATGAAGTACAGGGAACATGGAAAGCAAAATGGAGAACAGAAAAATTAGGTCCTTGGTGACATGAGTAAGCTCCTGGATCAAACCCCACCTGAAGCTCCTTTATCTCTAGACCAGTTTTAGTTGAATTTTCTACCACTTAGAGATGAAAGAATACCGATACACAAATGTCCCACCTAACTGAAACTTGACACATTATATACCAAATCTATTTAACGTATGCTGTATTTGAGAGGAATTATTATATATTATATTATACACTTGGGTATCTTAAGAATTATACCAAATAGAAGTGCTCTTACAATCCTAAATATCTCCTCTGTGTTCTCATAGGACTCTGACACCTCCACAAACGATTAACATGGGTTGGATGGTTGACCACATGCTAAATATTTTTGAATATTGTCCTTTAAAAAAAAAAGACTGCTTTCTGTAGTTTCATAGTTAAAATCCTAGCGTCCAGCTTCTGCTCTCTGGGAAGATCACCATGCCAGCCTTGAATACTGATTCCTTCGCTGTCATTTATTGCTTACAAATCTGTTATAAGCTAGGAAACCAAATAATCAAACCTGTTGTAATGTTGTCTAACATAAGAGCAAATGGACACAAACGAGATGTCCTGACGGGTCGGGGGGCAAGTCTCCCATCAATCACAGGTTCCTCATCCTGTTGTTGAAATTATAAAAACCTCAGAAGCCCCACAGACGGGACAAGGAGTCGTATCAGCTGTGGGGTCCTGGGACCCCCAAATCCTGCTTGCATCATACATCTCTATTTTTATCTAGTTGAAGCTGATAAATAGGGTTCTGAAAAAATTCATTTGAAAAACAAAAGAATTCAATTCTTTAAGAACAAAAATGAAAGACAATAAAAACTGTTCCTCCATACCAGTTTATAAGACAGAATACCATTCCACTTGTTTTTTCAGATAAAATAGTTTCCGTAGTAGATATATTCTTACCTGTACAGTTCCAAGCAGGGCAAGCGATATAAGAACTGCAATCTCTGCCCTGTAGACACCAATAGCTTCATGCAGTTTTATAAATGTTGCTTATTCAAATTTTACCTCAACAAAATTAATCTTAGCAAGGTCAATAGTCTATGCTATTGCATTAAATCTAAGATGTCATTAATTGTAAGATACAAGGAAGCATTAATTGTAGCATTAAGGAAGAAGGGAAGGGAAGGGAGAGAAAAAAGAGAGAGAGAGAGAGAGAGAGAGAAGGAGGGAGGAGGAGGAGGAGGAGGGAGGGAGGGAGGGAGGGAGGGAGAGGAGAAAAGGAAAGAGAAGAGAAGAAAGAGAGAAAGAGCTGCAGTTAAACAATGAACTACAGATGCCTTTTGAGCACCACTTGACATGCAACAGTTTGGTCAATTTCTATCTTGCTTTATGCCCCAGAATTTCTCCGATATTGCAGTGAGATGTCTGCAGTTTTGGTACTTGCACACTTGCAACAAAAGTAGGGAGGTCATGCCCCATGGGGCAACCCACAACCAACTGTAGACAACATCCTCAGGCCCATGATTCTCAGCCACCTTGTATCAGGCCACCCACAGAAGGTCCAGGATGGATCACTAGTTGCCTGCAGCCCTGGCCGGTTGGTAACACCGCCTTTTACTGACAATCCCTCCTTCCCTGTTCACTTACCCACTACTGTTGGCCCTGGAACCCCATTTCCAAATAAACTACCTGCTTGCAGCTGCTACAAATAGTGAGTCTCAGGCAGGCCCTCGGAATAGTCAGACACATCCCAATTTCTGAAATGTTCAACTGTGAAAATATTTGCATCTCGGAGTCATGAAATATGGTCATTTATGAGAAGAACAAATTTGTTAAGTAAACAAAGTGATATCAAGGATAAGCACCTCACTCCAAAATAAATAAATTAATAAAGCGATTTTCTTTGCAAATGTTCTGCTTCAGTGCTGTTGCTTTGCATCTCTAGCGACAGCCCTGGGCCACTTTCCCAGCTGAGCCCAACGAGTATGATTTGCCCCCGTAAATTCCTCAGCCTTCAAAGAGAGGTTGAATTATATTCACTCTGTAGATAGGCAAGAAAGTCCATTAGAGACTTTTAAGATCTTTCTTCAAAACTACTCCTAACTGGTTTAATAAAGGGCAGCTCCATGCACCCAAGTGCTCGTAACAGAAACTGGAAATCACCACTGACACCTTATTCTAAGCCAGAATATTCAGTTCATTAGCAAGTTATGCAGTAAGTTACCTTGAGCTTGTCTCCTTCAAATTTGTCAGAGATGTACAGTTTACCCTATCTTTACTGCCACCGCCTATTCCATCAATTCCATGCCACCATTACCTTTTACCTGGACATCTATTGCATCTGAACTGTCCTCCACTTCCTCTTATTCTGCCTCAACCCAGTTCCCATACTGTTCCTCCCTCCACCCTTTCCTCCCTTCTTTCCCTCCCTCCCTCCCTCCCTCCCTCCCTCCCTCCCTCCCTCCCTCCCTCCCTCCCTTCCTCCCTCCCTTTCTTCTTTCCTTCACTCTTTTATAAAATATTTATTGTCTACGTGTCAGGCACTGTGCTAGGATTTGAGGATTCAATGTTGTAGCAGAAAAATGTTGTCTCTGTCCTCATGAATCATCCAGATTGGAAAATCAGAGCATGTTTTTAACACACACACACACACACACACACACACACACACCCCGTAAATCTGAACATTCCACTCCCTTCCTTTAGTGGTATCTAATTGCTCTCCAAATAACTGTTTCAAAATCCTTAGCAAGCCCTATAAGGTTCTCCATGATCTGGCCCATGATTTCTACCCCTACGATCTCAAGTCTTGTCAAACCTCCCTTCCTGAACCTCCTTCCCACACGGACACATTCTCTGGAGTCCTGCTACACTGGCTTTCCATCAGGTGCTTTGGTTCCAAACTCTTTCGTCTCTGAAGTCATCACCTGTCTTCTCCACTTGCAATATTATGCCCTCTCTTCTTTCCCTGCTTAACTCTGATCCTCTTCCTTCAGAAAGTCTTCCATGAAAACTGCACTAGGCGGAATCCCACTCTTTTAAGAGCACTCCATCCTGATGCACTCATTAAGAGTTCCATAGAACAATCATTCTTTTTGTAAATTTGAGGTCTATGTTCTTGGTTAGACTGCAAGTCTATTGGTGGCAGGGCCACGCTCTTTATTTTATATCCAATTACCAGATCTAGTCCATTTATATAGTAAATGTTCCAAAATACTTGTTAAAGAGTTTCATAAAACTTTTCATGATACTGAAGTTAAAAGAATGTTGGACAATGAGTCAGGAGGCTCGGGAGCTACCCTTTATCCTTCTTACCCACTGTGGACTACCCTGCCTTCACTCGTAAAATGAGCAGATGCCTGCAGAGATCTAAACTCCCTTACGATTTTAAGTTTCAATGTCCATAGACACAGAGGATTTAACAATGTAAAGGATTAACCTTCTAAATTCTGATTTTCCACAGCTGCCTGAATTTTAAGCATGCTGTTAGTTCTTCATACTCCACCACCTGGTACATTTTAGGGAATCCAAGGTGAAAATAGTTAATGAACAAATAAAGTCTTGCTTTAATTGTGATATGTGACATGAATATATATATATATATATATATATATATATATATATATATATATATATATTCAGTTGAAAAATTTACCTGAGCAAATAAAACCAAATTTTTACGGTAAATTTTGAGAAGTAACTTGAAAGAAATAGTACAAAATTTTACGAATCATCCCTAAATTAGGATTCTAAAATCATAAATCCTTAGATTTCAGATTTTTATAACATTCTTCTAATTATTTGAGCTAACAACTTAATAAGGAATTGTTATATTCCAGTAAGATATTCTGTTCGATGTAAATATAGCCATACTAACTTTCCTTTGTTACTATTTTAATGATACATATTCTTTCCATCCTCTTACTTTCAACCTAGCTGTGATTTTATATTTATCTTGTATCTCTTATAAATGGTATATAGTCTGTTCTTTTCTAACAAATTCATTTTTTAAAGAGCATTTAATCCATTGAGTTTAATTGTAATTATGACACTCCTTGGCTTTCAGTTTCTATTTTTCACACATATTCTTTATTTCTTTATTCCTGCTTTCCTGTCTTCCTTTGGGTTCAATGTTTTTTATTTAATGATTTCTCCTCTATTTCTATTGTATGTTTTTTTCTTGATGATTGCTCACATTTCTTGCCTCTTTTTGATTTAGTAATTTTTATTCCATGCTGAACATTGAGACAAAAGAACCACAGAGTCTCCATATGATATTTTCTACTAATAGGGGTTCTGCTTTCCCCTGTTAGAGACATGAGGAATTGATCAGTATAACCCCATCAGGGATTAGCTGGGCTGTGATTGGGTTGCTGTCTGAGTAAGACTTATTCCATCTTTGGTTCCTCAGCCATGGCCCTTGATTTTGCCTTGATTTTTCACTGGGAATCTTGAGGTCTCAATTTCCTCAACTCTGAAAGTGTAACCTTTGCATATTTTGAATTTAGTTCTTTAGCCCCACACCTTATGCAAGTAGATATTTAGCAAATGTCTTGAGTAAGAGATAGGTTGTATATTTTTTGTAGGCTCCCTTCCTCTAGGGGGACGTTTTCTTCTAAACACCTAGGGTGACCAATCAATTCTGGTTTGCCTGAAACTCTCCTTGTTTTAAATTTTAAAGGTCCACATTCTGGGAATCCCCTGAGTCCCAGATAAACTAAGACAATGGGCCACACTATAAACACTGCAATTTTCCCTTGTGCTTGGGGATCCCCTGTTTTCCAGTTTATCATGCCAGCTCTTGACTGTCAAAACCTCTGCTGATTGATCTATCCTCCATAAAACCCCTACTTTAGTTTAAGTCCATCCTTAGGCTAATCCTAGAATTTACAATGCCTCCAGGTAAGAAAACTACTAGTGCCCATTAGATTTCCTATAAAGGGATCCCCCTTCTCTGAAATTTCAGTTTATCTAGTTTGAGTTTCTTCTACAGCCCTTTTGTTTTCAAAAGTTGGTTTTCGTAATTTATCCTTTCTTCTGGATTATTACATACCCCATTACAGCCAACCTTGAAGCAGGAGCCTAAAGGTTATATCTCTTCATATGTAAACTTGTGAGATAGTTGCTTCATTATCTCCACTTTATAAAGGGATCAGGGAGGTTAAACGAGTTTCACAGGATCAGGTAGCTTGTAAGAGTCTAGCTGGAATCTAAGACTGTCAAGCTCCAGCCAGAGCTTTTATTCTATAAACTATAACAATATTTTTCTAAATAGTAGGCAACTGAAGTTTAGAAAAGTTAACTGATTTGCCCAGGCCGCTAGGAAAGTTGAAGACAGAGCCAGGATTAAACCCCAGGGCTCCTGACTCTTGGTCGAGAGCTGCTTTCAGAGCTACACAAGAGGACATAGAGCATCATCTATACATAAAGAAACTGTTGATACTCTAGCTATGAGTAGTATACAAAGAAAAAATATTTGCGATGAATTTCATTCATCACTGACTACCATCCTGTACCCGGAGAACTTCACTCATTTACGCGCGCACACTGTCACATTTTCTCCAAGGACTGAGGCCACATAAACAACTTCAACAAAAATTCTTTTAAAAATAAAATGTAGTCTTCAAATATGTTCGTCACAATGCCTTTTTTTTTCCAAGTGGGATTGCTTTTCCTCATAAGAAATCATAAAAGAGGTGGAACTCTTCTAAAGAGAAGCTGCCAGGAACACTGATTTGAAATGGTGGAGAGAAAGTGGGGGAAGATCGTAAGGGGTTCTTTAAGAGCTTATTTCTTTTACTTAGGCTGGTCTGGTTCTTCCCCTGGGGTCTTTTTCTCCCCTCAGTAAAGGAAATATCACCATAGTGGCTCAGGAAATGACTCCGTCTTTGTGGAGATAGAACAAGACAGTACGAAAATGATAGAATTTGGAGGCAAAGAATAACCACCTGCCTCCAAATAGCCCCCCTGTTAAGCTTATTCTATTCTCTGAACTTCCCAAAAGTAGAGCTTCTCCTTTGGAGAAAAGCCCTGAGTTGTGAAGTTCCTGTTCAAATGGAAATATTTCCTGGGATGGAAGGTGGACGTGGGTATGTAAATAAGATTTCACTATACAGCAGAGATTATGTTGGAGGGTCCTGGTGAGGAGATTTTGATGAACCAAAGGGCAGAACTGTCAGCCAAGGTAAGGTGGGACCAGGAAGAGTAGGGATGACCGATTCTTCCCCACTCCGTCCCACACGGCCCACAGGAAACCTTAGCCTGGGGCTGCTCTTCTTATGACTAAGGAGCACCACAGCCCATCTCCTCGGGAATTACAGAAGGAGCTTACATCAGTTGTTCAGATGGACCAAAGCTATGCACCGTGTTAAGGAACTAGGGCCTCAAAGATGGATAAGACCATCTAGTTAGGGATACAAATTCACACTTAGCTGTCTCTTCATTTCTTCAACAAATATTTATGGAGTACCAACTATATGATAGACACCGTTTTAGGAGCTGGGAATATAGTGATAACAATGACGTGTATTTTTAGTAATAGTAATTTGTAGTAATAGTAAGAGCAATAGTAATAGCTTCTATACCTAGAAATGATGGAGAATACTTGTTGGCCAGAAAAAAACATATAAACAAACAAACAAAATACACACATTTACTATGCACTCAATCTGTCACTGATTTTCTCTGACTTCTATGCTATCCTCAAAGCATACCTAAAACTTCAGCAGAGAAGTGAACAGCACTTTGTATGCTCATGGCTACTAGCATCCATCCACATCAACGTGTTATAATGTCTGTGTTTCTCCAAGTAAGTCTCCAATAGTTCAGCAGCTGTATTCAGACAGCGGAAATCTGTGTATTCCCAGGCGGGTGCTATCTAGTCTCTGTATTAACATGGTTCCAAGGCAGTTCTCATTAGTGAGTAAGAAAGAGGGAGAGAGAGACAACCAATATGGAAGGTGGGGCAAGGCAATTGAGGCAGAAGAGTGTGTACTACTTGATGAATTTTGGGGTATTCAGAAGCCTCTATGACTTTTGAGAAACTTCACCAAAATCTAGTCTTCAGAGATATGCAATATACTGATTTTCTTTTGCAAGATATCTACAAAGGTCAAGACACTCTCCAAGTTCATAAGAGAAGGGACACTTCCGCCCTGCTGGTGGCCTGACAATGCTTGTGAGGAACTAACCCGCAGCCGTCAAAGATGAACTCCAGCAAGTGCTTCCACACCAGCAGGACGACTATAAGGTGATGAACTTCATTCTCTTCTGCTTTTGTGGCTTCTGAGAGTGGATCTCTATTTGTATAGAGCCAATGAATGGTAAATATCAAGTCCTTGACTTTCTCAGACCTGTGAGACTGGTATAGAAAAATAAAGGGGCTCTCCATAGGTTTATTCTCTTTTCTTAAGGTGACCTCTCCTCTCTGTTTAGAGTTATACTGCTGAGTGTACAGAGAAGTAATAAAACACAGCAGAGTACAGGACAAGGTTAAGATGTCACATTTCTACATTGGGATATATCATGAAATGATTCTAAGAGATTCAGAATCAGCCTCACATTGCAGACCCGAATCCCTTGTTCTTCTCCTCTGCTTAAATTATTGCCCTAGCATTTTGTAAATCAACTCCATCTTTCCTAGGAATCTAAACAGTATTGCCGTTGAGACAGCAGTCTCCAGCATCCAACTGTTTCCATTGAAATCCCAGCTGAACAGTTTCCTGAGTGTGTGATCTTGGTGAAATCACTTTACCTTAGTAAGCCTCAGTTTCTTCATCTGTAAAATGAAAATCAATAATAATGTCTATCTGATAAGGTTGCTTTAGGAATTAAATGGGAATGAGCTTTAAAGCTCTTAGCACAGTGCCTAGCAACTAGTAAACATTGAGACAAGTTTGCTGCTATTTAGATACGTACACATGCACACACAGCTCCATCCCATGGGGGAGAAGCTCAAGAAGTTTGATCAAGAACTTCACTAATACACATGCACACACATATGTATGTATGGATGTATGTATGTGTGCATATGTGTACATGAGGACTTACACACATACATTTTAAAACTCAAGCACTTGTCTTCACCCCTACCCAGCACAACAGGTAACACATGCCTACCCTGTGATGCACACGACCTTTCCTCACCATGGTGGACCCAGCATCGCATGGCCCTTGAGTGAGTTAAACCACAAGGACCTGAGCCAAGGGAAGAAGCCAGCTGACATGGGAAGCAGCAGGTCTGTGCATTTCTCGTCTGCTTCTAAATCTCTGTGAGTCTTTTGCCTGCTGGATTGTCACTCATTTCATCTAATGTATACAATTTCCCTCTACCTTGGGCATTGATTTCTCTCTTCCATGTCATGGTGTCTCCTTTAAGGAGAGCACACACGCTCTTGATTCCCCTGTCCATTCCTGGCACCCATTCACACTCTCCTAGTAGCGATTCTCCACAGTGGGGTTTGTCACTACTGGGTCCCCCGCCAGATGGAGCCCAGGGGGCTCTCAGCTTTGCCCCTGCTCTTCTCTCCTCCACGTTTCCTCTGCTTCCTGCCTCCATGATCTTCTTCCCACCGCATCCCAGGCTCGGCCCCACATGCACATCTGTCATCAACTTCTCTGGTCTCCCAGTGGGTCTGTCTTTTCTCAGTAAACTTGGGGCTCATTATAAAATTAGCATTCCCTAAACCCACAAGCATGCACACCCAGGCGGACACACCCATATCCACACACACGCAGAACCTGACAGGCGAGGACAACTAGGTAGAGCATACACATACCAATAAAGAATCACAAATTACAAACTTTTTTTTTTTTTCATTTCATGCTGTGGGATCAGCATATAAGTGAGGCCAATTCAGAAAGCGGTGATGTTAATATTTCTTTGGATCACAGACCCCTTTAAGAATGTTATGAAAGTTCGGAACCCTCATCTCCAGGAAAAGGCGTGTCTGCACAACACTCTGCTTATAATTTCCCATGTGTCTTGAGACCCCACACGTATAGTCTCTGCTATAAAGGGATGAATTGGGTGCTGTAGTAAATAAGGAGATAAATACATAAATAAACATTCATGCATACTTACATACACACCTACACAAACGGTACCCGGTATTGAGTCCCTACTAGGTGCCTAGAACTTCACATGCAGTGTCTCTGGTTTTCTCAGTGCCCCTGCAAGTTAGATATTATGGTTCCCATTTTGCAAATGAAGAAACTAAGGCTCAGAGAAATGAAACAATTTAGCTCAAAGCCATCCATCTGGTAAATAATCGTGGGATTTGGTTTCAGGCATCACCCTTCCCTCTGCTCCAGTCTGCCCTCTGGTCTTTGGACCTCATAACGGGCTCCGGGTTGGCACTAGCAATTGTCCACTTTATACTGCGTAGCATCACCGTGAGGTCCCCGAGCATTTACAGCAATGATTCAAAGTACAAGCCATGGTTTAATGCCAAGAGGATGACAAGAATTAGCTGCAGATGGTTCTACACTAGCTGTAGTCATCAGCTCTAACATGCTACTCAGATCCGAGTTGTATAGCTGTCTTCGGAGTATCCTAGACAATGCAATTCCCAGGCACGGAAACCTCCACAGAATTTACGTAGAAACAGCCCTGCGCAGGTCTTGGTTTGAGGTTTCCATAGACTTGTTTCATGCAGTGCTTGATTTTCGATGTCTATTGTCTTTCCGTAAAAGACCACGCACAAGAGTAGCCGGATGTACCTTTGAAGCTGTCATCATGTCAGCATTCTGACATGTAATGACCATACAATTTGCCTTCCAATGCTAACTGCTTCTACCGCAGGAAGGAAATGTACACAGTGGGAAAATATGTTGCCCTTTGCTTTGTTTCCGTTCCTTTCCTTCTTGGGGAGAGTTATTCATGTGTGTCTTGAACACGACAAGAAATAGTACGCGCTACTACCAGGATGTTCTCGGAAACATTATTTCAAGCTTTTATTCTCAGAGTTGGATTCCACTGTAATTCTCACATGGCAGGAGTAAACTATTAATAGGATTCCAACTTTTTTTTTTCTAATAGACCCCGGAGAAGTCTCCTTTGCCATGTGAGTGAAGGGTAGATTGGATCTTGACATGACACATTGCTTTAGTTTCCAAAACAGTAACTTTACTAAATAAATCATTTCAGCACTTGATTGTTATTTATACATGCAAATCTGGTTTTCATTTGTTGGACCCGGACAGGAGGAGAGCTAATAATCTCATCAAAAGCTGAATATTTTCCATTTTGGAAATGGCACCGAGTTCATAATCACATAACCTGAACTTGGCCATGGGTGGGTACACCCCACATCTCCCTAATATGTCCCACGGACACATAGCGCTGCACTAGGAGAACTCTGGGGGAGTTTGCAAGTCTGAGTCTCAACTCAGGCCAACGAATCCTTGGCCTTCCTCTTAGCACATGCTATCTGTTTCCAGTGTGATGTAGTGAGAGGAAGAATGTGGGAAAAGGTAAGAACAAAAATGGATAGTTTAAAATCTTAGACATTTAAGTAGTGAGTATGAGCTTCAAAAATAAATGAAAGGAACTGAACTTTTAAACTGGGTCTCTCCCTAGTAAGAAATCTGATGATATCTAGAAGAACTTCTAAGTTTATAAGCAGGGAGAACTCTAAGAAGATAGATCTACCTCTAATAGTCCCCACACTAGTCTGAAAGTCCACCAGCAACTTCTTTCTTTAAGCACTGACCTCTCTTTTGTGATTCTCTTTTCACTAAAAGAGATAAACAGCAAGGTCCACACACCTTTGGTGGCAGGGTGGGTTCTCTGTTCTCTGCATTCCCTTATCCTCCTTTCCCTTCTTTTGGTGAGAATGAGCTCTTCTAACGTCATAATGCCGTAGTTGTGTTATGAGGGAGCAAAAGAGAAGCTCACGAGTTTATTGGTGCCCAGTTGTTGCTCTGATGCTCTGAGCATTCAGAGCAAAAGAGCCTTGTTAGCTCAAAGAAGAAAGAAGCTGATCTGAAATGGAACTGTCCGTTTGACAAGGGATACTGGGAGGTGGCTGGGAACCTGGGAGAGTGCAAAAGGACAGGGGAGTGAGGGAGATCAAAGGAAAACACTGAGGGGCCATGAAGGGCAACTTGAGAGAAGAGGAAAGATACCTTTGGATTCCAAGCATATCTGTAAACCGTGGTAAGTAATACTGTACTTTTCCTGTTGGCGGACCCAGCCTACATGCCCTCCTGCTGTTATGGGGTGGGTGTGACAACACCCTGTATTCTTTATTCGAACAGCATTCCTTATTATATGATGAGGCTTTTCTTTCCAGGCAGCTCTCACCTCACAGGCTGAAAGTTCAAAAAAGAGAAACGAAGGAGAAAGGGGCCATCGGGTGGGGTATGAAGGAAGCAGATATTTGTTGTCTAAACGAAACTTTGGCTCGTCTCTGTTGGCTGGCCCCATTTGGAAATTTGAACAAAGATCCTCCTTTTGCAGAAAAGAAAGGTATTTCTCTCCTCCTGGAGGAGTCCATGGTGAGCTGATTCCAGGCTTGTGGAGCAACTTTCCGCCCTTAGAAAATCCATCAGACATCAGACTGTAACTAGCTCCCAGGTGTTCACAAAGCTTCTAGAATTGTGAGGAGATGGCTACATGGCGCCAGTATGGAGAGCTTTGGGTTTTCACAGGCAACTGAAGAGGGCAGGGTAACTTTTGTGTCACCAAAGATAGGGGATACTTGGGGGCCCTTTTTGGCAGAGAGAATTGGGGCTTCAGAGCGGTGTCCTCTCATCTTCTTTGCTTGTGTGGTCTTTTGCTGCTTGATTTTGTATTGCTACTTGCAGTTTAATTTGTTGCAGTTCTAAGAGGATTATGCTTTTAGTACCATCCTTATGATGATTAATGTGTACTAATTGTTTTACCTTTGAATTGGGACTCTTTGGAGCTGTCTAGGCAAAATCTCCCCTTTGTAGGAGGCAGGGCTGATGAGCGGGAGTCCCGGGGGACCTCCACTCTGCTTCAGGTTGATGTAAGAAGAGAGATTAAAGAAAGTGCAGGGAGAAGCTTCCTTTTTGATTGTGCCCCAATGGAAATTGTGTTGTCCCACACATTGTATTAACTATTCTGGTGGCTTAAAAAATAGAATCAGTCTGAGCAGTTAAAGAGGCCTTAATGAGAACCTTTACTGCTATGGGGCTTGCTTTTGTAATATTATAGGAAGCAAGGATGTGAATTGTCACTAATTTTCATCTCTGTTGCCTGGCTCAGCCAAAAGACTGGTGGCCTAATGAGCGATGTAAATCAAATCTCCTTCTGTCCACTGATTCTCAGGTGGGTGCGGACCATGGAAGCATAAGAAGGAGAAAACTAGAGTGATGACAGTGGGAAACTAATGCAGCCTGGGATGTCCCTTGGTGAGGATAAACCCAGAGATCTCTTTCTTCCGAGCTTTTGTTCAAGCCTCATGCCCCCACGGCCATTAAGTGGCAAATAGCCTTCTGAATTTTTAGAAGGCATATTTAAATTCACTTCAAATATCTGTAAGTCTCATTGCCCCCCATATGTTCACAGGAACTGCTATGATTGAAGAAAAGGAAGAAAAGAAGGAAGAAAAGCAGAAAAGGAGAGAGAGAGGAAGAAAGGCAAAGCTGAGCACTTTTGAATTCCATACGGTTCTCTTTGAACAGCATAATTACAATTTTAGTTGTCAGATAGGGTGACTGACATATTCCAGCCAGTTGCTTCTGAAGCTGGCAGCATATCAGGAATACCCGGGGAACTCTATGGAAAGTATAGGTCCCTGGGTCCCCAAACCCATCTCCTACCCCCATTTCCCATTATAGGTATAGTGTAGGGCACAGGAATTTTTAATTTATTTTTATTTTTTAAAGGGCACTAGGTGATTTCTGTTAGACAGTCCAAGACCAGCAGTGGATAACCAGGGGAGAGGGTGAAGCATCTTTAAATCCATTCAGCTCAAGAGTGAGTTCTGAGACCTGCTGCCATGTGCCTGGTTGGGCTTGAGAGAAGACAGAAAAGAAGCAGAAATATGAGTTTACATGGTCTTCTTGCATGTCTCTCTTCCCAATCAAGGAAAAATATTTCTAAAACTTTCCCATGGAAATCCTCAGTGTGGAAGAAGCAAAGAATATCTAAGATGGGTTTGTGTTTCTCTTAATATAGATGTTTGAATTGTGAAAACAATGTCATTCACAAGATGAAACTAGACACATTACTGATTGATTTTCTAGGAAAGTTAGGGGCCTGTGAACTTAGTATGCCAAAAAATACACAAAAGCACATTTGACAGTAGATAGAGGCCAGAAACGAGGTTGGCCAGCTTGTTGCAGTTTTCCTGAGATGACTTCTGTTCTAAAATAGAAAACTGGGACTGTCCTGGTTTTAAAACTGGAAGTCTTGTATCCCAGACAGCCGCTTAGTCCCAGGTAATTCAGGGCCGTTTGTCACCCTACATGAGACCGTCCAGCTCAACATGATTAAAAAAAAAAAAACCGGCAAAAAAAAAGTGGATCATTTCTGCTCACACCACCAGCCAATTGACACCAACAATTGTCTATGTTGACCTTTTGCCTAGAGTGGCTGGCTATTGTTTGCATGCT
This sequence comes from Rhinolophus sinicus, assembly GCF_036562045.2. NCBI lineage: Eukaryota > Metazoa > Chordata > Mammalia > Chiroptera > Rhinolophidae > Rhinolophus > Rhinolophus sinicus. The sequence continues at coordinate 95,121,473 of NC_133759.1, read as the reverse complement.
GCTGATGGATCCGTGCAGAAAAAATGGTCAAGTACCTTGGGACAAACACACTGGACAGTGTCAGAACCCCTGGGTCAGAGTTCTGATGTTGCCTCTTTTTGCTGCATAATCTCAAGCACCATCCTCAGGCTTAAATTCCATCTTCTGACAAACCAGTGATACAAACGTGTAAGCACAGACGTTCAAATTTATAATGTTTAAAGCTCCACACAAGTGGTTAAATGAATACAGATCCTGAAGCCAGCACCACAGTCGAAGGAGAAGGCTTTCACTGGGATAGATTACTGGAACGTTCAGAAGAAGCACCGTTGGTGAGGTGAACAGGTCAGGACAGCAGACCCAGGTCTTAAACAATTAGCTATGTTTCTTTCGTCAAGCACATTCCTGAAGCGGACAACCTCCTTCATGTACAAACTCCCAATTTTAATCACGTGGCTCTGCGCTCCGTCTGAGGGGATCACTCACAGTCGGGCTAAGCTAGCCCTGGGCTCCCTCGTATGCTTTCTTAGAGATTGGTTATAGGTACGAGTCATGTGATCCAGAGCCAATGAAACACAGGAGCAGACTTCCCCTTGGTCCAAATTTATCCTGCCTAATCAGAGAAACAGTAGCCCACGTAGAAAGCCTTCTTTCCCTCTCCTCTTTCCTTCCTGCTTTGGACACCGTTGTGTGAGGATGTAATGACGACGGTGGCCACCATCTTAAACGAGGAAGACAGATAAAAGCTGAGAATCAAAAACTGAGAGGTAGAAAACAATCTGGGCCCTTGATAACATGGTTAAGTAGCTGGACCTGCCCACCTCTGGATTTATTGCTAAGTGAGATAATAAATATCCTAACCCTTAAAGCACAGCTACACAAAGTGTCAATTGTAGAATGGTGTCATTCCATGGACTGTTTGTTATTGGTCCATGTGAAGGACAGAAACAGAGAATGTTTATATACTTTCACAATAGTTTGATGGAGTCATTTTATGTCTACTGAATCTAATAATAAAAAAATATATAAACATATGTTCAAATTTTGTTAATAATTTTCTTGCATTTTACAGAAGTATCAATTCACGATATGCTAATAATTAGAGGAAACGTTAGCTGGTTCTTTCTCAGATAGCTTGAGAAGCATTGCTTGAAACCAGGTTTCAACAAACTATGAACCCAGGGTCAAATCTAGCCCCATGTCTGTTTTTATAAATAAAGTTTTATTGGCACACAGCCATACCTTTTGGTTGGGTATTATCTATGGATGCATTCATTCTACAGTGGTTAGGTGATCCTGACTGAGACCTTATGGCCTGAGGTGTTGAAAGTATTTATTAACTACCTTTTCGCAGAAAAAGTCTGCAGATCCTTGCTTTTACGATCCTTACTTACATATCCTCTTCGTTGCAGTTGACGTCATGCTAACTTAGATAGAGTTAATTAACTTCTCTAGATGTCACTGTGCTCATCTATAAAATGGGACAGATGTCACACTGGCTTGTTGAGCATACTGAGTAAGCTAATATATATGAGCTTCTCAGGAAAGCATAGAACATGAAAGTTCTCTCCTCGCGTTGCCCTGCCACCACCCTCTGATTAAGCAGCTACTGCGCCAAAGGCCAAGAACTGCTATTTACAAGCCATGGGCGGTAGTAACTCTCGATATTGCATTATTGCTCTCCACTGTCAGTTGAGAAAACGTCATCATCATCTAGGAGGTTTGACCCCGTGGTTGAGAGGAACACATGACCAAGAACCAATGACTAGGTTTTAAGGATAAACTGCAAGCCTTTTTTAATATTGCCTGGTTCAAAGTTGTGAGGACCTGACATAATAAAACACCTTCTCAGCAGAGAGGAAAATGGGTTGAGAGCTCCATTTTTACTTTTTAATATTTAATGGAGGTTGATTTCCTATGTTCTCGTGTGCTGTATTTCAAGGCGGCACATTCTTGAACTCTGACTGGTAACAGGAAACTAATGCGAATTTTTTTTTCTTTTTCTTTTTAGGAAAGCTAACAGTGATTTCAGAAGTGTGTGTTTGTTATCAGATTTAGGGCACTTGTCACATTTTGGCCTGAAGGCAAGCCAAGGGAGGGTTTGAAAAAATATCCAAGAAACGTCTTCATTCCTTTCTCCCTTCTAATTAAAATGCAGTTCGTCTTACAGATTCCAGAGCTTTTTGGATTTGCGGTTGCAAGCATGAGGTCATTTTTCCTGCCTATATGACCACAGTGAATTTTTAAAGTCTTTAGTGTTTGGTAACAACAGACAAATAACTGTGGAAACCTGAGAGCTGAGCTCAAGTTCTTTCCAGAATGTTCCCATTATTCCTCAGCATGGGGTAAAAATGAGTCCACCTCACTGGGCTAGTGCCAGGATCCTGGATGTCCTACACTGTGAGACTAAAGTGTGAGCCCCCCATCTCCCCAAAGAGGTCAGCCAACTAGGTGACAAAGAGGTGAGGAGCATGGCTCTGGGATCCCTTGGGCTTGAGTCTGCATTCTGGTTCTGTCAACTTCGCGAAAGACAGAGCAAGTTAGTGATTTAACCTCTCTTCGTTTCTTCTTCCTTCTCTATACAAAAAGTAGTCCCCTACGGTAGTTGTGAAGATCAAATAATAAATGCGAAATGCTTAGCACAGTCTCTTGGATGCAGAAAACTGCAGTAAACATATCTGGCTCCCCTTTCCTTTATGGCTAGCTGTCCATTCCTTCTATCAAAACTCAGCCCAAGAAACTCAGGGGAAGCTGGTCCTATCCCCCAAGTTCAGAGATGGTTCTGGTTTGACTAAGTGGTCATTGTAACCGGATACCAGTGATTGGATCAAAACCCCAGACTCCTGAAAAACAGCCAATCAGTGCATGCTATTATTCTCGGGGAAAGCACATGACCCATGTCAGTTCAATAAGAATGGTGGAAAGAGACGTTTTTTCCTTGCTCACTGTGAGCAAGGAAGCATGTAACTTCAGCTATTGCTGGCAGTCATCTTGTGTCCAAGAGGGAAACCAGTCTTAGGAGAAAGCTGAGACACAGAGTAGGCCAGAACCAAGAAAATAATAGAGAAATAGAGCTGGGTCCCTGATTGCATCACTGCTACTACCCCTCCTTTCTTTGGATTTCCTGTTATATGAGATAGTAGAGTTTCGTATCATTGACACTGGTTTGAGTCAGGTTTTGGTTACATGCAGTAAAATCATCTAACTGATAAGAACTTGGTAAATACTGGCTATTATCTCTCAGACTGTACCCAGTAAAGTACCCTGCTTTGGATCTCAAGAAACATGGGAAAGAGATTAGGGAATAATACAAGTTTATCACATCTATTTATTGAGCAACTAATTTAAGCTTGGCATTTTACAGGCATACATTATCTCTCTAAATCCTACCAATAGCTTTATGAAATTGGTATTATTACTATTAGTAAACCGAGGCACAGAGAGATGAAGTGATGTCTCCTAGATTTAACAGCAAACCTGTGGCACAGCCAAGATTCATATCTGAGTCTGTCTGGATCCATAGTCTGTGCCACAACACCTCTCCTGCTCCCTCATATGCTGCCTCCCTCCCTCTCCAGGACCCTGGTTTCAAAATCAGCCCCTCTTCACCAGAACTACTCTAAATCTACATAACGGATGGGGAGGGAGAAATGGCAGGCTGGCCTCTCTAACACCAGGCGAGCACTGATTGCCTTACTAAGCGTGGGGTAATACAGAGGAGCCTTTGCATTAAAACAAAGTGAAATAAAACCAAAAACCTTGGGAGATGTTCATAAAATTCTCCACCACATCAGATAAATGAGGACATGTATTCAAGTCCTCCTGTGGCCGCTCTCAGGCTCCACGTGACCTCTCTGCGTGGTCACCCACAACCCCACATGTCCCAGACTCCACTACACCAAGCCCGTCTGCCCAGCCCTATGGCAGTCCTCCCTGTGGTCACTCTCTCTGGCTGGTCAGCTTAGTCTCAAGGCCCACCTGAGCCAATCCGGGTCCAGATAAAGGATCTCTGAGGTATTTGTCTGTAACAATGCTTGTCTTTAAGAAAAACTGCCTAATGTATTAAAGTATGTACTACATTTCCTAAAAAGTCAGGTACACATTCAGGGCCATGGTAAGGATTGGTCTGCTTTCCTTCAATGAATGAAGACTATTTACATTTATAGATCATAGAAGATAAATGTATCACATTTGTCTAGAAGATAGCTTTGTATCTCGGATTGTGTGCTGAGTGCCCCCAGTGCCTCGTGGATGTTTTTACGTGGCACAGTGACATGATGTTACTGACACTATTGCACAGTAAGAAAGATGCTTCCTTTTCGATTCTTTTTAAAATCAATCAACAGAATCGAGGAAAAGTCCCAGTTTGGTGTTAGCATATCTTTTCATTCTAACTCCTGCTAGTCTCTCGTTTTATATAACGGAGAGGAGGCCACAAGCTAAGAAGTCTAGCAGACCACGGTGATTGTCAAGTGTGTAGTGGCACTGTTGTGCGATCATTCTATTTATTTTATGTATCATTTCAATTGATGGCAGGTCATCCTGACGTTCCACTTACAGTGGTGACTGAATGTTCCATTTATAAATAACTTCATTTAAGAAAAAGAGGACAATGTTTTAAAAAGAACATTATATAAACTTGTCTATGAATGTCACATGAGTGTGGCAAAAATCATTAGGGCTGCATAATAGTGAATTTTGTGTCGACTTGACTGGGCCACAGGGTACCCAGACGGTTGGTCGGACATTACTCTAGCTGTGTCTGTGAGGGCATTTCTGGATGAGATTAACATTTGAATTGGTGGATTTAGCAAAGCAGATTGCCCTTCCTAATGTGGGTGGGCCACATGCAATCAGTTGAAGACCTGAAGAGAACAAAAGGCTGAGTAAGAGGGAATTCCTCTTGCCTGACTGTTTGAGCTGGGACATTGATCTTTCCTAGCTGTAGGATTCAGACTGTAACATTAACTCTTCCTGGGTCTTAAGCCTGCCAGCTTTCAGACTGGAGTTTACACCATTGGCTCTCCTGCATCTCCAGTTTGCCAACTGCAGATCTCAGAACTTCTCAGCCCCTGTATTTTCATGAGCCAACTCCTGATAATTATATATATTTATATTCTGTTTTTTTGGAGAATCTTGACACTCATCCATGTCAGGAATGACTGAAACTTGGGATACACTGACAACAGAAATGTATTGTGCTTTGTACCAACCCGCCAGAAATAGGACCGCCTTGAATTGTGTTTCTTTTTTCTTTTGCCAGTTGTGGGAAGAAACTGCAAGGAGCGATTATGCATTAGATAACGATTTTTTGAGAACCTAATCAACACAATTTACTTGTAAGAGGCAGTTGGTTCTCCATTAAATGGTACTTTTGAGAACAGGATTCAGGTCCCCACTACTCTTGGTCCTTAGAGGACCCTGCCTACCTCCTCACGTTCATCCCTGTAGCTCCCCATACTCTTGCCAGATTGGGGGGCTAGTTCCTCAGTACGTCTCACCCCTTCTGGCTTTAGGCCTTTGCACACATTGGTCTGTCTCTCTGGAATGTCCCTCTCCCCTCCTACCACTTCCCTATTCTGTTCACTAAGTCAGTCATTGGTTTTAATGTCTTAAATGTCGCTTTTCTTAGAGACGCCTTGGCTGACCCCTAGACCAGGTGAGCATTCCCCCAGGACACCTCACTCTTCTCCCTGGACTCTTTCTTCACAACTGGAATCAAATAACAATTTAGGTGTGGATTTGTCGAATGTCTGTCTCCCCTGCTGGATTGTAAATTTGTGAAAGCGGGGACTTGCCTCATGGTTGGTTCTCCATAAATATTTTTGTAAATGACTGAGTCATGACCCATCACAGAGAGTTATGTAGGCACCAGGGATCTAAAAAATATTTAAGTGACCAAATGAAAAGAACAGAACCATTTCCACTCTTAGCAGATTGAAGTCAGGTACCTCTGACTACCAGCCATAACAAGTGGGCAAAATTATTGGTGCATCAAGGAAATCAAATGACCCAGGCATGCAAACCTGGCCCTCCAAATTTATTGCTTATAAAAACAAAAGATCGGGAACATTGGCTGAAGCCAGATGTTCTGTGGGCTGGAGCTCATTGTCCTAACTGCATATTCCCACAACTAGAACTGTGTGTATTTGAGATGCTAGGACATAAGATCCAACCCTGAAAATATTTTGAAATCATGTTGTTCAATTACTTAATCCTTGTTATGTTATTGAATAGAACACTCTCTTATATACACTATTATAAAAACATTATGCCTGAGTCTCGAGTTCTGGAATATCCAATTACAATAGCTTTTTTCCACATTTGTATTCTCTTTATTTTATTTAATTGCCTTAACATTTTCAGCAGATTTATTGTATATGACAGTGAGCAACCTGAGCCTGTGTAAGAGCTAGCCAGGCTATTTCCTGCTCCCCACCCACCACTCCCTAATATTGCTCTGTCCTCCTTTGAAAATCTTTGTTAGCCTACCCCTGTTCCCTGCAATGAGTGTGGACTGTCAGAACGGCACCAGGTTAAAAAAAACTGCCCATTGGTGGACTCCATCCCTCCACCTCTGAACTGACCTGAGCTGTGCTGATACCAATTTGTCATCCCAACCTAAATCATTCTGTAACGTGTGGCATGTACAAAATGATCTCCTTTGCCAGGATATCCCATCAAGGAATAATTAGTGAACAGACATTGAGTGTTAGCTTTAAGAGTATGCGTCTGTGTCTGGATGTGTAACAGGATGACTCTGGTTTAGCGTGTGTGTGTGTGTGTGTGTGTGTGTGTGTGTGTGTGTGTGTGTGTGTTCGTTTCCTGGTTTCCTGCTCCATTTCTCTTATGCAACTGGTACCTTGAAGCCATGTGGGATAAAGAACCTTGATTAAGAAGTGAGACTTAATGAGTCATCTGCAGCTCCCAGGTCTCATCATAGACAGCCTGCCGAAGGTAGGAGAAGAAATGACCATATCGAAGGCGTAAGGGAGTAAAGTGGCAAAGCGATCTGGGTAAAATGAGGACACACGGATCATCAGGGGTCCAGTGCTGTATGCCGTACGCCTGTCCACACTCCTTCCCCCTCACCCATTTTGACTGGTCACGTGCTCGGAAGTTCTACCCAAGATGCAAATCGCTAATAAAAACTCTCACCATTTATTGAGTGCTTTCTATATGACAAACAACAAACCCAGTGCTTCGTGGGTATTGTTTCATTGAATTCTCCCAAGAACCATATGAGAAAAACATTATTACTATTTTCATTTTACTGATTTGGAAACCGAGACCCAACAAGAATTTCAGAATGGACACCAAAGTCGTTTTGACACTAGAGTCAAGGCACTTCTCCTTGTGTCATAGGGAACACTTACTTATGTTCTATTCTCATTTATGATACTGCATTTCTGCAATGACTCTGAGGTTGGTCTGTCCATCCCCCATTGGGTGCCAACAGCCTTTCTGAGAAACTTTTCAATGTGCGCAGTTGTTTTGAGAAGAAAATATATCGATAGAGACACTTAGTAGTTCCTTTTGGGGAAGAAACAATGGAGTCATCAAATGCTAAATGGAAACGCTTGTGTTAACAGGCAAGGGCATGTAGCTGTTGCCTCTTTTCAAGGGAGAAGGGACTTGAAGAGCTACGTGGGCAGGGAGCTTCCTGCTGGAGGCTAAATTGGCAGCCTCCCTGAAAGGATGCCAGAAGTGTCACCTTGTTTCTAGCCAAGGGAATCGATTTTAATACTAATGGAGATTTGAACTGGACCTTGAACAGTTTAGAAAAGGTCCCCTCTCTGGTCGGGAAACCATGGACTTGGTGTTCAAGAGTCTGAGATATGCTCGACGGTTGTGTGACATGTGCCTTCTCTGTTCCACTAGCCTGTCACCATGCTTCTTCTCAGTATCTCTTCTCTCTCCACTCTTGCACGTGAAGCACCATCCTTTATAGAGACTGCTTTTACAGCTGAAATTACCAAAGTGGCCTATTATGTTTATCAAGACAGGGGAAAAAATATAAAAAGGCTGTAGTTTGTCCCAGCTGTCTGAAGAAGAACTCTCCTGCAAATGGTAAGTACGGAGCCAAGCCTTCTGTTTCTCTCCTCTTAAAAAATGAAGTGCATGTAGGCACAGCCTTCACGATGTGATTTGAGAAAAAAGTGGTGCTTGGCAGGACAAAAGGACAGAGCATTCCAGAACACTGAGATTTCCATATAACTGCATTCTGAGGTTGCATTTCAAAGCCCCTGCCATGTGTGCTCCTTTCTCACAGCTAAGGGTATGGGAGGGTGGGGGGAAGGGGACAATAATCCTGAGAAAAGGTTTTTCAGAGATGAATTCACACCAAACAGGAAAGGGGTTGGAAAAAGGAAAAGGGAGGCTGGATTCTACTGACAACGGCTAATTGTTGTGACTAATTCAGTTTTGAGGAGGTAGAACTCTGTGGAGTGTTTGAGTGCCAACACGGTTCCTGTTTTAATTAGTGGCACCACAGGGAGAAGATGGGCTTATAATTGAGTAGTTTGCGGATCGGTCAACTTCAACCCATAATCAGACGTGCTGAGAAGTGGACATTAACGGGAGCTCTGACCAGCAGGAAGTCTGCCCCGTTAGCATGGCTGGTGTCAGAGCGGGTCGTTGCCTTTTCTCTATACTCTTTCTGGAAAAGGATGCCAAACACAATATTTTCGAGACTCTCTCACTTGTTCTCCATTTACCTACCTTTGTGCTCCCATTTTGCTTAGCAAGGCATGCTAACGTAAGTCAGTTGATTGACACGTCCCCTATTCAACGTTCCCTCTGAGCTGTAATGCTGGACATTTGTTTTTGGGTTCTCTTCACCAAGCCAACACCACCATGACTGTCGCAATATCCAAGCTCCTTCCTTCCACAAGTGCACTTTAATTTTTGTCTTGTGAAATTACTTCTTTCTCACTCTGGAATCTGGGTGAGACTCTAAGTTAAGGGATACGACACCCCCCCCCCCTTCTTTCCCTCTCCTGTCCACCAACTCTCCCACTCCAAGAGAGAACTGCGTTCATGATCCAAATTAGGCCATTGAGACTCTTTTTTCCCAAGACTTTGATTCTTGAGAGAAATGACCGAAAAGAAAAATAGCTGAAGCTAAATATTCTGGTAGCAAACTATGACCAGACGGCTCATTTTTTTTTTGTTGCTACCCCAACCCCTAACTTGTCAGATTCCTATCCTGATTCTTAAGCCCTTCCCCAAATCCATGAGCCCTCCACTCTCGTATGTGACACTCTTTTCTGATTAAATTAAGCAGAGTTTCTGTTGCCTGCAATTGAGTAACCCCAAATAAGAGGGTACCCAAGAGAAAGCACCCTAATGCATAGCTTGATGTTCATTCTCCACCTTCCTTTGCTTGCTCTCAGTAGGAAAAAACTGCAGGAGGAAAGGAAATCATACTTGTGGTACATGAGAGGATAAATAAATAAATGAGAAAACATGAAGCATCACTGCTAATGAGTCTGGGTTGAGGGCCTGGCGTGACCATCTTCATCCAGATGTTCTCGTGGGAGTTACTCGGAAGCCGCCTTCCCATGGGATGCTCACTGAAGTTTGGAACATGAGAGCGATTTGTCTGGCTGCTCTTCCTGCTCCATTTTCTGTCAGGGGCCCCCACACTCACTCTTGCCCTCCACCATTTCGGGTTGACGGCTGATACACACATAAACGTCACACAGCATCTAGCGCACGAGGGAGAAAGGCTACCTACCCTGTATTTGGCGGCCACATTTGGGGCATGGTTTGTATTAGCTAGCCTGAAAGAAGGCCAGTCTTGGCACGCCCTCAAATGGGTGTGTGGTGCATGTGTGTGTACTCTGTTGCCAAGCTACCCTGGGAACAACACATCCTTGCTGCACTCGTCTCCTGCCCAGGGTGTCCCTGGTGCCTTTGTTAGGGGAAAATACCTGCCTGGCCTTGTGGACACTAATGTTTTCTTACCTATATGTACAAACAGGCCCTGGTCCTCAGTGTTAGTCAAGGGTATGGAAGTCCCGAAACATGCTAAGAATGTTATAGCTGAAAATGCTACAATTCCCATCCTGTGCATTCCAAACTGTGTGTTCAGAATTCTAAGGAGGGAGCTGAAGCACTTCCCTCGTTGACTAGGATTTTTACCTCTTACCAGTTATAAACATAAACGTGTGAAAAAAATGTACACAAAGAGGGAGTTCAGCATAGCTCGACGGGGCCGGGGTAGGAAATCCGCACAATCAGGTCAGCTTAAACTGGACCAGTTTGTCCAACGCACTTTCACAACCACATCAATTCAGGGCTTTCACGGGTTTGATTTTCTTTCAGCCCAATCCACTAAGGAGTTGCTCATGAGTTCTGTGGATTTTCTGCACAATTACAGATTATCGCCATGGCAACAACAGAACCATGTGACAACTTTGCTACCTCAGAGACCAGGAACAGCCACTTACAGGAACCTCACATCATCTCGTAATGGGACTCTGTGCCGTTGGCCTCTCACATTGTTTTAAGGCTAATCACTGCTTTTTCACAGATGTAGTTTTCCCGCCCCGCCCCCCCCCCCCCCACTCTATTTTCATGATCTTTTTGAAACCGTTTGGATTTGCTCTAAAGCAGTTCCACATTTGCCTGTGTTTATTTGGTCATAAAAAAGTATTATTTGAGGGCTTGGCGGAAGGAGAAAGAGGGGTACAATTTGATGAGTGGAGACAGATGGGAGGCAACAGGCAGAGGACAAATGACTTTGCCAGCAGATGGTTTTCTTGCCACCATGTCACTGAGTTGAAACCCATGAGAGCACTGAGCTTCTGGGTCAGCCATGCACAAAGCCAACTTGGGAACAAATAAAACTTGCTCTCTTTCAAATGAGTTCAACTCTTATGTCCATTCTGCAGGCACAATGAGAACTGGGGCCATTGGTAATTAAGTTAAAGATGTGATTGAAAAGGGGGACCAGGTAGTATTTTCTCTCTGGCAAAACAATCAATTTATTTTTCAGAAACTTGTGCACATAGCCAAACCTCAGGCTCTTTCTGCCAAACATCCACCCCCCCACCCCACCGTTAATTTTTTAACCTCTGGGCATTTCAAGGAAAATTGAATCCACATGTTTTTGGATTCATTTGCAAATGCAGTTTGTTCAGAGCTGTTTGATGACCAGTATGCCCTTTGAGTGTTTTTATGAGCTTAAACTTATTTTCCCCCAAGCCTCTTGCTTCTGAACCAGGAAGTGGCATTTGGAATTAGAGGCAGAATTCAGAACTGATCATTTTCTAAAGCCTTTGCCAGTTTCTCACGTCTCTTTTTGATCCCTGGTAAAGCTAAGAAAAGGTTTTCACAGAGCGCATAAGAATAATTGAGAGTAACTTACTGTTTTTACAACTGAAAAGCAGATCTGATATGGATGCAATCCAATTCCTGGATCACATGGCTTCCCCATCTTTCTTTATTACAGATGACATTTGTATGGAAGCAGATGCTTTCTTTCCCAGGGACATGTCTCCACCTGCGACATAATTCCCTGATTGAAATAATGCTTCAGAGGCAGAGTTGGAAGTTTAGATTCAGCCCTCCCTCGAGACCAAATTGCAGAAAACAATCTTTGTTTATCATAAGTGAATCATATTTGCAAAGTAAAAGGGGCCCCTTTACTACAGACCCCTGCAAATTGGGAATGGTGTGGGTATTCTTTTCTAACTCAGTCACATGACCCAAAGTAAATGTCCAGGAAGGTAGAAGTATTTTATGTATGTGTTACAGTTATTATGAAAAAAAACAAAAAACAAAACAAAACCTTAATAATAAGGAAGAAGAGTAATTCTTGATGAGCAGAACAGGGAAAATATCCCTAAGCCTGAAATGTTTCTTAGTTCTCAGGTTCCTTTGAGGATGTTCGAATGGCTTCTACTTATAATCCAGGACACTTCCATTAATAGAGAATTAGTCTGAGGAGTTCTCTGGATAAACACTGGTGAGCAAGTAACATTCTTCCAGGAAGCTCGTTTAATACGCTGTCTATTTTTTCTTCCTTCTTTATTTCCTTTCACCAGACTTATGATCCCAGAGAAAGTCGCATTAAATTCACATGCCCTATTTTTAACTTTCATCTGCACTTCCCTTTTTTTCCCCCCCTTTAAGCATGAGAATCAAGCAAATAACGACCCTTTGTATTGTTTCCAATGGAAGGTCACAGGCTCAGGGAATTTACTTAAGTTCCCGGGAGAAGTCAGCCCATAAAAGACTCGTGTGGATGGCCTTCAGACTGTGCCATTTTGGCCGTCAGTTTGGCTAAATATTTTCACTCCCATTCTACTGACAAAAGCAACCGATGTACGGATAGAACAATTGCTTTGGTTTTTGTAAAGAATCTGCCTGTAAATTCATAGCTTCCTTTTATCCTTGGCCTGCCCCTGACAACAGGGTTAAATGAATGGTAGAGACCACTGGCCTTTCTGAGGTCAGCCATGGCTTATAAAAGAGAGCATCGATAAACCCGGTATCAGATTGCTCTTTAATAACTTTTAAATACTGAATTTTTTCCCCCGGACCATGTTCCTTAGAGTTTAATTCCTTAGAGAGAAGAGAAAAAGGAGTAAGCTTGTTTGAAGCTTGTAACTACAGCAGGGGCCTCCAACTCCAGTGTACACAGGGGCCAGGTGGATAATCTAAGTGACCGAGGGGACCCTCCGGGAATGCGTTGAACTGGAGGTCACCACCTGTCCTTTCTCCGATGGACAGTCACTGCTCAACTCGAGTCGATTTTTGGCATACTGGGCAACAGGCCCAGGGAAGACAGATATATTTTTTTTCTTTTTAAATGAGAAGTCATACATTTATGTTTTAGATGAAATCTCCTGATTTTAAAATATTGGCGCTGTCTTCAAAACTATAAAACGGTATGGCAGATGGAAGACACTAGGCGTCTTCTCCTCTAGCTGCGAAACAAGCTCGATGGAGCAGCCAGATGAGTGGAAATGTAGTCAAAGGATGATTTCCTGGCCACTTTTAAAACTCCTAGTCTCAGTGCTCAACTGTGATATAAGGCTGTGAGTCAGAGGAAACTGGCTGTGCTCAACATACGGGGAGAAGAATGGGAAATGGGTTGGAGGAAAGAGCAGGCTATAACCAGCATCCTTCCGTGACTTCCATCCTAACTTGGACAATGCATTCATGTATTCAGTTGATTATATTTATTGAGTAACTTCCATGTATCAGCACCATACAGGACATTACATATGTGGCGAACAAGTTACTCATTGCTGCCATCTTCACAGAGCAATGTCTGTGGGGGCCACACATTCATCAAACTATCGCACAAATGAATGTAAACTGTCCAGTGCAATCCGTTTTCCAAAGGAGAAGTGTGGGGTATGAAAATATGTAATTAGAGAATTTGAACTATCAGGGTGGTGGAGAAAGGAAATACGGCTGACTTTGATGGCCATAGTAGGAGTTACCCAGGCCCGGGAAGCGGAACCAGCTGTTCAGGCAGAGAGAACAGCCCTTGCAAAGACCCTGTGGCAGGAGGGAACAGGATGCACACAAGAGACTGAGAGGCGAGTACGGCTGGGACGCAGAGAGAACTGAGGAGGTGCGGAAGTGGGCAGGGGCCAGACCCAGCAGAGCCACTGGGTTGTGCTAAGGAGTTGTGACTGCTCCTAGACCCAGGCAAGCGCGACTGACTGATTTCTAGGCAGAGGAGAACAAGATCCGGTGCACATTTTGAAAAGGTCATTTTGGCTGCAGGGTAGAGAGTGGCTTGGGGAAAGCACAGGCAGGGACCCGAATTAGGAAGACATTGCGTTGATCCAGGAGAGCTGGCGGCAGCTTGGATTAGGGTGGTGAGTGGAGTTATGGAGAGACGTGAATGAACCTGAGAGAGAGTTAGCAAGCATAAATGCGAGGCCTTGGCAGTGCCCGTGAGGGTTAGTTTTCTATGCCAACTTTGCTAGGCTATAGGCCCGAGGGACATAACCAAGCACTAACCTAGGTGTTGTGAAGGTGTTTTGTAGATGTGGTTAACATCTGTCGTCAGTTGATCTTAAGTAAAGGAGAGAATGAGGGAGGGCCTCATCCAATCAGTTGGATGCCTTAAGAGGAAAAACTGAGATTTCCCAGAAGAGAAAGAAAGTCTGCCTTAAGACTGTACTATCAACTCCTGCCTGAGTTTCCAGTCTGGGGGCCTTCCCTACAGATTTCAGACTTGTCAGCCCCACCATCATGCCAGCCAATTCCTGGCTCTACTTCGCTAGACAATCCTGACTGATACAGTGTCTCTTAGAGACGCTCCACACCATTGCTGAGATATTCTCGTTCCTTCCAGAAAAAGATGCAAAATTACATCAAATCCATGGCGTGCTCATGCACACGTACTTTTGCAATATGAATAATAGTAGAACAAGGAAACATTTCTTTAGAGGAAGCCCAGGAGTTTGACTGTGGACAGAGGGAAAAACCTAACCCTTTAGGAAGATATTTGGATAGGATGAAAAATCTTACAAAAATAGGAAAAAAGTTTTCCTTTGACAATTAGGTCCTTTCATTCCAAAGCTTTCTGGGTCCTTAAAAAAGAAATGCACATGTTGGTAAAAGGAAATGGTGTTTTATAAGGATAACCACGTGAGCCTCAGATGGGCGGAGCCCGGCACTGACTATACAGAAGGTGCCAAACAATGTATACACATGTTAAGAAAGGAAAACTGTATTAAAATTGTAATACTCAATATACACCGATAACAAAAGTTGAATACAAGTCACGTTTGACTTCTGCAATTACAAGAGGTGCTCAGAGTGGTTACCATCAGCGTCCAGACTCTTCTGATTACGGCAAACTACTGCTTGAGCAACGGTGACAAAAGTGTCCACTTGTATACATTTGTTTGGCACCCCCATTAGTGAGCTGAGTTTTTGCAGGTCCTGGAGAGAGGGAGTTCTTAGGGCTGGATGAAGCTGAGGTCCTGGGTGAGAAAGGCTAAGGAAGCTGATACTCACCACCAAGCCAATTGGTCCAGAGGAGAAGCAATAAATCGGTGACCTCCAGTTTCCATTGCTGTGAGCCCTTTCACCCCTAGAGACAAACACAAAAAAATAAATAAATTCCCCAAATAGAACTGGCTTTAAAAATAAAAAAGGAAAAGCTTTCTCTGCTTCTTCTGCCTTCCCTTCCCCCGTCACCCTTCCCTTCTGAGGCTCAGGCTCTGATCCAGGCCTCCTCAGGAGAGAGGTGAGTTTGCAGCCTGCATGAGAAGGCGAGGTTGGAACGGGTTCGGTGATTGGTGTGGAATCTCAATTCTTCAGCGCTCCGGCTCAGTATCCCTTCCAACATGGTGCCTGGTGACTCTCTTGCTTGATCACTGTATCCTGGTAATACAGCAGGTCATTCGGGGGGGCGGGGGGTAGGGGGAAAATAAAAACAGGGTGAGTTGAATGTTGAAGCCACTCCTTCAGTGTCAAGGGAGGGAGGAGCAGGGGACTGATGCATACGACTTAGCCTGTGTTTGCTAGATGGTTTTCCCCTTGTTGATCAATAAATAGACCCGAGATCAGAGAGACAGAAGACATCATCCAGAATCTGAATTCCCCTGAGGTCTATCCAACAGATGGGAAAGGCTGCTGGGTCCCTTAATACAGTACACAAGAGAGCAGGCAAGTCAATTAAATTCAGTGTCTCAGTTTCTCCCGCTGCAAAAATAAAAAATAAAATAAAAAAGGAATGATACTTTACATGCATTGAGACCACAGGAAGCAATAGAATGAAAAGGTAGGAAGTGAGTTCAGCTCAATTATGTGGACACCCAGCTGATGGAGGAATCCTGATTCCCTCCCCTCTGACCACTGGCCACCGGGATGCTCCTTCTGAGAGGCTCATTGGTGCAGGGAGAGAGAAGGCACTTACTCCAGAGCTCATCCATCCTACCATTGTACAGCTCTGGGTTATGCAAACTTATTTCCTCCATAGAGCCAGAATCTCTCTCCTCTAAGCTCCACTGAGGAGGGAGGAAGCACACTTGGTGGTACTCAGATCCAACATGGTTTATTACAAGAGTGGCCAATCTACTGGGCATCATCGTCTATTATCAAAAGCCCTGCCTGCTCATATAGCTCGCCAAGAAAAAATCCATCAAGTATAACCTTACAGAGAGCTCTGTGTGTGTGTGTGTGTGTGTGTGTGTGTGTGTGCTATAAACACATACATAAACTATCTCAGGAGCAAAGTGAAAGCATATAATCAGCTGGCAGAAATGGCCCAACTTAAACAGGGCATTAAATGGTATTAGCAGACCAGTTCCAGAAATGATCAGAAATTCCTAGTCGAATCACAGATTGATATCAAAGACCCAGAGATACCTCAAGGCCAGCATCTCTGGAGAGGATGGGAGCTGATTGGAACTGAGGCTCTATCTCTTCCCTGTGCATTGGAGTGAACACTTTAAATCTCCAAAGATTGAACTATAAAGAGAAATTAGTTTATTAATAATTCACAGACTTCAAGGGAAAAAAATGTCAAAAGCATATGCTCAGGAACAAAGCTGATGTTATTTTTCCTGTTTAGAACAGAGCTATGTGCAGAGAAGTTGAAGTGCCAGGCTCAAAAATTGAATTTGGTCTTTTTTTCCCCTTGTCTTCATGTTTTTAAAGAAATGTTTCTAATAAAATATATGTGAGCATTTAGTCTGATTTTCCTTTGCATACTTCAAGTTTTTCAAATCCTATGAGATTTGTGGGGAGTGTCAAACGCAGAATACTTTATCCAATACTTTAATAGGTTGAGATATTTTCATGGTGAAGTTATTAGCCAAGCATGCTTAATTGGAGTTTGTGATTTCAAGGTAATATACTCAAAAATGGGTGGGAGAGAAAAAAAGTTAATAAAAATCTGGATTTAAAACAATTCAACCAAATCCATTCGATGAACAAGTCACTCTCCAAGAGAAACCTCTCATGAATATGGGAATAAGGATGCATTTTTCTAGAAGTCGACTAGACTGAGATGTCCTTGAAGACAAGAATTCTTCCTCAGTTCTCTTGGCATCCAGGATTCAGTCATGAGCCAACTACTGAACTACCTCAGTTTCCCCAACAGGCTGACATAAAGAAACACAGACGGGAACAAGAATAAGCAGATCTCACCACTTCCCGGACAGGTTGGTATCATGCACAGAACATCCTTCACTGCCTCAAAAGAAAAGCTATGTGCTGGCAGAGGTGTGTGTGTTTTCTACATCCCACCCTCTCATGCCCCTCTAAGACGTTGCTCCTGTGATTACCACTCTCTCTTTTGCAGAGTTTCTCCCTCGGATGGATCATTGCCATCAGCTCTGAAACCATCGCTCACCTTAATAAAATCCTCGACCTCAATACTCTGACATCTACAGTAAACTTTCTTGGTTTCCCTGTAAAACAAACCTCATTTTTAAAAAGTGTCCTATATTGCTATTTTATTTCCTAACATCTCGTCCTCTCTTAAACCCATTCTAATCAAGGTTCTTCTCTCTACTACTCTACTGAAACAAATAATTTGTCGTTATCTGAGATGATGTTACACATGTATGTTTTGATTTAATTTTCCATGTTTCTTTTTGACATGTAATCTCCATGAAAAGGACTAAGGACTGAACCAGGACTGAATGTTATTGTTCATTCATGTATCCCCAGCGCAGAGCTGACACATGGGTTCTCAAAAAGTATTGGTTGTAGGAACGTGTTCTAGTCTATGGAACTCATGTGCAATCTCAGTGACAGCCCTTTGATGGATAAACAGTATGTTAATACATACAATAACTGCCAGACAAATTTCTCTTTGAACAGTCACCTGTGAGCATGACTGCTGGGGAAATCTTCCTCTTTGGGAGAAGAGATTGGGGCTCCAAACCTGCTCAGGGATAGTACAGGTATGTTGTAGGCACTAAATAAATGTTGAATTGACATCCTCGCAGCATATGACAACTACTCAAAATACTGCATTACGGCATTTTTTTTTGCTAAGTAGTATAATTTTGGTGCAAAGGGAACACATCTTGAACCTTAGCTCAATGGCTCTAAACATACAGCAAACTGAAGGAACAGCCCCAGGCTTTGTACTTGACGATGACGATGGTGAGGTTGCTGCCTGTTCTCAGCATGGAAATGCTTCTTTGGACCATCAGATTAGCCATTCCTCTTTTGTGATAACAATCCAATTTTAACTCCTTATCTGCTCACTTTAGCTCAGAGATGGCAAATAAAATATACTGCATGTGCCAAATCGAATTGAGTCACTCATCAAATATTTAATTCAATAAATATTTGTTGCATACCTACAAGTAAAAGGCACTGTTTTAGATGCTGGGAATAAAACAGTGAACAAAACAGACAAAAGTTCTGCCCTAGTGGAGTTTACAGTCTAATGGTGGTTGCTGGGTTAGCAGTAAAGATTCTGTGATCTATTAGTGATGTCTGCTCTGGGTGCAGAGAGGGCTGTGGCCACACCAATGCTAGCCCAGGATTTGCTATTCTGGTTTTAGGTTTTGTTTATAATGTCCACTTAGCTTTCTAGCTCAAGCTGTCTGTCTCTAACAATGACTTAATCCCCACTATAGGCTCAGCCATACTTCAGGCTATAAGTCTAAAAGTGATTACTAATTAGAAGAAACTTAAGGACACCTATGTCAGTAGCTTTTCTTCAAGTCAGTATTTACTGCTAAGCTCAGCTTAACACTTTACTTGGTCCCGGTAGCTATTTTCTGGTTTAATTCTTTGTGATTAGAGCATGGCCTTATCGCTCAAGGTTTTCTATCTTTTCACCTACCTCTTAGCTCCTATCTTGGTTCTCCTATTTATCTACTTATTAATTTATCCATGCAAGAAATATTTACTCACAAGTTACTTCATGCCAGCTACTGTTCTAGGCATCCAGAAGGCAGAGCTGAGCACAACAGATACACTCCCTGATCTCAAGGGAATTTATATTCTAGAAGCAAGATAGAAATAAACAGTCGAATGTGTAAGATAATTCCAGATAACGTGTGTGGCTGGGGTAATAATAGGATAATCTAGGTAGATGGACTAGGGGAGCACAGTTCTAGGAGGTGATGTGAAAGACAAAACCTGAAGAATGAAAAGGAAACACAGGAAAACACAGGAAATAAGACATCTGGTATGGTGTGTCCAAATGTCCTGAGGTAAAACCCAACTTGGCCTGTTCCCAAATCATTATGGCTGGAGTACAATGAATGACGGAAGGGTAGTGAGAAATGGGGGAGAAAAGCAGGCATGAGCCAGGTCAGGGAAGCTTCTAGAATATGGTTAGATTGGGTTCGCCTACCTGGAATTCTTGCTTATTTCCTACTCGCAGACTTTCCAGGTACCACCATCAGCCATCTCCCAAAGAATGTACTCAATGGCACCTGGGATCAGACATGGCCAGTGACAACCGAGCCCAGGACCAAGGCCTCTCATTGTTCTCCTACATCCTTTGGAGTCTGGTCTAGAGCCTGCATCATGCATGCTCCGGTCTAACCCATTTCCAAGTAAACACTGGTGCAGCTTCCAGTGCTCAAAGCTGCCCTTGCACCTTACTCGTATCAAGTTCCCAGATTTTGCCAGATTAAAATCATAAGCTAGAAAGGGAAAGGGTTGCCTAAAGAGCATTTGGTTCTAACAATCACCCGAGGCACTTTGTGACAAAGCAGCCCCAGTTATGAAGTGGTCCCAAAGTACCGACCCCAGGAGCAGTGCTACAGCAAGGCACTAATTACTCTTTCTGAAAAATTGCCTTATTTCAAAGATCTGGAGCCCAGGGGCACTGACTATCAAAACTCAGTTTAAAGAGGCTTCTTAACAGGGACAGCTTATTCAGTGACTCAAAACCTCTGTGTTAAGACCCTTTCCCCCAATTTATTCTCACCACCCATCATTTGCTCTGATATTCTATAGTTACAGTCCATCCTTTGGTTTTTGAAGGTTTGCCAGTTTATTAAGTAGAAATATTCTCAGAAGAGTCAACACTTTAAGCCATTATGCATGTTGCCTCAGTTTCCCCTCTCTCACTTCAAATTGTGTTCTGAAGTGGCCTACTCCACCTCTTCAATGCCTGCTCTCATCAGAATCCCTGACACCTTTTTTTGGTCTAGTTATTTTTAACTTCTAGTTTTGCCAATGCCTGGTGCTATGTGTTTAAAGATTATTCCCAAAGTACAGATGGGAACATCGAAGCTGTGAATTCCATTTCTTGACTCTTTGGTGATATCTAACTGAATCAGGGCTTTCAGAGTTTAATTTCAGTGGACATCATATTTCAAAACTGGAGAGGAATACAAAGAGGCGAAGGAAAGAATTTTCAGAGAGTGCCAAGCAATTTGAAACAGCTACTCTGTTTCTCTAATACCATGGATGCGCTAGAACAATAAATAGCAAGCTCAGTACAGATACTTTATAGCTAGTAATATACAGTAATTCAAATGGTTGCTTTGGACATTGGCTTCAATGCAGAAGGTTGAAAGATCTGCCATAGCACTCTATGGACTAAATCTTTATGCGTTGGTCTCCCCTGGGTGAGTGATCTGCAAAGAGTGCATCGTGAGACTGGCTCATGATTTCTACAGGGCTCCAAAGCCGCCACAACATTAAGGAGAGAACGATGTAAGTATATTAACACAGAGATGGGAAGACTGTAAGTCCCACTCCTTGAGGTACCTGATGGATAGTGGCTCTTAAAACAATGGAATGCTGTGTAATTCCAACATGGAAAAGGACTCTGGTAGTTTTGAATTAAAAAACAATTAAAAAGAGAAAGGAAAAAGCAAGAGATAATAGAAGAGATGAGGAAAACACACAAAACAGGAATCCGTGCAGATAATGACAAGATTATAAAGGCCTCCTCAGCAGCTAAAAGGTCAGGTACTTACCATTTTTTTTTTTTTTTTTATATATTAAAAATTGATACCAGCATGACCTCATTAAAGTGCTAATATTAGTAGAAAAGGATAGGTCAGTGTCAAAAACAATGCCGGATTCCCATCACAAGGTACCTGCTAAGTCAACTTTTGTCAACCTCAACAAAACACGAGCACAGACAGGACACAGGCTGTCATTGCCAATTAACACAACCTCTGGTGTGTCCATGTTCAGTGTCAAGAAATTATGACACATCTGCAAAGAGACAGCCATTACACACCAGTGTCCCATTCACACCTGTCTTGCATACAACCCAACCCCATCGCTTAATGTCACCATCCCAGTTTGGGCCACATTTATTTCTTATTTTTATGTAGTGCCAAAATGGCCACCTTTGGAAGCAAAGCAAGGAGAGGACTCACTACCTCCTCTCCCTAACCAAACAGCATAAGGTAAACCAGATAAAAGAAGACACACCAAAAAGTGGTGAGTTCTCTGGTGATCTAAAAACATGATACTGGACAACAATCAACACAGAAGGCCTCTCAGGCACAGCGTTGGTTTTTCCTGTGGATCTATGTTCACTACCAAAGGATTCTGTCCACTGAAAGTCCGGGGCAGTCAGCAAGTGATTCCTCACTCAGCAGGGGGACACGCACCATCCAGGGCAGATGCCCCTCAAGGCAATTGTTTGTTTATCTCCCCTACAAATAAGCTAAGGCAGAAAGGGTCTCGGGGGGCTGTGCATATGAAAAACGTCAAGCACTAAAATGAAGCTTGACTTCTGACAAGCTCCTCTGTTTTCTATTTTTTATCTCTTTAGCAACCAGAGGCTGGATCAATTCCCAACGTTCAGTGTAATTTTCAGAGTTTATAGGCATTCCATAGTTCCTAAGGAACAGAGTATAAAAATCTGGTAGAGTGAATCAAACTAATAAAATTGAGAACGCAAAATACCCCCCCACCCCTCCCCACCCCCTTACACTGATTCTAGCAGTTGAGCGTTTTCCAAGTCCATTAACACAAGTGTGTTATCAGTTTTTACCAGAGGTCAGTGTTAAAAGTCCCCTTGCCGCTCCAGACCTATGCTCAGAAATTTGAAAGATGGGGAGATTTGGCTTGGCTCATCCTATTTAATTTGCACTATGCCTGGATCTGTCAGGTTCTAAAGAAAGATGCAGCCCAGGAGATTTGGGAACTTCCTAACGTGAGTCAAGTTGGCAGCACGCACGCTTGGTTTCCACTGATTACAGCTTCAGTTTCTGACCCCCAGGAGGCCAAAACAGCAAGAGGAAAACGTGTATAGTAAATGTTGAGACCTAAGTCCATAATAAAAGTACCCCCCTTTCATTCTGCTGGTTCCTGTCTCCTGGCAAAGTCCACTTTTTAGCACCAATGCCGGCCCTACGGCATGGAACTGAAGAGAAATAGCAAAATCCACATCAACCCCAATGCCCGACAACAGGAGAATTGTCTCAAACAATGTGACCTCCATAAGACTGAATATTGGCAGCTCCTATAAACGATGTTTTTGGATAATATTTAATTACATGGGAAAATGCTCAAAATGCTAAGCGAAAAAGTGGGATGCAATACTGTAATTTATAGTACAGTTGCAAAAAAAAAGTGTAAAATGGTTCTGTGTGTATGGGGAGGTTTAGTTTTAAATTTAATTTTCTAATATTTTTTATGAGATGGGATGATACTTATTAATGTGTGTGTGTGGCAGAGGAACGCCGTCCCTTCCTCCTCCCTGGCTTTCTGGGAAAGAACTGAAGCTGCTTAGACAGATTCTGTCAGAGCTACAGTGGAACTACCCTCCCATGGTGGGAGCCTCAGGGGGATTGGGAAGCTGATGGATGGAACAAAGCGGGGCGATGAGAATATTCTGTTGGAGAGATAGAGAGAGAGGAGAAAGAAGGAGAGAGAGAAAAGAGAGTGAGAAGGAAGAGAGAAAGAGAGGGAGACAGTTACTGAATATTTTCTGGTACTAGAGAAGATATGAGAACAAAAGATTTAAATAAGAGTTCACATGTTGTGAATTCTTCACCGTGTTTCTATATTTGACAGAAATGTAGGTGTAGATGGTTACTTCTGGCCAGACCACACGTGCTTCGTTAACTATGACCCTGCTCTGTGGGAGGGATATCACAGCTTCATAGGACTTATATATGTTTTCTAAAATTTCCACAATGCCCAAGTTTCACTCTTCTACTCTGTAAAACAAGCGAATCAATAAAGAAAAACTGGCTCCTCCCAACAATGTATTTAGCTAATGAACTATGGCCAATCTCCTTGGCATGATGAGTTACAATGTGTCTTCACCTTTAAACCACAAAGCAAAAGTGATCATTAGTTATTTTTTGAATCGATTAATAAATTTAATATTTATGGAGCATCACCTCTGTGCTAGGTACATTGAAGCATGCTTGAGATAGAGTATTGAGCAAACCAGCCATGGCCCCTGACCTGAAGACAGATCAGAATGGAAGAGGCTAGAAGAGCAACTCTAAGATCACCTGGGCAGTGCGCCAAACCTGCCCTCGATAATGCAAAGGCCTGTCCGTCCCCTGAATGTCCCTTGAAAAGTAAGAGACAACGCCAAGGTAGAAAGTCCATTCTGAGTTAAGCATTGTTAGGAAATAGTTTTAGTCTGGAGCCCATGGCAGTTAAAAAAAAAAAAAAAAGTTCAAGACAGTTCTCTTAGGAAGGATAAAGTTGTTGTTATTCATTATAATGCAATGCCAGAAAGTGAAGGGTTTGTGAGGTGAATTGGGGGTGAAGAAAGGATCCCACCCTTCCAGGCTATACAATTTGGAGGCTATTAAAATCCTCTCACCCTTTCTTTTAATGCATTTGTTCCAGAGGAGCAGTTGCCCAGAGTTTGTCAGTAACAGCTCAGCATATGCAGAAAATCAATCCCAAACAAAGTTCAAAGAAATCCTTCCAAAGCTCTGTTGGAGGTGACAAATGGTTGCTAATGAGGGAAGGAGGCCCTCTCCTCATTTGACTGACAGGTGAAAGGATGGCTGACTGGGGAAAGACCACCTGCTCACTCTGGCCCAATTAAGACCTCTAACTGTTTGCAGTAACATGAGATTCACATTAATTGATTCCCCTTCTTAATCTGCCCCAGAAAAATCCAATGTGAGATGGAAACTCTGAGGAATGATCATAAAATAAACTGACACGGATTGTTTCAACATTTCCATAGCCTTAAGCTGCCAATGACTCCTCATTTCTTGTCAACTAGAGTTCTCTCCAGTTGCCTTTGAACTGTGCCCTCTACCACCTACCCACCCACCTTTGTGAGAGAGACATGCTAGAGTCTGATTCAATTCCCACCAGAGCTTTCTATCTTAACTGTGGGGTGGGCTGGTGCATTTGACTGGTGCTTGCGGCTCCTACAGAGGACCAAAGCTCTTTCCCCAGACAAAAGGTCATGGCCATGAAGGTGACTGAATCTCTCAGGCATTCTTGTATTGGAGCTGACCTCCTGAACTGAAATAAGAACATTTCCTTTTGTGTTTTGTGTTTATAAAACCACATCTGGATGGACTTTTTAATTTTTTTTACATTGTCTTTAAAGGTGAAATTAGCTTTACATTTCTGTATTTTTCTCCTCCATGATGGACTTTCTTGATTGTTGGAAATGACTGCTGAAGTCCACCAAAAAGACATGCACAAGAATATTCATGACAACTTAATTTGTGATAGTCCCAAACTAAACAGCACACACATATCTATCAACAATAGAATGTGTAAATCAATTGTGACACATTCACACCACAGAATACTACACAGCAATGAAAAAACAATGAACTTCTGGTGCTAGCAAAAACATAGATGCGTCTCAAGGACATAATGTTGAATGAAGCATCCAGACAGGAGAATAATTACCTGGGGGAAGTGACTGGGAAAAGGCATGAGGAAACCTAGTTACGGTGCTGGGAATTTTCTAGATCTGTATCTGGTGGCTTCAGGGTAAACATACATAAAAATTTATTGAGCTTTAGCTAAGATTTGTGCACTTGACTGAAGGTAAGCTGTACCTGTAGAAATGGAATAATCAAACAAATTTTGTAGTTTCACAGTTCATTGGGGCCTGGGTGGGGATAAGCGAATTCACCAAACTCAATAGTCCTGTTTGAGGACCGTGAACTTGCTTTAATTGTCAAGGGTAGTGGGGCCCAACTGCCTTAAGTAGTCTTAGTAATGATAATGGCAATAACAACAAGTTTGTGTTTTCATATGGACTGTACAGTGCAGGAGTGATATAGAACACGGCGTAAATATGTATTCATTTATACAGAGATATAGTTTCAGCAAGACTAATGGGCTTGTGGGAGGCTGGATAATGACCTCCACCCCTCCAAAAAAAATACCCACGTTTTAATCCCTGGAAGCTGTGAGTGTTACTTTGTCTAGCAAAAGGACATTTCAGATGTGAATAAATAAATGAAGGGTTTTTAGACGAAGAGGTTATCCCGGATTAGCAGCATGGGCCCAATGTAATCTCAAGGGTCTTCATGAGAGGACGGAGGGAGATCTGACTACGGTAGAGGAGAAAGGAATGTGACCTCAGAAACAAATGGTGTATCCAGGAGGCAAGAAATGCCCGCACCTCTAGACGGGGAAGAGGCAAGGAGTGGACTGAACTCTGGGGCCTCCAGAAAGAGCTGACCCTGTTGACCCCTTCTTGTCATGCTCAGAAGACTCACTTCATACTCCTTGCCTTCAGAATTGTAAGAGAACAAATTTGTAATGTTTTAAGCCACTAAGTTTGAGGTAATGTGTCACAGCAGCAATGGGAAAACTAATACAGGGGTCAAGATCACACTGCTGGTGTCAGAATTTGCCCTTCAATCCCTTAAAGTCCATCTTCTTCCCCCATTTCCACCACACCAGCCCCATGACACAGAATCTACAGGCTTCAAGCTATAGCCACAGGGCAAGGATTCAGCATGGGCAGGAGGCAGAGCAACCTCCACCCTAGTCACCTTTGGGCTCCCTCTGGGCATAAAAGGACCTTCCAGGTATGAGGTGGGAAAATAGTCTTGCTACTAAAACCCAGCGTCTCATCAATGAAAGAAGTTTCCAAAAGAGCGGCCAGAATACTTTGCGCGAGTGTCATTCCTAGATGGGTCTAGAAATTTCCTGGGCAGAAAAGCCGCATGTTTGTACTGAGTTATGTCTATGGCATACAACTGAAACCCCAAAGTAAATTTTCCAACTGTGGCTTGAGTTATCTGGTTTGGCCACCTATGACGATCCAATTTTCCGGTGGATTGTCAAGTCTCCCAGCCACTTTGTGGTAATTTGAATATTTTATTCATTCATCTCCTCACTCATTCAGTACTTAGGGAGCTTTACTCGGTGCCAGGTGAACAGGAAGTAGAGGCGAGTTGGAAAAACTGAGCTCCTGCCCTTAGGAACTGCTTACCATCGGCTGAGCTGTTTCTAGAGATTGTGGCTACAGGGGCGATTTGGGAGCCACTGGTCCTCTAAAGTAGACCATTTCTCACTAAAACATTAGGTAATAAGTAACAGAAAGTTAGTGTGATGAGGGGAACAACTTGGTCTTATGTGCTGTTTGTTAACTGGTCATTGCTCCAGGTTAAGTGCTCAATAACATGTGAAGAAGAGAGGTGGGAAGGAAAGAAGGGAGGGAGGGAGGGAGGGAGGGAGGGAGGGAGGGAGGGAGGGAGGGAGGGAGAAAGGGAGGGAAGAGAGAAACAGAGAGAGAGAGAGAGAGAGAGAGAGAGAAGGGGGGAGGGATGAACTGGGTAGACCACCGGCACCACCACTACTATGGGTCTTCTATTTTCATACTGTTCTTCCAATGTGTGACCTCCTTAAGACTGAGGGTCACATTTATTCATTTCTGTAATCCTGACACCCAGCACGTATCAGCACTTAATAAAAATAATTTTAGATCAATGAATAATTCACCAGACACTGTGAGATCATTTCAAAACTGAGCAGCCATTCAACCTACCTGACCTTCTCACAGACCCCCTTGTCCAGGCCAACCCCTCCCCTAACTTTTATCAAGCACGGCATCACCTCTGGGACTGGGAGTAAGGGAATATTAGCTCTTTTGATCAGCAGAGGAATGTGTCCTGTGGCCAAGGCAGACAGAGTGTGAAAGGGAAACAAGAAATGAGGGCCAACTCGCCCCAGGTAAATGCAGCATCACTTGGCCATTTTAAATTGCCAGCATAAATATTTATGGGGGAGCAGGTCAGAGAAAAACAACAACGCGAAGGTAGTGACAAAATCTGTTTCTTGCCAGTTTCAGAACAGAGAAACGCAGCCCTGGATCTCTGACTCTCTGCATCATTTAAAAGAATTAATCAATTCACACCAGACGGAGACCAACAGTGACGTTCGCTGAGGGAAGTTTGGAAACCTGAGGAAAACAAGGTTTTCCAGCTGCCACTGCGCTTCCGAGTTCCTCAGAGGAGCTCTAGTCTCCGTTTATCTGTTTCACATCTCCTCGTGTGTGATATTTCAGGCTCTTCGCTGTGAACTGGGGACTGACTGGGAGGTGCGACTTTCCCATCAGTCTCTCCTCTCAGGAGAAAATGGAAATATATCCTCTGTCTAAGCTGCCTGAAAAACATCTCTAGATGGAAGGTTAACTGTGTCGCTGCTGCCTTGGGTGTTCTGGGGACTGTGGCCTCCCCTTCTTCCCTGCCCTCGCTCTTCTGTTATTCATCAGTGAAGGATTTGGGGGTGCGGGGGTCTGGCATCTGCCTCAGTTGGTTCCCAAGAGCGGTTTTCCTGGCCAGTACCCTCCCAAGCCACGGAGTCATGGCCAGTCCCTGCGGCACCCCAGGGAACATAAATAGGTGTTTGGCCTCCAGGTAGTGTGGGAATCATTCCTGCAGGTTTTCATTTTCCATCGTTAAAAGCTTTGTGAGACTATTGGCCGAGATATAAAACAAAGCCACAACTGTGTCTGTAGCCCCAAGACTACCACGGTCACCTGCCTTTGCCTGAAAAGAGGAGCCAGGACTGCCCTGAGCAAGCGCGGACAGGTGTGCCAGTTCTTTACACTCACCATACTGGCCTCCAGAGCTCCCGCTCGCCCCCGTGGCTTCCAAGCTGCACAGAGGGAAAGCCCATCATGACGGGCAACTTTGGCTGATCTCCTGCGTCAAGCACACTTCCTGTGATACCCACAGGCTCAGCCCTGTTCCCCTGGCCTCTGCTCACCTTTCCCTTCATCATATTTTCTCCCCTGTCTGAAACAGCACCCCTCTCATTTTCTGGCTTTCTTATCCAGCTTCATTTTCCGTCACACCACTTAGCACCCCCTGCCACATTGTGTATTTACTTGTCTGCCATCTGTTTTCTTCCCCCTGGAATGGAATCTTCTACTAGAATGAAGGGACTTAGGTTTCGCTAGGTCACGTTTATATGTATCCCAGCAGCTAGGACAGTCCTTGGCATGTAACTGATGCTAAGTTCATTTTGCTGAATGAATGCGTGAACACGTGGTCCTGCCAGACCAAGGTTCTTCCTTCCCCAAGGAACTTGTGTTGAGAGTCAGGGGGTCCTCTTCACACCAGTATCAGCAAGATGGAAATGGTCCTGAAGTGCGCTTAGCTTCTTACTAACCCATTCTAAACCTAGCACCCATAAACGTCACTCCTGCTTCTCTGTCAGACACTCATTCATCAGCAACATTTATTGGCGCAGTGGAATGTGCCAGCAATAGACTCAGTGTGGGTGAGAACAATGGGGAACAGGACAGACACTGTCCCTGCTCTCAGGGGACTGACAGCTTGGCAGGAAGACAGACATTGAAACAAGTAACAGCAGTGAGCCCTCTTCAGGGTTATAATTGGGGAGTCCAGGGAGCTATGGCCACACAATGCCTGAGGCCTCTCCTGCTCTGGGGCCTGTCCTTTTCTAAGAAGTCATAAAATAACTGTCCTCTCAAAGAACTAAGAAACCATCAAACGATTCTCTGCAAACACGATAGAGTGCTTAACTCAAATCAAAGCATATAATGCTTTATGATAGTGCTGGAGAAGTGTCTTAGAGTCCAGAATGTCAGGATTCATAGCAGGCCAATTCGAGGAAAGATGGAAATGATGCTTCTTGCACTGCCAACAAGGGCTAAGCATGGGCTAGTCTCTTCTCCCTCCCCTTCTCTCTCAATCTCATTCTCGTGAGTGAGATGCTAAATGCCCCATTTCAAAAGTGAAGGAAATGAAGCTCAGAGAGGTTGTGTAACTTGTTCAAAGTCACACAGCTGCTAAGTGGCTACTGAGAGATTCAAAGCCAGGTGTAAATGGCTCTCCAGAGCAGGACTTTCTAGGTTCCTCTGATTCTCTTCCACAGGCTTGTGCTTCTGCTGTCAATGCACCAGCTCCCTTCACGGTGTCTGCCCGTATGTAGCCTTAAGGGTCCCGTACACAGTAAATAGTGCTTATAATCCCTATGTTCTGATGATGTTGTTGGTCTTAGAGGAAAATGAGCTTGGCGAGTCACATGGAGTAGGGAGGAGGGCAACGCATGTCCATATAGCGGTGATAACCGTGGCGCCTGGGCCTGGCAAGGAAGTAGGGCTTAATACCAGGTTGTCCTGGACATTGCAGGGGTCTCCTCTGGTGAGGGACGGTGGGGAGAATGAGGAATAACAACTGACTCTGTCATTCGTAGACTCCATCACTGCCTTTCTGGGTGACCTGGGCAAATCGTTTAATGTCACGCACCTCCCTTTCTTCACTGGTAAGATGAGGCAGCCCCACTCAGGAACAAAGATTCATATAAAAGTCAAGCTCCTAAAATGAAGCGACACAGGCACGAACACAGGGTTTTTTATTACTACAGGCAGAAGTTCATGGAGGGAAATGAAAAAGGGGAGGGCCTTTGAATTTTCTGTGACAACATTCCGCTGCCCTCAACTGTCACTGCCAGGCAAACCCTTGTACTTGATCCACTTCCCCCAAAAGGGGATGATCGGAGGGCCCCACCTGCAATGTCTCTGTCACCCCATCTTTGCATCTGCCATCTAAAGAGCTCACCTCGGAAAATGGAAACTAACAATAACAGCAAGCACAACAACCATAATCCCTACCTGTGTAAAGCACACTCCAGGTTATAAGTACTTTCCTGTAGGTAGATTGCTAATTTGAACCTCACAAAAACACTCAGTGATGGAGTCTTACCACCCCAATGTTACAGATGAGAAACAGGCTCAGAGACCTAGAAGGTTAACCTAACAGCAGAGATAACGCTCAAAACCAGTTATTCTGACTTCGCATTCAGTGATCTTTCTAAACACTGGACCAGTCAATGATGACAAGTCACATCACTCGTCAAACATGTTAGTCCCCAAATAGGCCACGCTGGGAAACAGTCACCTTGAGAACAAAACCTTTCCTACACACAGTGTGCTATTGCTCAACTGCTTTTTCATTTCCAAAGACCACATATTTCTTTTCTTTTCATAAAACTCCAGGAAGTGTATGCCAGCGTTCACTTGAGTTTCCCTCTTTGTCAGCTGGGCCTGGAATTGGGAATCATGTTCTTGGTATTTTTTTTCCAGATGTGAAGTTAACAAAATCTGACGGTCAGAGCCTTGGCTCTCTTTTCATTGCTTTTGGATGGAAGAGAAACATTTGAACGGGGGTAAAGGAAGGGGCTGGCACAAGCTTGGGGCCTGAAATTCAGGAAATGATGGAATAACTATTCACGGATATCTGCAATCAGTGCATTCACAATGACACTGAGGAGCATCTGCGAAATTAACCCCCAAGCCCATGTTCTGCCCTGATACTCCACTGGGGTCCCTTTTAAACAGATTGCCCTACATTACCAGAAAAACTGCAGTTGTGACAATTTCAGTATTCACACCACATGCTTACTTTTATTTGGATACTGTGGAAAGCAATCCTAAGACGTAACTCTACTTAGTTAAATCTTAAAAAGTATCATTGCTGTGGGTTTGCGATTCCTTTTAGAATCTCCAAGCATACCGACTCTCCATAAGTCACCATCCTGCTACTCAGAGCAGACAAAGCCAATACCTTAATTGTGCAATGACAAATGGTAACCTCATCCTGACCTGAGACCCAGAAAAGTTCTGTCGACCCCTGAATCACCAAAGGAGAAGCCAACTACGGTCCCTCCTGTGGAAAGTGGACTTATTGTGCCCGACCCTTTGTGTTGTCCATCCTCGTGTGGTGCACAGGTTAACGTTCCATTTATCCCCACCAGGACTGGCCGCATGGGTGAGCAACCTGTGCAAGTCACACTGGGCCCCACACTTACAAGGTCCAACATTTTGCTTAATACTTTGTTGTGGCCATCCTGAAAACCTTCACAATTTATGAACAAAGGGCTTTGCCCTGGGCCCTGCAAATGTTGAAGCTTACATTCCAAGAATGTAAGCTCCAACGAAAGTGGAGATTCTTGTCTGTTTTGTTCATAGATAGTTTCCAGAACGGTGCTTGACACTAGTAATAAATATTTGTTAAATGAATGAATAAGTGGATGAATGGATCCCAAGATACTCGATTCATGAGAGTCTCCCATTCCTAGGCCAAGTCACGGAACACGGTCGCTCTTATTTTTCATTCCTGTACCCTGAGAGTTGAGTCCACACATCCCAAAGTTAGGGTATAGACCTAAATGATTGTTTCAGAAAGGAGAGCCGACAAGAAAGGGAGAAAGAGGGGGTCCAAAGAGAGACACAGCCAAGCCTCCTGAGAGACTGACTCGAGAGCAGAGGTATCTCCAGGGGCAGAGAGAGAGAGAGCAGCAGTCAACCCGCCTCCCAGTTCACCAGGGGAATTTCCTTTACTGTGCGCCAGAAGGCAGGGGGAGTTTTCTGACTTGTAACCTCAGTCCTTCTCCATGTCCCCCGGGTCTTGCAGGAGGACAGCAGCAGTCCAGCTGTAGGCTCAGACACACCCCAGGCCTGTCAATGCATTTCCTCAGCAGCTAATCCTCACCTTTGAGCTCTCAAAGTGGGGCTATGGATGCAGAAGCCATTCTGCTGAACGGTGCAGGCTGGTCAGTGAAGACCAAGAAATAAGAGCAAAAATGGGGCCTGAGCAAGTCAACTCCACCCAGAGCTGCCTTGTGAAGGTGATTGGAGAACGGGTGGCTAGACGTTAGCGCTCACACAGAGAACACAAGGCTGCCCTCGTCCAGTGGAGGGGTTAATACAGCTGAAGCCATTTTTCATAGATTTTATTGATCACCTTCAGTCTTTGTGGATTTAACTGCCATGTCGATACGCCCTCATTAATTTTCTGTTTGAAGATGTCAGGGTAACAAGCAGATCTCTTGCCATGAAGCCCTTCACGATTAATGCTAGAGAAAGGGGGAGACTGAATTGTCCTCTGGAGCCTCTATTTATCACCCTCACTATTTATTGAAATGATAAGTTACGGGCAGATAATCAAGCTATCTGAGGTCTTTGGGGAAAGTGGACAACGTGGGTCATAAGGAAAGACAAACAAGAAAAGTGAAGCCAGCAAATAGTAGTTCTCTGGATTACATGCAGAAAAAAAGCACAAAATGGGAAAGAGAAAAAAAAAATCTGCACACAATGTCCAAATTTCAGGCACTGCCAAAGTTTGCAAAATATCATTTCATTTAGAAATGCTATGATTTAATGGCAAAGGAGGACATTTTGTTGGAACGCCTAGCGTAACAAACACTTTTCCCTCCACTTAACAGCACTCTCCTGGCTGCGTTTTGTGGAGAAAATAATAATTTGGATGTTTTGAATTATAGCAGTAATACTAAAGGCACTTACTCTAGGCCCACCCAAATTCCCAGGGTTGAACACGGTGTCGGGGCTCAGTAAGAATGTGGTAAGATTATGGCAGGCAACTGTTGGTTTTAGGACACGGTTCACAGTTTGCTGCAGTCAGAAGGGGCAAGCAGAGCTTTCTTTAGGGTTGCGCCTCTGTCGGTGCCCCTTTTGCCAGGGCAAAGCCAAGACAGGGCTCTCTCAGCTGAGAAGTCTTAGGGTTTTGGACCAGGAGCAAGACCCAGAGGGCAGAACGCGAGGCTAAGCATCTGGAGGTCTTGGATGCACTCCTGGCTCTGCCACTAATGAGCCCAGTGACCTTGGGGGAAGTGCCTGTGCAGACCGGGCCTCCCTCCTTCATCAGTACAATCTTTGACTTTTACAACTTCAAAGATCCTTAGAGATCATCCACGTCTATATTCCCCAAACCGTGTTCATTCACATTCTGCCTGCATGATGTGTGATGTGTGCTTTTTCCATGTACCACTTTTATTATTCTTTGCTTTCATAAATCTAATTTTAAAAGAATCCAGTATCAGTTACAACATACAGAAGGTAACTGTTAACTGTAAAAATGAATTTAATAAAAACAAAGTCATGTTATTATATGCTAGCCAGATGAGTGTTGCCGGTCTAGGAAGAACAATAGCAACGAAAAGGAAAATAATCATATGCGATATTTATGGAGATCTTTGCATGCGCCAGGCCTGGTTCTGAATGCTTTATATATATTTCAGTTCGTTGGCACAATGCTATGAATTAGTACCTATTGTCACCCTGTCACCCTTCCTTTTGCAGACGCGGTAACTGAGGCACAGAGATAAATTTGTGATCTGCTCCCTCTTGGTTAAATGGCTGTTAGTTTGTTCATCGGCATGAATCTAAGACTTTCCCCTTGACATAATCAGAAGCATTACAAGAGAATTATAAAAGGAAAAACTGTTTCATCGTGCCATGAGTTTGTGCTATCCACCTAGAATCACCACATATGGCTTAGGTAACAGATATTCAATAGTTCTGGGAGAAAATGATCTAGTCATAGAATAACTTGAGAAGTGGAAGGTTTTCTCATAGCCACTGTCGTGGGCCTTTGTGGAGTTGGTCCCATTACTTCTCTGCTGGCATTGTCCTTTTTCCTCGACTGCCTGAATAATTCCTACTGGTCCTTCAAGCAGCACCTCACCATGAACCCTCCGTGACCTCCTCCCGAGCCCCCTGGAGGCCGCAGGTCACCCCCTT
Source organism: Rhinolophus sinicus (assembly GCF_036562045.2). Classification (NCBI taxonomy): domain Eukaryota; kingdom Metazoa; phylum Chordata; class Mammalia; order Chiroptera; family Rhinolophidae; genus Rhinolophus; species Rhinolophus sinicus. Next base: position 95,087,596 of record NC_133759.1, on the reverse strand, counting down.
CTTGGTGCCCCCAGTGTATCCTACTCACATTTCCATGACAGGAGTTGCCTTACACTTGATGACCTCTACCTTTTGACCCAATTGGTTCATTGCCATAGAGAGTAAAGCTTGTTCTAGGTCCATAAATCTGTAAACATTCCAAACCTAATAGGAAATAAGTGCATTGAAAAAAAAAATGGTTTTGCAAAGCATTTATTACATAAAAGTAAAACTAATGCTACATTCTAGAAGCTCTTTGGGGGAAGTATTTCATTGTGGGGTAGACTGGATGAGGCTTCTTAAAACCAGACTCCAATGAGCTTGGATTGAACATGCTTATCTTCCCTGGTTACTCTCCTGGGAGGAAGCAGAGAGGCTCTCCTCTGCTGCCATGATCTCGCCTTCATAACTAGGGTCATCTGTGTCGAAAACCCTGGGTTTCAATAGGACTAATGGCTTGGAAATCACCTGAAAGTGTCAGGGACAAACAGCTTCTTGGTGGCATCGCCCTCGTCTTGGTCTTCCTTGACTAATGCTTCTGCTTCCATCTCCTCCACCGTCCCCCTCCTCCTCAGCGATCTCTTGCTCTCCCATTTTAACCAGAGTGCCCTGAATTGCCTTTGACCCTGAGTACCATTAACTATCAGAAGACTATGTCTTTGGCAGCCACTGGACAACCCAAAACATGAGTGTTGGTTGCTTCCGAGGGAGTGATACTTCGGCTACAAAGGGTCATGGAAGCAGAGATCACAAGCTAAGCCACTGTAGGTCCAGGATCCCCTGTAATTTATTTACGTGCCTACCTCCCTGACTCCATAAGAAGTTCTTTGAAAGCAGGCACCATGTCATGTTAATTTGTGCATCCCAAAGTTTTTCAAGCATTATGACAAAACAGATTGACTGACTTATTCAATTAATTACCAGCTCAATTAATGCACTTGACATTTTGCCAGGAATAGAACTCATGATCCTTACCCCTACCTGGAGAGAGAGAGAGAGAGAGAGAGAGAGAGAGAGAGAGAGAGAGAGAGAACTATGCAAAGAGGCTTCCTAATTCATTTTGGATCAGTCTAACCCCTAGGAAGTCTTTTCATATATTTCATGTATTAAATTGAAATCTTTCTCCCTGTGACTTCCGTTAGCCAGTTCCAACCAATAAAGTCGCAAACCAAAATCAATGCCTCTTCACCCCCAGAAAGAGCTTTTGCGTGTTAGGACATTGTGCTCACTGTGAGCCCTTTTATCCTTTTAAACAGCATCTCTCCCTCCCTCCAATCTTCCCAGCTCACCTGCCATCCTGGCAGAATAACCCAGGTTTGGACGTAGTCCACCTGCTTTCAATCCTGGCTCCACAGCTTACTTCTGGTGTGGTCTCTGAACCTCAGCGGCCTCATCTGCAGAATGGAAATGTTATAATAGCACCTCATGTGTCTATTGTGGGGACTATGTCAGATGACACACAACATGCATGATACAGTGACAAGTGTTTAATACGCACTCAAAAATGTTAGATATTAATACTCCAGGTGGCAACTGGTCAGAAAAGCCAGCCCCAGGGGAGCCCACAGCTCCCTCGGAATAGAATCCTTTCTGTTAATCAAACCTGCCTGCGTTCAGTCTTAGAGCAGCCGCATCCCCTAATGGCTCATCTTGGGCTTGTGGTCAATCAAAATCTCCAGGTCCTTTTTCCCATATAAACTGCTGTCAGATCTGTTCTCTCACATCTTATACTTTAAAAATCAATTTTCTGAAACTAAAAGGAGGACCATATATTCATCTCTATTAAGTTTTCTGCAGGTCAGTTTGGCCTATCATTCTAACATGTCAAGAGAAGTTTAAGTCTTGATTCTGTCATCTGACCCATTAGTCACCTTTCCCAAAGCGGTGTCATTTCCAGATGTGATAGTTATCTCTTTTGTCTTCACGGAGGTCCTTGATCAACATCCCCCAACCACTTCGAAAACAAGGACAGAGCTCTGTGGTACTGTTGACATCCTTTGGGCAGCAGGTCAACGCGGTCATTTTATGGAGAAGAAGAGTGAGACGCAGAAGGGCTCAATGATTTGCCCGTCATCATACAATAACAGCAGTTGACTGTTTCCCTAAGTGTGTACCTTGGAACAACGGTCCCCTGAGAGAGCTTTCATAACAAAGGATTCCCATGGCCAAATAAGGTTGGAAAGCCATGCATACTCTGTTTCCTTCTTGGAGATCTGCAATGCCTGCCAGCACACTACAGATTTTGCGAAGTCCTACAGTCACAAAGAATCTTGTGAAACATGTTGAATCCAGCATGTAGTTGACCACAAAATCCTATTTTCATGTAATAACTCTTAACATCCCACGGAAACGGTGCCCCATAGTAAGCTACAAACAGGCATACCTAGAATACAAGACCCGTGTCGCTCCCCTGTCATGAGAATAAGTTCTGAGATCCCCATGTTCAGAGAGTTCTGTGACTTCCAAATGAAAAATAGGATGGCAAAAGGCTTTGGAAAGGAAGAGTTAATAAATGGGAGTGCAGTGAGATGAAGAAGGCAGGAATCAAGGTGGAGGGGAGGGGCAGCCCTCCACTGGCCTCCATGCCCCCCAAACAGGAGCAAAATCAGAGCCCAGAATTGAGCGCTCCTAGTAAGATCCTCACCCCTCGCCTCCCTCCCTCACCCCTCACCCCTTCCATCACGCTCTGCCTTCAGGCCATCAGGACTAGTCTCATTATGCTTCCATCCCTGGTCGTGTCAGTCATCCCAAGAAACCAGGGACTCCCAGGCAGGCTCAATCACTAGTTTTTCAAGAAGACTCCCCTGATTTAAGATTGCAGTTCCTCCATCTGGCACCCACTCCCCTTCTCTGCTTTATTTTTCTCCATAGCATTTATCACCATCTGACATAATACTCGTATATATTTCATTCGAGTGTTTGCTTGTTTTATTTGGTTATGGTCCATATCCCTCTACTGGAGAATACGTGCCATGCTGGCAGGGGTGTTGGTTCTGTTCACTGCTTTATTCTCAGCATGCAGAATAGTATGTGGCTGATAGTTGGTGCTCAATAAATACAAAAATACCATTCAGCTCAAGCCAGGGGGTGCTCAATGAATTACAGCCTCTCAAAGGGCAAGGATCATGTCTTGGGTTTGCTTTGATTTATTTATGATGTGATACCATCTGCTGAGTGGGTCTTTATTACACTAGAAATGAATATTATTACTCAGATAGATAACAATATACAGAGGAAGGCTATTAGTCTCAGAAACCGCATTCTCCCTCCTTTGGTGACCTCATCCACCAGGCCTTGCATGGGTATGACTCATAAGTCCATAGCACCATGCCTGACCCGCATCTGAGCCACAGCCTACCTTTCCTGTGGGTTACTGGACATTTCTACCATGCTACGCAGCTCAAAGTCTGGAGGCCCATAGCCAGAAATATTATCTCCTCCCTGCCAAAAATTCATAAGGAAATATAAACGAAAACAACTTTCCCCAACTCTATTATTTTGCCATCTATTTATGTGGGTAGCACTGAAAAAATAGGAATTACAAAAATGGATGAAAGACACACAACTCTTTTACTGACTTATTCGTCCTTACAGTCTTTATATCTGAAATGTTCCTGCCAGCTCTTCCCTCTGCCCCATTCCCACCGTAGTATTAGGTTTCCATTAGCTTTTGCCTGGGCAATTGAGACATTCCTCTCTCAATATCTCTGCTCCCTCATTTTCAATGCCTTTCATTTCGAATCCAGTGTTTTTTCAAGCAGCGGGCCATCCCCATTAGTAGGTTATGAAATCATTTAGAATGTCATGATGAGCATTTAAAAAATAAAATAGAATAGCACAGAAAAAAACAAAACAGAACAAATTTTTTAAAAATCCAACTATATTACAAGTAGCAGAAAAATTGTTTGTAAAGTTTGTTAAAGGAGTGCTCTGAGCCATTATGTAAACACATCTGTCTTCATACATTTCTCACTGCTCTAACCTAATGTATTTCAAAGCAGAGATACAGTTATGTCATACTGTACCTTAAGCTTTCAGCGACTCCATAGTGCCCTATGAATAAAGCCAAACAAAGTTACCCATCATTGACTGGTGTCCCAACTCAGGCTCTAGCCTTCTTTTGTAGCTTATTTTCCAACACTCTTATACTCATACCTAGAATGCTTATCGTGCTGAAGCACTCATAACTTCTGAAACATCCGTGAGATTCCTACCACAGTCATTTTTCATATGCTGTTCTTTCTTCTAGAGCGGTGATTCTCAACGAGGAGGAGCGATTTTGCTCCCTGGGGATATCTGGCAATGTCTGCAGACATTCTGGGTTTTCACAATGGGAAGGGCTGGAGGTGCTCTTAGCATGTAGAAGGTAGAGGCTAGGGATGCTGCTAGACATCCTACAAGGCACAGAATTGTGCCCTGCAACACATGACCCAGTCCCAAATGTCAGTAGTGCTGAGGCTGACACAGCCTGTTCTCCATCAGTGGGTCTCAAATTGTGGCATGCATCTAAGTCACTTGAAGGACTTATCAGAGAGCTGGGTCACACTCGCAGAGTTTCTGGTTCCATAGATCAGCGAGAGGCAGGTGCCGGAGGCAGGCATGAATGTGCATTTCTAACAAAGTCCTAAGTGATGGTGAGGCTGCTGGCCCAGGACCACAGGACCACTGTTGAGATAAAGTGACCTCTCCTTTCAGCAGGGCTTCCAATTACCCATCTCCAATGCTTTAGAGGCTGAGCTCAAGTGCCATCTGCTTCACGGAGCCTTCCCTGGTATCGGCTTGCTCTTTGTCTCCTCCAGTGGTTGGCCTCAGTCTCTCAATCTCTCTCTTTCACTCTTGTTTGACGCTCACTGGACTTTCTCTCCCTCATGCTTCACCCAACCCTATAGAGCAGATGCCTCCCAGGCCAAGACTTACACTCAACCTTCTTCTGCCTCTTCCTTCTCCAAAGCACTTTGAGGAATCTCCCAGCCTAAACAAATTCCATCATCCAAAACACAACCAGGGCACCCATCTCCCCAGCAGGTTCTCTGCAAGCCTCTTCCTGTCTGTTCTCCCTCGACACTGGGGATTATCCAAATCTCAAGCAAAGCACTGGAGCATGAAAAGATGTATTAGCCTTTTTCAGACTCCTGGGTGGGAGATGGAGTAAACAGGGAACAGAATGAACGAAGGACCAAACAACAATAAAAAGGGTAGAGGGGTCCCCTATAAAGGAAGTGAGTGTATTGTGACCAATTTTTACTCTTCACTATTTCCTCCACAATCAGCATTGTCTAGGACCTTCCTGCTCGGTGGTGAAAAGGGACTTGAACAAAGAGAGAGCTAAGTCCCAGCTGTTCTCTTAGCATACCTCAGGGACTTACGAGCACCACCCATGAAATAACTGCATTCTGAATGTGGCCCTTTAACTTGTCAATTCCCTGTATTGCTACAACTCCGTAGTTATGTTCACTTGGATCCCCCATGTATGAGTTCTTACAAATGCAATTTGGCTTTAACCATATCATCAAAACGCATGATTTTTAAACAGTCTCTCCTCTTCCAAAGAAGTGTCCTTACCATAGTTATTTCAAATCCCTTCTTAGCCAGGAAAAAACTGGTCACACTTTAAATTAAGTGTCATGAGCAAGAATTTAATTTAGACCTAATAAGACAGTTATTATATGTTAAATACCATACAGTTATTAAAAACATATTTGAGGTTTAACAAGTATGTCAAGACACTATTCCATAAACAGCAGGAATTGTTAACAGGATGCAGTTATAGATTCTTACATCAGGAAATGCATCTTGTGAATGGATATCCTTTATATTAGACCATTAAAAATAATAATAAACGATCTCTCTAAGGACATCCTTCTGGGAGGGCCAAAGGGACAGTGAATTTGTGTACTGCTCATTCATCCCTGGAAATTTAGGGTCGGTTCCTGTTTGAGATGGGCATGAAAAATGAGCTTGGGGGTTCTTCCCCTCACCCTCATCTGTGCTCTGTGCAAAGCCAACTGTACCATTTGGCATGATTGATGAGGGCCATTTAGGGGACCTCGTTGGGGTGGAGGAAAGAAAGAGTTTAGGAGGAGTCACGTAGAATAAGTCAGAGGGAAAGGACTTATGGGGACTTGAGCCAGGTTTCTGATGGTTACCAATTCTCATCCTGCTTCAAAACTTTAAAATGTATGTGTGTCCACGTGCATACACACAGTCGCACATACCGAATATCCTATCATGTGGACAGTACTTAAGAGAGGAGCCAAGCACCCCAAGGAGTGTTTGGAAACATTACTTATCTATGTCGTGTTCCAAGTGTGATGTCCTCTAAACTTACCATGTTGCTTAAAACAAAATTGGATTGGAAGGAAGGAGGCTTCTCACCTAACCACCCACCTCTCTCCGTTAGCTGAAATGTCCAGGATGCACCAAAGCCTGTGTTTATGGCCCCATCTGTGGACACTACAGCACTGCCCTGCCACAGTGGCCCATTCAGCAGGATGACTTCACAGGAGGGTCAAGTCAGGGGACTTCAGATGGGCCAGGAGTAAGAACCAGCAAAAACTAATATCTTTAACAGGTAGCAAATACGTCGAAGGAAATTATTCATAAGTATTTTGAAGAGCAGCATGGTTTGAGTTTTGAGTACATGGCAGTGGTCTCCAGGTTTTCCCCAGTACATCAGCTCCCTTTGAAGAGAGTCAACACTCTGTCCTGACTTAGATTTCAAATGCCAAGTCCCAGACTTTCCTCAACTGCTTTTCACACAGAAGGTTCCTGGATGCCTCGGTGTAGTTACGTAGTTACGCAGCCATCAGCCAGGTCTCTAGGTGGTGACCCAGAAAAGATATTTGTGTGGAATATTCAGCTGTCTGTAGACCCATGTTTGAAATTCCTTCCACTCCTGAGATTGTGTGTGTGTGTGTGTGTGTGTGTGTGAGAGAGAGAGAGAGAGAGAGAGAGAGAGAGAGAGAGAGAGAGAGAGAATGGGGAAAAGAATATATATAACCATCACGTCAGCACAATGAACAGGCCCAACTGCATGAGGATAATTATGTTTTACAGTTTTGCTAAACACAAGAAAGTATTTTCTCAGGCCATTTAATTGAAACAACATCATGGGTTATACCTTCATTGTAATAAAACTCTACTGTGTGTCCAAGTGCCAGGGGATTTATTAACTTGCTCTGAGCTCTGAGAATCAGCAGGCAAGGTCAGATGTGGCTAGTGATGATGACATCATCGGGTTTGGCAGCTCTTTTCAACTGGTGTTGAGTGAGGTAATGTCCCCAAAATTAAAACTGACAGCAAGATTAATGATGATAGATTCACTGACTTTTTTCATGATTTAAATTGGTGTTCTGTTTCTTCCACTCTGGACAGCCAAGCGAGCTTCATGCCATTAGCTTGGCATATCAGCAAAGCCAGATAACAGGAGCCCCTTCTCCCTGCCGCCTGGGGAGAAGCTGGGAATTCAGGGCCAGAGGTGATTTAGAGATGGGGCCGAGGGAAGACACACCCTCTTGTCTTTTGCGGAGCTTAGGACAGTGAGCTAGGCGTATGCTGCCTTTATCAGACCAGCAAGCACATGCATTGGATGTGTTGTTCTGGTGCAAGAAAGGTTATGTGCTCTGCAGGGGGTTGTTGTGTGCAAGGAATACCTCATCGACTCTTGCTCTTCTGAGTCAGAATTTGCAATCCCTTGAACTGGATTGAGCGCCATTGATCTTACTCTTGACACTTTCCAGAAAGAAAAGGTTTGCTGGAGGTATGAAGAGCATGAAGAAAACTCTGAGGCAGAAGATTGGAAGACGTTTGAGCTGGGTGAAAAAGATCCATTTTATCAACCATTTTAGAGCTGCTGATATCCTACAAACAGTAATTATCCGCTTAATTGACTAATTATCCCACCCCCACCCCTCCACTGCAAACGTCTTAAGCACAGAAATGAGCTGTTTTCATGTTTTCAATTCCAACAACAATCACGGCACCATACAGGAGGCACTAAAAAATATTTACTGAATGTTTGTTACTTAAGCTGACACCTTAAAGACGTCTCATAAGAAACTGAGTCTCCTCACTGGGTTTAGGGAGCATAGGTTCAAATAATGAAAACATTTTTCTTTGAAAACATAGTCAAATTTATCACAGTCATTAGTCCATGTGGACGTGTCTCACTCATCTGAAATAATGCAGTTCACTGTTTCAAAAAGGAAAAAAGAAAAGAATGGAAAAAAGTCAAAATGCCCTATGATGCTACAAGACCACAGACATACTGCAGAACGGCAGAATTGGAGAAAGTGTTCTTCAATAATGAAATCCACCTTTGGTTGGGTGACGACCTCACCATCTTACTTAGAGTTGATCCTGTTGGGAGTTGGGGGTGGGGGGCAGTGGCAGTTGGGAAGAAAATATTTTGTCTTCAAAGAGAGAACACAGGGCCCACTTGGCAGGGGGTGAGGCTGTGAGAATTCACGGGGGCTCTTTCTGATAAGCCCTGTTTCTAAGCAGAACATTCACTGTTTCCACAGTCAGGAGACAAGGCAGCCAGTCCTCGCCCTGCCCTTAACCAGCTGAGACATTTCAGCAAGTCCCTTCCCCTCCTGCAGCGCCTTCTCTCCACTGGTGAGGTGAGTGAGTGATTGGAGTCGACAAGCACTAAGGCCCTTTGCAGGCCAGTCATTCCCTGATGTTGGGGTTTAATTGCTCTTAGGAGGGCACCCAGACAGATCAAGTGGATTATACTACCTCCTGACTCCAGCTGTTCAAACAAAGTCAGGATTTTCTCCCCGTGAACTTTATGGTACTGGTTGGGATAAAGGGATAGGTCTCCCCACCCTCTGTTCTTTTGGCAACTTGGACTGCGAACATTTTGTTTCAAAGTAGGTTCCAACACTTCCCCAACGCACTCACTGCCCTTTATGCACACTTCTTTTGCCACATTTCTCTATCATTTCTTTCTTTCTTCTTCACACAGAACATCAAACTGTGGATGGAGGGTTTGGAGGAAGTGTTAGGTTTGATTGATGAGAAATACAGAAGATGTAACCCTATTAATGTCTCTTTTGTCTTCACCTATCGCACTTATTTGGGGGGGGGGGAATGACTATATTGGACAACTTTTGGAGTGTTTATGCAGTTCACAATGGTTCCCTTTACTGGGCACTGCCCTCTTATCCACAGGGTAAGGCTGGGACTCCCTGGTGGAGAAGAACACTGATGCCTGAGCCACGCTGGGGTGGTGGAAGAGCTTCACTGTTGGGAGGCTGATCCCTCCTCTCTCTGTAATGCGATGCTTCTAGGGAATCCTGAACTTTCTTCCAACTTAGCCTCTCCCGACTTGTTTGGACAAGGTGAAGAGACGGTAACGTGGGTACCTCAGCGCGGTCTGTATGTAACACATGCAGTAGGAGTGCCGCCAGTTCAGGAAGACGGGCTGTCAGAGACTCTGGGAGAGGAGGCTGACAGGTTGTGCCCGGACACCTGAGCTCTGGCTTTGCTTTCTCCAGCCAAGCCCACATGAGGACGCAGCCTTGCTGATGAGTTTGCTTTACCCACCAGGAGAGAGCCCATTCTTTGTCAGCAGTCCCTTACGCCAGATTCTTAACCTGGCGGCCCCTCAGAATCATCTAGGGGACATTTCTAACCTGCCAAAGCCTCAACTCCTACTCCAGAGTTCAGATCCAATTAATGTGGGGAGAGGGAAGGGGTGCTGGAATATTTTTTGAAAGTTCTGCAAGTGCTGCTAATACGCAGCCAGGGCCGGGAGCCACATCCCTAACTCTAAGCACTAGACTGTAAGTGTGAAATTTTCTGTGATGGTGACATACCTGACTTGTAATGGGCAGAGGTAGAACCAGAACTGAGCACCCTGCTCTGTTCGAGCAGCTCCCTAGAGAAAGCCCAGGGAAAAGTCATCCCTTGATGTGCTAATTCTGACCCCCACTCTGTGCAACCACCACCTCGCCACTGAGTCCCATATCTGTGGCAAAAATTTTTAAAAGTGGTTTCTTTCCACCAGTCCCTGAAGCTACCAACCCTGTATCCGTTAGTTAGCCAGATGCTAACGAGCGATTGCTGGCTTATGACACAGAGTGCAGGCTGGCCCTGATGGGAAGTCTGCACGAGGAGAAGGTGTCCGGATGCCTCTGCGCGACTCCTGAACCCACAGTTAGAGTCAGAGCACTGGGAAGTGCTGTCCTAGTCTAGGGGTAAAGATGCAGCTTGCCACCCGCAAACCGAGGTGGCCAACCACTCAGGTTTGCCCGAGACTGTCCTGCTCCTAGCACTGAAGTTAGTCGTTCCAGGAAACTCCTCAGTCCTGGGAAAACTGAGACAGTTGGTCCTATCATCTCTCCGGAACAAGGTGGCAAAGGACTGACCACAGATGGTCCTTCTCAAAGGTAGAAACATTTCACCATGTGACATGGCTGTCCATCTGCCAATGCGGGCCTGCCTGTCATGCCCCCTGTTCCTAAACCTGACAAATGAGCGGTGGCATTAGAATGGGTATGACAATCCTGTTTTGGAGCCAAACCCTTTGCACCCAAAGCCTCTGACAGAGCTCAGGTAATAGAATTTATTCCTAAAGCCACCCAACCCAACTCAAGCCATTCAGGGGTTCTCTCCAGGTGACCCAGAAGTGGGATCTAGAGAGATTCTTGTGAATCACTTCCAGTGACTACGGTGTAACATGCGTGCTTGGGAACTGTTAGCAGCCAAGGCCACTGCTGAAGGGAGGAAGCTAGTTTGCAGTGAGAAAAGGAAAAAAAGGCACCTAGGCAGAAGCAAAGAGGAAGGAAAGAAAATGAAAGCTCCTTGCGGTTCTGCATGGGTCTCTCTTTTCCACTTCCAAGCCTTTTCTGATCCCCATCAGGACTCCTGTTCTTTGGTTTCATAAGATTCTCCCAACTTCCTTGTATTTTTCAGTTGCAAGTTTAGAAAAATTCAACCCAAACTGACTTAAGCAAGAGAATTTATTGCTTCATATCAGTGAACAAGTTGGGGTGTTCCAGCTTCAGGCATTGCATGATCCAGGCCTCAAGCAATGCACCTGTTTCTCTTTCTCCATTGCTCCCACTACAGTTCCTGATTAGAGCTTCCATTCAGCTCTCTGGCAGCCTCACCCCTCATACAAATATGACCGCTCCCAGAATCTCCCAGCACTATAAACTCCAGTATGTTTATTCTCAGTGGCAAAAGTGAGACCCTTTTACAGGATTTTCAGTAAAAGTCTTAATGCTTCTCAGTATCTTAAACTGGCCATTCTGAGCCAATACCCAGGGCCTGGGGCATGCGATGGTCTGGCTGACAGACCTGAGTCACATGGCCAAGCTGTGCCAGAGGGAAAGCCAGCTCTACTAAAGCCTATGGATTGAGATGGAGAAGAGGTGATTTCCCGGAAGGCATCGATTTATAGTTACCATATGCAAGGTAGACAGTAGGGATCCAAAGTAAGATGAGGTGTCCCCTATGCTTACTTACAAGCCCCCATTTTTCTCCCTAAGCTAGAGAAAACAATTAGTTTGTTATAACTAAAAGGAATCCTAACAATTACAATCAGATAGCCCACAGTTCCAGCATGACGTTCCAGAAAGCTCCACTCTCCCTACAGTTTCACATGGTCCTATCACAGGAGCAGACATCGGACCCACAACCATACTGGTATTTTGTCCAAGCAGAGGACAAAGACCCCACTAAGTTGCAAAATGTTTCAGTGTTCATTTGAACTTCTAAATATGGCAAAAATTAACAATATTAACAAAAGACTTTTTCTTTTCAAAAGTTGTTGCATAAATGGAAAAGCCACATGTTTCTCCAGAATATTGATCAGTCTTTCCTAGAGCCAGCCGAAACTTAGAAGTCTGAGGCTTTCTGAGAACTACTTCATTAATAACAACCATCAAAACAGAAAGCATTAGCATAATGGAAAAACGGATCTCTTCAATATCGTAAACTTCAGAGGTTGTGTTTGCATTTATAAGCAAACCAAATCTGTCTTTCTGGCTCTGTTATCCCTGGGTTTTCATCTGAGAAGAACCAATGAGTACTCAAAAACCAATCCATAGAAATAAGGAAGCATTCAGGAGGAGCAGAAATTAGGCCTTTAGTTCCATCTGTGCATCTTATGTCCCTTGATATTATGACGCCCCATTCTCTACAGAATGTCGGACTTCTAGCCCCACAGTCTGAGTCCAAGGGCAATTTCCAGAATGACCTTCTCACTGCACCCTGCACCCTCAGCAGGAAGTCTCCTCTCCAAAGCACAGAATTACATCACCTATCCTGACACCTGTTTGGTGGTTTCCCCCACTGTGACTTCTTTCACATTCTCTGCTTTTGGGGGGTATGCTATTCTCCCCCTTTGTTAGTCTTATCCTTCCTCCATGGCTCGACGCAAATGCCCTCTCTGCCCTCAAGTCCTTGTTAGACTCCTCTAAGTTTGGAATTAATTTATTCCTCTACTTAAAAGCCTTCGATGGCTTCCCATGGCATGGAGGAAAAAATTCTTTGATTCTTTGGTTAAATCTATAAGGCCCTACACAATCTACCAGGCTGTCTTCACACCTCATCTGAAGCTGTGTGTTCCAGCCACCCTGGATGCTCTGCCTTTTCCAGGATTCCCCTGGCTTTCTCCAGTCACAGAGCCTTTACACATTCTATTCCCTCTACTCAGGATGTTCATCCCTTGGTTTTTCTCAAAGCTGTCTCCTTCTCCGCTGTTAGGTCTCAGCTGAAGTGTTACTTCCTCGGAGATCCTTCCCTGCCTCCTAGGGCTATAGATCTGTCCTACCCGTGTATGCTTACTGTCTACCATTGAGATGTGGCCTTTTTTGATGATGTAATTACCTATTTATTTGTTTCATTGCTTAATGTTTTACTTTCCCATGCAATGTCATTTGCAACAAGTATAAAATGTCAGAGACTTAATTTTTGTCACTCGTACATCTCTGGATCTGACATTTAGCATGGTGCCTCCATGCTGGACATGTTCAATAAATCTTTATCGAACACATACATGTATCACTCCCTCTCATTTATACTTATCATACGGTTGAATCATAATCTACCTTATATGATAGAGATATGTATTAGTCTGGCATCTCACACCAGATGACAAGATTTTGAGAGATGGCGCATAAAGAAATGAGACAGTACTTGCAAAGCACCAGGCCCAATGGAGTTCCTCATCAGCTGCTGCTCTCAGGGTTGGTCAGACATCAGCATTGGTTGGTCTTGGGTGCTCATAAAACTCCGTCGCTTCTTAGCTCTATAACTTTTGCTGAATATACTCAACCTCTCCTGGCCTAAGTCTCCTCATTTGTAAATTGTTAATAATAATACCTACTTCACAGGATGGTGGTAAGGCTGGTGGAAGCTAACACAGGTGAACTGTCAGCACAGTGTTCAATAAAGGGAGGTTATTATTATTACTTGAGTTATGCAGAGAATGAGACAAGCAGCCTCCGATAGCCGGGAGCTGGCTGAGTGCTATCAGCTAGACCATGGTGCTCGTCTATTGAACATAAACAATTTCAGAGCATCAGCATCAGACGAGACCACTCTGTGACCACGGTGGACCAAAACAAAAACAGGACTACTCTATAATCATTATGAATACAGAAAGAAACACGAACATCGTCCAAACCGCAAAAATAACCAAACTTTTCTCTTTCCTGGCTAATACGAATGACTGCAGCTTCTTAACCAGTTACAGCCATAGCATTGTCTGGCGCTCCCTACTTCGAAATAAGATTTCTTTAGATACCCAATCATAGAACTAGCTCTACTTTCGACAGCATCTGTCCAAAGCAAAACCCTGCTTTCTTAAACCCTCTCTCAAATCACCTAACACAAGCCCAAGCCCTAGCCCTACAATAAGTTCTTTCTAATGCCCTCTGACTGAGATGCCCCATGGTTTCTCATTGCAATGAGTAATAAACCCAACTGTTCAACTACACGTGTGTTCTGGTGGTCTTTGGCTGAAGGCCATAGATAACGGTGATAACAATAATAATAGCCACTATTTATTGATCGTTTACCAAAACCCCAGGCCTCCTCCAAGCAATTTAGATATGTATTAACTTAATCCTTAGGTACACTTTAGAATGTAGGCATGATTCTTTGTGCTGTGATACTGAGGAAACTGAGTTATAGAGACATTACAGATTGCTGAGGTCAGGCAGCTAATGAGTAGTGGAGCTGGTATACAAGCCAAAGCAGTCTGACTCTTACCCACCAGTGCTTACTGAGCCCTCCTGGGGACCTGTGGCCTTGCCTGGAGCAGAGACAGCACTTCAAGTTTATGCTGATGATGAAGTCACCACAACACGCAAGGAGAACTTGGACAGCATGTGAGACAGTTCCTTAACATGTTTCACTGGCAATATACCCAACAGCATTATGGGGGCTACAAAGAAAAAAATCATGGTTCCTGCCCTCAAGGAACTTACAAGCTGGTTGAGGAGACAAGGCTTAAACACACAAATATTTAAATGACAATACAATCTGCAGGATGAGAGACACATTAAGACCAAAAAATGCATGATTCAGTGTCAAATGAGGTGTGCAGGTGGTACTGGGAGAGAGCCTGCTGTGGGCTGTAGGCTCAACCCACATACTGTAACTCAACTCAAAACCGCAGACCGGAAATCAGCTAGAGAGCTGCTTTGTTAGTTAAGGAGGTGGTGGGGGGAGCGCTTTAATGGAAAGAAAGCTATTAAAATTATACTTGGAGGATATATAAAACTAAATGACTTTAAAATTTTACTTTTTAATAATTCATTGTGGAGAAATCATAATGCAATCTCTGAAAGGGAGCCTTTTGGTTATTTCCAATGGAGCCATATCAGGAATGATCAGGAAAAATAAAATGTAAAGTTCACTGCCATTCGTAAGTTGAGCTCTGGCCTGATCCCACCTGGCTTCCACTATGGGTTACACTAGAGTTTGTGTCATTCCACTCTGGTGTCTGAAAAATGTTTAATGACTACTCTAGAGACAGCATCCCACAAGCATTCTCAGTCATCAACAGCCATATTATGATTGGGGTTATTCTAGAAGGGGCTAACCAAGCTCTTGTAGTGTATTACAAGGACTCGTGGAGTGTTCTAACACACTGTTAGACCTGAAAGAGATAAAGCATTTCTCTTAAGTAATTCAGGAAGTATGTCTCATCAAGGGCTTTGATATCAACTTGGGCAATGACATTGGGTAAGTTACGTAAACTTTTATCTGCAAGTGGAATTTAATAACAGTACCCAACTGAGGGGTGGCCATGGGGTTACATGACACAATGCTTTCAAAGGGCTTCATTTGTCCAACATATAGAGCACATTCTCAGAATGTGTTATTAGAGTAACCAGTATTGTCATTATTCTACATATTAGTACTGTGCTAGGGACCTGGAGGGATAAGAAAGAAGTACATGGTCTTCCAGGCCATTCCTAAAGACTCTAGATTGGGGATATGCCCATCCTGATTTGGGCAAGTCACTCAGTTCGATTATTTAGTCACTATTCTATTTTGCACAAGCTCAGGAGCTCAACTACTGGATTTTTATTCCAACTCTTCCACTTGATTAGAACGATGGCAATTTCCTTAACCTTTTTCTGCCTCAGTTTATTTATAAAAACAATGAGAGTGATAATGATTCCTACATCTTAAGACTGTTGTGAGGAGTTAAAGAAATAATATATACAGAACCTGAGAACAGTGTCTGGGTGTCATTGGCTCTCAACGAAATGTTACTGTTTATCATCATAATCTTCTTCTTCATCATCATCATCATCCTCCTCATAAGTAGGAACATCCCAGACTTTCTCTTTACCACAGGAGATTCAAACTCAATGATCTCCAACCTGTACTAGGCAGCTGAACTTTCTGAGACTTCATTTTAGAACATGTCAT
The DNA here is from genome assembly GCF_036562045.2 of Rhinolophus sinicus. NCBI lineage: Eukaryota > Metazoa > Chordata > Mammalia > Chiroptera > Rhinolophidae > Rhinolophus > Rhinolophus sinicus. The sequence goes on along the minus strand of NC_133759.1, from coordinate 95,071,717 downwards.
CCTCTGTTGGCAAAAACAAAGTTTTTGACCTCATTCTAAAGTTCTACATGGGTACAGTGTTCACTGCCAGGAACTCGCATATATAATGACAAATGACCTACATGCACGTTTGCTGGCTGAGGTCAAGAGTCTAGTCCTCGGGAAAAAGAAGAGGAAGAGGGAGAAGAAGAAGGGGAGGCAGAAGGAGAGGGAGGAGAAGGCGAAAGGGGTGGGGAGGGAGAGAGGAAGAAGAGAGGGAGAGAGAGAGAGTTAGGGAGAGAAGGAGAGAGGGAGAGAGGGAGAGAGAAGGAGAAGGGGAGCAGGGCAAACTACTGGTGGCCATTAGGACTGAAATCACAATCAAGTCCTGGCTGAGTAATTTGGGCAAATTACTTCACTCACTTTACACACCCGGAGACAGTGCTGGTGCCTCTTCCTTAAGGATGCTGTGAGCATTAAAAGAGAGAATACATGTATGAACATAGTGCTTGGCACATATTATATCCTCAATACATTGTAGGCATATTATCATTACAGATGTTCTCTGTCCTGAATGCAAAATAACCAGCCAGAGACCACAGCAGGATAGCATGACATCAGCTAAAAGGTTTCACATTATTCTTTTTCTAAAAATTGAATCTTGAGTTCAGACTGCAGGGGAGAGCACAGCTGTGTTCTGTTTCAGGTTTTGAGTGTGAAGACCACACAAGTACAGTGGAAAAGGCTTTTGGAGAGAGTCAAGAAACTTGGATTCTAGTACTGGCACCATTTGCATTCACCGCTGGGTCTGGGTTCTAGTTTCAGAAGCATGAAATGGGTGTTGGGGATAAAGACTAGACTAAATCACACATAAAGTCCCCTCCAGCGATAACCCTCTTGGATTCTAGCTCTGAAACCAGTACTTCACAAGAAGCAGCTCATGTGGATTAAAAGTATTGGGTTTATAATACAAAAATGTATACTCCTGGATTTCTACCTGGTGTTATCCGAATCAGAATCCTGGGGCCAAAAGCAGGAAGTGAAGGCCAGAAAGGCATCTACGTCAGTGACCTTCTTACAGACCCACTGCCCTGCACTGCAGAAGAGACAGATCTTGAAGAAATGATGGAAATAAGAGAAGGGAAGTGGTAAATGGGAGGGAAACCCATGCCTGCTCAGGTAGATGACTGCGAATTGAACAACATACAAAACATGCTGGGCACTTAACCATTAAGATTATAGAAGATGCCAAGGAGACATATTTATAGGTACTTTTTAACATAGACTATAAAATTGGAGGTTGATTCAAACATAAATTACCTACCATACCATTCTTTAACCTCTAAATCTTTCTCTAACGGTTTGAAAGGCAGCTTATTAAAGCAAAGTGAGTGTTTAACTACTACAGATATACTGGTTAATTTATAAACATCTAGAGAGGCAGAAGAAATTACTGAAAGTGACAGGTTTGGTAACAAAGAAAAGGAAACAAATGTTCAGGAATTTTTAGTCTTGAGACAAAGTCTTAAATATCATGGAATGTGATTTTCCTCCCTTTGTCTTAGCTCTGCCTTCTGGGTTGGCTCCACTCTCTGGGTAAGTCTTCCCATGTGGTAGCAAGATGGCAGCCCGAAGTCTCAAGGATACATCATAATTTGTTAGCAATCCTAAAGGGAAGACCATGTGCCTCTATCTAAGCTCTTCCAGCAACTTGGGTAAAGCTCTCATTGGACTAGCTTGAGTCACATGACTTCATGAGAGCCAATAATTGTGGCCTGAGGATTGGCATACACTGATTGGTATCTTATGTCACATGCCCACTGCTAGATCTGGGAAACACACTCAAAACACCTAGACTGCGAATGGAACAGCATTGGTTTCCCCAAGCAAAACTTTGGTGACGCTACTAGAAAACAGAACATATGTTGGTCAGGCTAAATAACAGATGTCCCTTGAAAAACATCAAATTAGCCAAATATCTTTTATGGGGTGAATATACATTTTTAAAACTGTATGGTAAATTATGCTTCGTCCAGTGTATTGTATATGTTTTTCTGTGTGTGTGGTGCATGTTTTCTTTTAGTTATATGTATGATCCTGTACAGACTTGTCACACACATAGTATTCTAATGGCCATGGAAAATTAGATGACAAATAGTGGCAGAAAAAAATGAACAAAGTTTGGATCATTGTTTAATTTACTAAAAGAACAGCTCCACCTAAGCTTCTTCCTGTCTACTGCCAACAGTGACAAAGTAGTTGGAGATACTGCAAATGTGCTTCTGAGAACCTTCTGCAGCTGTTGCAGAAGTGGGACTGAAAGTTCAAGAAATGAAATCACCAAGAAAACATCTTCTGTGCTTTTTAGAAGCCCTCTAAGAGAAATGTGTGGATTTCCTCACCTCTGAACTCTCATTACCCAACCTAATGGTTAATACATAATAGGTACTCAATGAATATCTATTGATGAATATTTATATGAATGAATCAGTGAATGGTTTCATTCTTCGAACTGGATTTTAGTCATGAACAGAATTTCTACATTACTTAATTTGTGGAACAGGATGATCACTTAAATATATATTTTTTCAAAGTTACATTAATTTTTGCTCCTCTTTATCGTTCACAAAGGAATGAGCCAAATTTTGGGATTTAATGAATTAAGTTGACCAGGAAATGGTAGACTATTTTTATTCACAAACTGAATTTTATACAATTTCCAGATGCTAAAAAGTCTGGCACTATTCAACACTGCCTACAATGTAGGAGGGAAAAGTAATGAAAAACAAAACTACTGTGACTTTAATTAGTTATTCATCATGTAAGGAATTGATTTAAAATTTGTTCAACAATTAAAATCTCCCAAGCCAGAGATATAGAAACGTAGCACTAAACTGAGAGAATTTCAGCATTTAAAAAAATTTTACTTATTTACTTTTATTCCGTCCCTCCCCACCCCGCCCGCCATTTACCCTGTGCCATAAGTATAATCAGTTCCATTTTACAGATGAGAAAACTATGTTACTCAATGGTTATGTGATGTTTCAAATTCACACAGATTTTTCTGGTGTCTCACTTGTCCCTTCACATTTATTTTGCTTATTTGTATTTTCCTAAAGAATCCTATAGAGATTTGTAATTAAAGTCACATCCATGTGGCTCAGCTGAGACTCAAACTCTGACTTCAAATCCAGGTCCTTTGCATTATAGCCCTCAGTTTCCGAGTACGGTTCTATATTTATGGAATAAACCTGAAAGGACACCTAATTTGTTTAGTTTAACTACCAACCACCTCAAGTCAACATATTTTAGCTTCATCCACTATAAGTTAAAATGAAAAGTGGCATGTAGTGGAAAAATTCAGAGTATTCAAAGTCAGAAAATGTGTGTTCCACACTTTGCCCAGTATCTATTAGGTAAAAAAAAAATTTAAGAAAAATCACTTGAAGTTTCTGAAATTTACCTTCTCATTTGTAAAGTGAAGATGATACTAATGCTAATATTAATCTAATATTACTACTACTATTAATGAACCTAATGTTTCTACCTCACAGTATTGGAGGAACGAAAAATACATGTTACATTTATGTACAAGCTGTAAAAAAGTGTAATGCAGAAAATTAACTTATTTGCATAATTTATTTCAAGAATATCTCTCTCTCTACTGGAACATGAAGAGTAGCATTCATTCCAAAAGACCCAGATCAAAGAAACCCTATAATATGAAATGTTAGTTATATTATAGAATTTATTTTATATTAAAGTGAATAGTTTAAATCCACTTGATATATGGTCACCATAGAATACAACAAAAGAGTACTGTTCATAGAAAATATATACAGAATATTTGAATAATCAATAGCTATTAACTGAGCCTCTAAGACGTGTTAGACCTTGCCTTGACAATGGCGCTAGATTACACAGGGGACATTCTCATTTTGCAAAGGTAAACAAACTCAGCCTCTAACACTGATAAGACAGTAAGTGGATAAATCAGTGGATAACTCATACAAAGAAATGGCTAACTCCTAATTATTTTTAGTTTTCAGACATATTCTGAGCTATATCTTATTCCACAGAATAAGAGGAAGAGGACAGTGAACTCCATAAAATATCAAATACCATCCCTAACCAGGTGTCTCCAATTACATCAAATTTTTAAAGAAGGAGTCATGAAATACCCAAACTCTTTTCAAAATTATTAATATTTGCTTTTACTTTAAAAAGGAAGCCTAGACCATGCACCACTAAGCTATGAAATCAAACCAAGAATGACAGGAGTTGCAGTTATTTACTGGTGCTTAATCAACTACCTCAAATCTGAGGGCCATAGGTAACCACCCTCTCGTTATGCTCACAAACATTGTGTGTTAGGAATTCAGACAAGGCACAGTGGAGGTGTTTCACCTCTGCCTCCTGATGTCTGGGGCCTCAGCTGAGATCATTCGAAGATCTGGGGGTGACTAGAATAGCTGGGGGCTGGAATTATCTGGAGGCTTCCTCACTCATATGTCCTAGGCTGACATAACTTGAAGGCCTATCTCAGCCAGGACGTTGTCCAGGGAACCTACACTTGACCTCTCTGTATGCCTGGGGCTTCCTCATGCCACGGCAGCTTCAAGGTAGGCAGAGTTCTTACAATGAAGATCAGAGTTCTAAGAAGTGGTCCAGTGAACACAGTGGAAGCCACATGACTTTTTATGACTCACCCTCGGAAACCGCACTGCATTGCTTCTGCTGTACTCTGCTGATCGAGTCATAAGCCCACCCAGATTCAAGAGTTAACATAGATCCACCTCTTGATGGGAGGAGAGCCAAAGAATTTACAGGCATGCTTTGAAATTTCCATAACACAGAATTAAGTGTGGACAGTTTTTTGTTTTTTTCAGAAGAAACCCTGGGATTTAATTTTGCTTCCTAAATGGTTGCTGAATCACTTTTCCAGCCTAAATGTGGTAGAAGATGTAAAACGATTAAGACACGTTCTATGTCCTATCTTCATGAAACTTAGACTTTAATAATAGGAAGCTAACATAGAAATTATTTTAATAATCTGCTCTGACATCTGAGACCAAAGAATATCTGCCTTTGCCTAAATTATTGAGAGCGAACCCTTTGAAAATCCCCACTACATAGTAATTGTCAAGTTACTACGTAGTAGGGAGTTTCACGGGTTACATTTTGTAGTGCTCACACACGCAAAGAATTCATGATGTACATACTATTATTTATCCTCTTTTCACAGTTGTGACTGAAGCTCTGAGAGGTTAAGCGCCTTGCCCAAGGTCACACAGCCAGCAGGCAGAAAGCAGAATTAGGAAGCAAATCCAGTTCTGCTGACCCCAGTGTTTGATCTTCACCACAACCATTCCACTATCCTGGTCTTTGCCAGATCCAGGTGGTTAATGAGCATGAGCTTCACCAGATAACATCTTTTAGATTACCATATCTTATTTCCATGTAGTTTCAACTCAAGATTTGTGAAGAGAACATGTCTGACTTGCCACAGATATCAGATGACTGTGGAAGACACTGGAAGCCTCCCCCAGAGACTCCATCATACACTTTTCTCATCCTCAGTTACAAATAGAATGCTTCTGAATTCAAGCAACTGAAACTTCAACTCAGGTGGACCTCAAAAAATATTCAGAAATTGAGAGAAAGGGCAGGCTTCAGGGAGATAGAAAGTATTCAGCATTGTCATCAAGGATTCTGGCTCTTATTTGCCATCTTGGTGTTAATTTAGGAGCATGATGGTATTTCCAGGCATAACTCAAGACAATAGCCGGAGGAAAGAGAGAAGCCATTTTCTCTTATCTCTCTTTCTTATGAGGGAGGAAACTTTCACTAGAAGTCCCCTTATAGTCTTTCCCTCATGTCTCATTGGCAAGACTAGATCATGTGGCCTTTCTGGAACCAATCACAGACAAGTGGGATAGGACTAGTAGTAAACCAATTAGGTCCATGCCTACAGCTGGAGATGGGGTCACCTTTCCCAAGGTGCAAGGCTTCATGCAGAGAGATTGACACCTGAAGAAAGCGACGATTCCTCTAGGAAGGAGGAAGGGGAGTGGACGGTGGGTCGGCAACAACAGTGTCTGCTACACTCTTCTCTCATCTGCTACAGGGATTTCAACCCACACCACCCAGTAGTGTTCCTTTTTCTTCTCTTTTGCTTCATATAAAGGTAATTTCCTCATTTGAGCCTCCTGATAAGCTCTGAGGGATGTGGGTTTGTAAGGTGGTAAAGCTCATCTTAGATCATGAAGTAAATTGTTAATCATTGGGATGAAAGGCTGGGTTTTGGAGGTGAATATTATTTGTTTAGGAGAACCAGATAAGCCAACGTAATATTTCTTATATCTTACAGAATATTAATTATGAAAGTGTGTGTGTGTGTGTGTGTGTGTGTGTGTGTGTGTGTGTGTGTAGAAGAGAAGATAGATAGAAGTGGAAGGATTCCATGGTTTTAAAGAAGTCTGAAAATGTTGCACATTCTTTCCCTTTCAGTCACAGTGTGAATTAGCATATTAAAAACCCTGAGAAACCTTGTAATAGCGCCATGTAGAGTTTAACCCAGTGTCCCCAATCTCTTTTCAGACTGGAACACTTCTGAGCATTTCTATTAAGATCCTGAAGAACACATATCTGTGATCACATTTTGAGATACATTGATAATACCTTCTCTTGACTTGTGATACAAGAATTTAATATTATTAAACTAATACCAGTAATGGGGGCATCGAGGAAGAGTATTACAGCTTTAAAATATTACTGCCAGATTGTCTTTTCTTGGAGTTCAATTCAATTCAAATAATCCATATCCAAAATATAACTATGATGTACATGCATCTATCTATCTATCTATCTATCTATCTATCTATCTATCTATCTATCTATCATCTATCTACGTACCTACCTACCTACCTAACTACCTACTTGTCTATTTCTCCACTTATCTATCTATTGAGAGAACTTGGACTGAAGCCAACATAGATAGCAGAACAGATTTGTGGAAGGTAATGATTTCCATTTGTGACATACTGGGTTTTGGGTGTCTCTGGGATATTCAAGTGGGAAGTTTGAACCAATATCTGGACATTGAGTTGTGATAAAAAACTATGGTGAATGCTACTGCCAAGTGCCATCCAATGGAAAGGCAGGGATCTTCAATACAGGAAGCGGCACATAGAACCTTAGTAACAGTGTGCGACAAGTTGCAACTTGTTCAGTGCAGTCAGTTGGGTATGAGCTATAGTTGAGAGAAGGTGTATTTTGAAGTGTGCCGTAAATCATCCTCCATCATGACAATGCTCCATGTCACACATCACTTCTGATAAATGGCAATTCCTGTCAAATAAAAACATGACAATGTGTCCTCATCCACTTTATTCACCGGATCTGACATCATGCTACTTCTGGCTCTTCCCCAAAGTCAAAATGATTCAGGACATTGAGGCAGCCATGACAGCACAGCTAAAGACACTCACGAAAGAGGACTTCCAGAACTGCTTCAGAGAGTGGCAAGAATGATGGTATAAGTGTGTTTGAAGAGAGGGGGGATTTTTTGAGGGGCATAAATGGTAAAATGTCTTTTACTGTAATATATTTTTTTAAAATTTAAACATTCACTGTATTTCCTGATCATGTTTTGTAGCTACATAAACCTAGATTTTAGGAAATCTAGATTTCAGTTCAAAAATGTTAGAAGGACCTGTGAGGAAGTTGAGATTGAGTATGTGAACAGTTGAAGAGGCAGGGCAGTGTTTTCCATCTAATAGAGGTTGCACAGGGCATAGTGGGAAGGGCTGGGGAAGAAAAGAGAAGGGATGTTGACCAGGAATAAAGGATGAAGCAAGAGTACCTGAGAGGACAGATGACAGAGGACGTGAAGACCATATGATGCTCCCAATGACTGTTCACACTGCAGTGCTTGTCACTTGGTCCCCAGCATACAGATTGTCGGGTCATATGGACTATTATGGGATTGCTATTGCACCTCTCTCCCCTCACTTTTCTTGTTCTGGGCTCTCTCACATGAGGTCCCTACATATGAAACTACTGCCTCCACCACAGACAAAATGTAAAGATAGCAGCTTGACTCAGGAATAAGACTCTTCCTTCCAAATCATGTCACCAACAGAAAGGTAATGGCTACTATGGGGGGAAACGAAACAAAAAGCTTTCTTTACCAGAGAATACTTTGGATTATGTTTTGCTTATTATTATAGAATATTGTTCTTTATCAAAGTACAAAGCTCTGGGCTAAAAGCCTTAAAATCTCTAATGAAAGCTTTTTTTTTTTTTTTTTTTTTTTTTAATGGAAACCACCATTCCACACGCACCACTGTCCCATTTCCAAAGGAAACCTTGTTGTGCCAGAAGCCAGAGTTGTTTTCTGTTATTGAGTAGGCAGTGGTATTATCAGAGATGCCTTGGAGAGTTGGGGGTGCTGCAGGAGGAACATTCTGGGAAGCCAATGGGAAAGGTGGTTGCAGCGGTATCATGTCTCCGGGTGTCTTGGCGTCACTGTCAATCTCTGCCCAGTCCCAGCTAGCAGGTCGATTCTTTATCACTTTTTTTCTTGTCCAAAGGCAGAAGTTAGCACTAGGGGCTGCAAAGTGTTCTGTCCCCAAACAAAGCTTATTTTAAGGGTTTATCTTAGAAACAATTTTCTTCAGCTGTCATTGTTCTCTTCTGGACAATTTCAAATAAATAAGTTTAGCGGAGCTTTTCGCTTCCATTTTGGGAAACGAAAACATTTTTCTGCTAAGGCAAAAGTTTGAGAAAGTACATAACTAAATTACTCCATCTCCTGTAGGCCTTCTCCAATCAGTTCCACCAGCCTTGATCTCTTCTCTTTCCAGATGATCTAGACCAGGGGTGTCCAAACTGCGGCCTGCGGGCCAACTGCGGCCCATGATCCATTGTTAATTGGCCCGCAACAAATTCCAAAAATATATTTAGTTTACTTAAATAAACCAGGTGAGGCAATACGTACTTCACCTCGACTGGGTGGCCCGGCTGTTTGTGTATTTTACCGCATATGGCCCTTGGTGAAAAACGTTGAAAAAAGTTTGGACACCCCTGATCTAGACCATTTACTTCTCACATCTTCTCAAACTGTTTTTCTTGGATCACCTGCATCAGAAACTCCTGGGGAAGTGTGTTGTAAATGCATCTCTACGCCTTGTCTCAGTCATCCTGAATGACAATACCTGGGGTGAGGCATAGGCTTTCCTCACAAGCCCACAAGCGATTCTTCTCACTAAAGGTGGAGAATGGTGGTTGCACTGCATCTGTTTAGATAATGGGTGATTCTCAAGTTAGACCTTTACTTGCATGTCTGATAGGCAGGAATGTGGCAGTCAGGTGGGCAAGCTGTGCCCAGCGCAAGAGCACCTGGTCAAAAGGAAGGAGGGTAAAATCAAGCTGTGCACCCTGGCATAAGATCGAGCCCACCAGAGGAAGAGGTGTGTTTTTTTCCTGATTTGTGCAAATGTCCCCTGTACTCACTGGTTCCCCACAGGCTACATCTTCTGGAAGGAGCATCTTTTCCTAATTTACACAAGGGCACTGTGTGGGCTGGCAGTGCCCTGCTTGTAGATTTAATTTAAAAGGTCCATGGGACCAGCAATTGTCTCCCCTCCCATGGCACCTCATACATCATTAAAGCTCAATATTTGTAGAATCAAATTGAAAATGCTAATAGCATAGTAATACTAGAAAAAGAAAGACAGTTTTATCACTCAAACAACAATAGTCCACTTCATTTCTCTCCTCCCCTGAATTCAGCAACATCAGCAAAATTTTCCATTGCAGACCACAAATTGAACATACAGTCTGTGTGGGGGGCAAAATGAAACTCTTCTCTTCCTTCCTCGTGGAAATAAAACTCTTTGGCAGTAATTCTTGGATTGTTTTCTTTGGAAATTGCATTCATGTGATTTTTCAAGATGTTTCCCGGGCTTTGTTGAAATTTGATCCATTTAACAAGAAACACATAACTCAATTCATGTTAAAATTCTCAGGGTTACTTAAGAATAATTATGAGTTGTCCATGTGTGCTAGAAAAACAGTCCAGACTTCCTCAAGAATGGGAAGATGATTTGTCTCTCTGGGGTAATGTTTCTCCTGATTAAGCATGCCCATTGCAAGAGTTTGCTCAAGAGCTCCAAGTTTTTCACTGGAAAGCAGAAAACAGTTTCACCCTAAAGCCATTCTCGGAGGTGATTTCTCATGTTTGAACCAAGGATCTCTATGAACTTCTATAGAAGTGACAACGTTGTCTCACACACATAAGAGAATAAGACTTGGGCCAAATTCTGAGATGTAATGGTTGGGTTTGGTCTACAGCACAAGTTGCCATAGCTCCCTTTGTTGGGTAAACTTTCCTTCACTTGCACCCTTCTTTTTACTGAACCCTCTGAGCCACAGCTAAATCAAATACAGTCCCACAAATCTCCCTTACACTCATACAACCCCCCAACACAGAAGTGGACTCCCCTGAGCATTCACGGACTTGAAAGTACCAAAGGTCAAGTAATGGAGACAGGGAATTACAGTCTGGAGACCCTCCAGCTGTGAGTCGCAGAGTTGCTATGACCTAGAATAGCAGGGTACACCAGTCCTTTCACCAATGTTCAATAAGAAGGTGATCCCAATTCATCCCTTTCTTAGCTGAGCCTCTTCTGATTGGTTGCAACTAATAGAAACACACCAGGACTTCACTATAGATACATAAATGTCTCACAGAACCCAAAGTCCTCGGGAATAACTGGAACTGGGAATCTGAGGCCATCAGGGACACCGTGGCATTTCCCCACTTCTTGTCACCTTTGCTTCTCCCACTCTGGGCACCATTTCCTCTATCTCTAGTTGGCATGGTGAGAACAGGGTTCCTTGGTTTAAACTTCCTCAGTTTAAGACACCAACCCAGACTTACTATTTTTCATCCCAATTTCAAATTCCTGAGGAAGGAAAGCTGATTGGCTCATCTTGGATCTGGTAACTTCTCTGGACCAATTGTCCATGGCAAAGGACAGAGTTAAGCTGAATCAATGTGAGTTCAAGGGGGGACTGTGGGGAGGAATATTCCAGAGAGGGTAAACTGGGCAGAAAATCTAAAAGGGATTCATTGGAATCATTTCACCTATGATCCTACAAATAAGAGAGAGCTGTAGTATCCACCTATGGCAGGATCTGTTCTGCAACACTGTTGACTAATAATAACCCTTCATCCCTGCTGGTCTGTCAGCCTCCCACCAGGATGGAGAGTCTATTCCTCAGAAGGCAGTCAGCACTGTTAAAATTTCTTCCTAAGATCATCATAAAAACTCTCCCAGCAATGCCTACACATAGGTAACAAGTTCTAACCAGTTAAACAGCACACCTTTCTAAAGTTGGAGTGGTGTGTGTGTGTGTGTGTGTGTGTGTGTGTGTGTGTGTGTGTGTTTTACTTTTAATTAAAGAGGATAGATAGGAGTTAAGCAAGAGGAGAATGGTGCGAGAGAGAGGGCATGGGCTCTGGTGATTACAGACCATCAGTTTTCAAATAGTTATTGACTAGCTGTGCAACCTTCAACCAGCCATTAAGCCTCTATTTCCTCAACTATAAAATGATTATAGTGTCATGAAGATTAAATTTTTAAAAAGTACACAGAGCATTCAATTTAGTGTCTGGAATAGAGTTAAAGTTTAATTTGTTTTAGCTGCCCTCATTTTATTTCAGCAATACTTACTTATATAAATACAATGAAATCATATACTTTCTAAGCCTTGCGTCATACTCTAACTCATATTTCTCAGTTTGACCAAATAGCTCCTCCTCAAAGGGCTGTGTCCATGCCAGTGGGTAAGGGTACAGGACGGCAGCACCAGTGTCCTTTAGCCACTGCCTGGAACTTGTTTCTGGCGGGGAGGCTGGAGAAGCGTCCATAGACCACCTGCCAAAGGAGTGGGTGCCAGTCAATTTGTTAGTCAAGCATAAAGTGAAGGCTTTTTGCTCCAGCTGTAAAGATGAGGTGCTCGTGGAGAGCATTGTGCGTGTACAGTTTACAGAATGGAAATTTATGACTTTCATAATCATTGAACATAAGAGAGGTAGCCAGAGCCAAGGTACTCAGAGTATACTGTCAGCTCTTGGGTCCAGTGTAAGGTACGGAGAGAGCGGGAAAGGGAGCTGCAGTGATGGGAACTACCTGCGATGCAGTTGCTACGGTCTTGCCCTGCGGGCTGAGGAGAGCCGCCAGCGTGTCAGGCTCCCTAATGTGTGGGGCAGAGCATTACTCTTCAGACCAAAAGTACCTTCACAGCAAGGACGGAGTGAGGTAACGTTTGTCTAAAGGGACTATCATTTCATTTCCTCCTCCCTGTGAACAGTGTGCCTGATGTCTCGGGTAGCAGAGCAGAACAGAACTGAATGGGCATCTTCACTCAGCCTCTTTCACGTTCTGGAGTCACTGAGGGCTTGGGAATCAAGCCAGGGCTACATGCCCCACACTGGCCTCCATAATACTCGCTGGTTGGCCAGCCCCTGCCAGACCGATCCTGAGACCCTGCTGCTGTCCACTGACATGATACACAAAGACTGGAAGTGGGATGATGCGATGTCACAGTTTCAAGTTGACCATTTACTGAACATAAGCTCTGTGTGAGGCACCTTCTTTAGTTCAACAAACATTTACTAAGCACCTACTATGTGCTCTCTATGTGGCAGCAAGTGCCCAAGGCTACCAAGAGCTTAGAATACACCCAGATTCTACCTGGGTCCAGGGGAGCTGGGAAATAGTCTCAGAAACGGTGATGTTTCAGGTGCCCCTTAAACAATGACATATGTTTCCAAGAATAGGTAAATACGTGAAAAAAGTCCAGGTATAATGCCAAGTAAAAAAATATATATATAAAATCTTTTATAACACAATCTGAATTTGATTACAAAAAGCATAGACATACATATAAATATAAGGCAGACACTGTTTCACCTTTTGCATTTTGTATCCCATTCATACTCACCCGATTAATAGGTACAATTGTCTGTATTTTGTTAAGTAATTAGGAAAAAAAGAGTGAATCTGGATAAATGTTAATCTGGATAAAAAATTTCTTAGTAATATTTGTTTGCTTGCCTCCTTATACTCTGGTATAGCTTCTAAGATCTCAGACAAAAATAAACTTTTATGTAATTTTTAAAAACAGACTCTTACATATGTGGTCATCTGATTTTAGACAAGGATGCCAAGACAATTAAATGGGAAAAGGATAATCTTTTCAGCAAATGAAATGGTGCTGGAGGGACTGGATATCCACATGCAAAAGAATGAAGTTGGACCCTTCCCTCACAACATATGTAAAAATTAACGCAAAATAAATCAAAGACCAAAAGAGTTAAAACTGTAAAACTCTGAGAAGAAAGAATAGGGGAAAATCTTCAAGACAAACCGTTTGGCAATGATTTCTTGGATATGAAACCAAATGTACAACAACAAAAGAAAAATAGATAAACTGGGCTTCTTCAAAATTTAAAAAATGTTTGTGCTTCAAAGGCCACTATGAAGACAGTGAAAGACAATCCACAGAATAAGAGAAAATATCTGCAAATCATATATCTGATAACAGATTAATATTTAAAATATATAAAGAATTCTAACTTGATAACAACAACAAAATAAGCAATCCAATCCAAAATAGGCAAAAAGAATGTGGTAAATATATACATGGCCTATTATTTAGCCATTAAAAGGAAAGAAAGTCTGACACGTGGTACAAAAGGGATTAACCTTGAAAACATTACAATAAGTAACATAAGCCAGACAGAAAAGGACAAATGTGATGTGATTCCACTTATATGAGGTACCAGAAATAGGCAATAGGGACAGAAAGTATAATAGAATTTACCAGGGACTGGAGGAAAGGGTAAACGGGAGTTACTGTTCAATGGGTACAAAGCTTACGTTCAGGATGATGAAAAAATTCTGGAAACGATAGCAGTGATGGCAAAAACAAACAAACAAACAAACAAAACCATCCAGAAGTAGGGAAAGGCAACCCAGGCACAGGGAACAGAATGTACAAAGGCTTAGAGGTGTGGATGCCAATGTCTGAGGCGTCCAGTGAGGTTGCATCATCGGTTGTGCTGGGAAGAGAGGCTGGGGTCTAGGCCTTGTTTAGAAGAGACTTAAACACCAGTTAAAAAAAAGGAATAGCTTAAAAATACACAGTGCCCAGCTTTATATGCCATGCTGTATGTATTAGGGTTCTCCAGACAAAGAGAATAGGATGTGTGTGAATAATAGTCTATATTGTATATAGATATTACAAAGAATAGGCTCACATGATTATAAATATTATATTAAGGAACTGGCTCACTTGATTGTGGGGGAGGGCAAGTCCCAAGACCTGTGGGATGAATCAGTAAGCTGGAGGTCCAGCAAAGACATGTGATCAGAAAGAGAGGAACAAGAACACTTGTGAATAACCCTAAAGCCTTCCCTGTATGTTAAAAAATGTGTTACCCTCCAAGGAAAGATCTCCAAGCAGAGACGTTGACCACAGTAGGGGAAAAAAATATTGTCAGAGCCACAGAGATTGACAGAAACCTGACCAATGAAAGACCTTTGGCAACACCCAGGGGCCCCTCGAGAACAGGCACCGTGTCTGTCCTTATTGCTTCTACATCATTTATAACAAAGGAGAATGAGAAACCACGGCCATGACTATGGAGCTTTCTCCCCAGAGTTGAGCTTGTGTTGCTGCCTATGCCAGTGGTGGCTCCAAGTTCTCTGCATAGGAGGGACTAGGAGCATAAACCTAATAAGGAGGAATGCTGGGTTTAAGACGGGGTTTGCTTAGCAAGGTCAATATTGTCACTTAGACATATGTTTATTTGGAATGGCTTGGGGTGCAGAGACTGCTAATGAATATCACAGGGAGATAAAAACCCCTCCAAACCCTTCCTTGTACTGTCACCAGTTCATGGCCATGTGTGTGTTCTGCCTCTTCAGACCAGAAAATGTAAATCAGTAGCCTACTCAGCATGGCCTACCACCCTGCTTTGCCTGGGACTACGTGATTTTCCAGAACGAGGAACTAGGTACTAAGACAGGAACAGTCCTAGGTAAACCAAGACGGTTAGTATCCAGCAGACAGCCCTCAGACACATTTTATTTTGTCATGCAGTGTTTTATTTCTTTTAAAATTTGAGTAGATTAGGATAATTTAGAAATCAGTTTTCCTAAAAATATCCAGGTATACGCTTCTTTTAACAATTCAGAAGATCTGGCCATTCTGGGACCTGTATTCCCTCAGGGCAGCAATTAACCAGGGCTACATGGTGGCAGCTGCCCACGTAAGACATGGCACGTGCCTTCCCTGCCTTCACAGGCCCCATGGTTGCTTTCACTCATTGACATTACGGCCCGGACCCTGAGGCATGAGGCTGCACGTTACAAATGCCTGAGTGGCCTGTACAATCCCAGTACCCGGGCTGCACCCAGAACAACTTCATAAGAATCTCTGGGGGTGAGACCCTGATATCTATACACTACGTGTATTTTATTGTGGTAAAATATAAATAACATAAAATTCACTGTTTTAACCATCTTAAGTGTACAAATCTGTGACATTAAGTACGTTTGTATTGTTGTGCAACCATCATCAAAATCCATCTGCAGAACTTTATCATTCCAAACAAAATTACTGTCCATAAACACTATCCAAACAACAACTCCCCACTCTCCCCTCTCCCAGCCTCTGGCAACCCCTGTTTACTTGCTGTCAGGAGGAATTTGCCTGCTCTGGGTACCTCGTGCAAGTGGAATCATTCAATGTGCATCCTTTTGTGCCTGGCTTGTTTCCCTTAGCATAATGTCTTCAAGGATTCACCCATGCTGTAGCGTGTGGCAGCATTTCCTTCCTTTTTAAGACTGAATAATATTTGATTATATGTATATACCATATTTTGTTTATCCACTTATCCGTTGATAGACATTTGGGTTGTGTTCACATTTGAGCTATTGTGACTAGCGCAGCTATAGATATTGCCGTACACGTAGCTGTTCAAGTCCCTGCTTTCACTTACTTTGGGTAAATACCTAGGAGTGGAATTGCTGGATCATATGGTAGTTCTTTGTCTAATAGTATCCATATTTTAAAGCCCCCTGCCCGCCAGAGATTGCGAACTTCTGCGTTAGAACTTGTAACCTCTGAAGAATCTATATCACCAAATTCCAACAGTGGGGGCACAGAGCAAGTGGGAAGCTTAGTTGATTTAGGCACAAAACAGGAGCTTCAAAACAGTTTTGAGAGCGTAGAGAAACTCTTCCTACCTTCTCCCTCTAATGTCTGAAAACAAACCTCTGCAGCCCTTTATTAGACGTTTCTATCAGCCTTCGGGGACAGCTATCTTCGAAGACTACTTCAAATTTCATATGAAATATTTCATACCGCTTTAAAATATTAACTCAATCTGTAGAATTTTATAAAACATATACTGGATTGGAAAGTGACACAAACATAATATCCACTGGTTTTCTTTTATAACATCACACAACAAAAGTGACACATTTTGCAGTAGCACAGTTATTAAAATGCAGCCTTGTGTTGGTATGAGTGTCACTTATATTTAAAAGGAAAGTAATTTTACATGATTTGCTCTCTAATTTTTTGTCCTGGTGATGGCAGGAGATGTGCGGATTCAGTGATTTCATCAAATGGTCTTGTTCCTTCTACCATACTACTTGAAATGAAGACTGGAAGCTTTTAGAATCCTGCTTCCCTGGGGACATTATGAAATGTCAAAATGGTCACATCAGCCACTTGAACTAGCCTGGGAATGAAGACTTAATTTGGTCATGGGAATAGAAGAAGAATATTTCCTTGAAGTTCTTTCACCCTCCTGGTCTTTCTCCTCTGAAAACATTCCATTAAGCTGTATCATTGTCCAAAATGGAATACTCACAACTGAACTCAATTTATCAGGGCTATCATTGAGGGCTCTTCGTATTCCAAGTGGTAGGAAACCCACCTTAAGTGAGTTAAACACTGAAGAGAGGTTATGATTTCATGTAACCCAAAAGAAATAGGGTGGGCTTCAGATAAGGCTTGATCCAGTGCAGACAGCGTCACCAAATTTCAATTCTCCTCTGTCCCTCTGCCCTATAATCCAGTGTTAGTTTTAACCTCAAGTGGCTGTCCAGCATGTCTGGATTCTCCAATTGTGCTATCAGAAGACCTCGGCAGTTCTGTGATCTCCTGTCCTTACACCATAGGAAGTTTTCCTGTGAAAGCTAATAAGGGCTCATCCCTGAAGCTAGGAGAGGCAGCCACCCCACCCGAAGCACGTGGCTGAGAATAAGAAGGGTGTTTTCCCTCAGGACATTCAGCAATCTGCTTCCTGGAGAAGGGAGGCTGCACCCATTCTGAGCAGCAAATGTGTGTCTACTGTTCCAGGTGTGTTCTGACCAATGCAGAACAGAGCACAAGTCTTACCTTCCTTGTTCTAGTACCATGCTGTCCAAAACAACTTGATGCAGTGATGGAAATGCTCCTTATCAATGCTGTCTAATACAGCAGCCACCTAACCACATGTGACTTGGGTACTTCCAATGTGGCTACTGTGACTGAGGACATGTGTTTCTGATCTTATTCAAATTAAACTTAATTTAAATAGCGACCTGTGGCTAGGGGCTGCCATATTTGGTACTGCAGTTCAAGAAACTTAAACTTCCATTTCAGTAATTGAAGATCACATTTGTTTTTTTGGCAAGCACATAATATTATTTATAGTACATAATGGAGCTTATTATCAACAAAATTCCATAACAATTTTTTTCTATTTATGAGGCCACTGAGTCATGTCTTTGTCATTCCATTCTGTACATTTGCGATTAATTATTTAGACCTAAATGCAAGATTTTACATTTATTCTAGATTGAATTACTGGGACATCCCCAACTTTAAAGAATTGTTTTATCCTGATTTTCTTTTATCCATGACATTACTTCTTGATCTATTAACCTTATATTAGTCTCTATCGTGGAGGAGACTGTCCTACAGCAGAACTTTTATTATTTTTTAATCAGAAGCATGAATGGCTCTTAAGAATCTGTGACACTTTCGTAATTACATGCAGATTTTTGTGGGTTTTTTGCTTGTGTTCTTTTTTAATTTTTAAGGGAAAGAGCCCATGCTTGCATTAAATTTTCAAAGGTTAAAATCAATAATCAATAATTTGCATCTTTGCACAGATTATTAAACCAAGGCAGAAACCTGTGACCTGCTGTTGAAAATGGCCCATCAGATTAATACCAGCATTTGCCCCGGGCTCTGTCTCTGTTCCCTTAGACCAAAAAGAGAGTGAGTTTTTTATTTTTATTTCTTAGAGCTTTAGTTACCCTGCTCTGTGCCAAAACTACTACCCACCATGAGGCAAAGGCACAAAAATCAGAAACTATCTTAAGTTTTGACTTCTTTCCAAAGTCTGCCAACTGTTCTTTACTCTCTAGACCCTTCACGTAGGTGTTTCTGTATTTTATTTTGTACACAGTTTATAGTTGTTATGTATGAGAGGGTTATTCTTATATCTCACTATATATTATTGGTTATTATCTCATTCTTAAATCTTATTATCTCATTCTTATATTCATAGCATTTATTTAACCAGAACTTTAACAATGAACATTTAGAACTTCACCACCTTCGAACTTTTTTTGCAAGTGTTGTCACTGCTGCAATGAACATCCTTATTTGTACCTCTCTGAGCACTTGTCTAAGAAGATCATGAAAAGCAGAAATGTGCATTGTGCAGTGTGTATGCTAAGATTGTAACACATGGCGGCTGAAAGTCTGGAAACCTTAATATTATTTTATCATAAATGTAGCATATCAATAAACATTTGCTATGTACTAATAGCATAATAAAAGTCCAAAATGTATCACATGGATGAGATGCACCAAAATGTTGTCAGACAGGGAGACCACCCTGTAGATACTCCCGAAATGCTTTCCAAAATGTCTATGAGTGCTAACTGCTCTTCTGCGGCATAAGTAACCACGGGAACTTTGGATTTTCTTTCTCTGAAAGATCTAAAGAGGCACTTCTGTCTCTCTGTAGTAGCTTAAAGACGGCCATTGAAAGCCATTGGGCCACAGTCACTAGCAGCTGATGGGCAATGCCAAGCACTTTGCTAACTTTGGGGCTCCAGCTCTCATCTGAAAACAGGGCTCAGAGGGATGGGTTGGCATTGCTTTGCCAACACAGCGTCACCTTGTGTCTCCCTGTGAAGCCATCAGGGAGACCTTATATTTGCACAACCCCAGAGCAAGAAAGTCGGCCTGAATGAGCACTCCCACAGCAGGGCGATGAGAAGGAGGCTGATCCCAACTGTCGACAACCTAAGCTAGGCCAGCCTCGCTCGCAGCAAATAGCGGACTTCCCCAAGACTAGACACTAAGGATTATTAATCCTTCATTTCTTAATTTCAATTTGGATTCAAAAATCACAGGAGGCTCTGATCTTATTTTATGATTCCCTTTCTTCCCCCATGTGGCTGGAATAGGGAATCTGACATTTACTGGCAGGTAAAGGTAGGACTTGTCCTTGTGGCATTAAATGTTCTTCTTCAGAATGGCATTTTACTTTACAAATGGCAAATAGATCATGGCAAATAGACCATGACCATGGCAAATAGATCATGATGTGATCTGTGTAGAAATGTTTTCAAAGGTGTTTTGAAAATTCTGAGAAATTGTCCGTATTGTGTAATGGATTGAAATCCCACTACCATGTCTGACAAATTCTCTGCTGGCATCACTCACTGTATTGGTAGGAGGAAGTTAACTCCACATGAGAAAAGACTAGGTGCTTTTTCATATTCGGCAAAGTTGATTTTCTACTAAATTCTAAGAACATAGCAAAGGTCCAGTGGTATCAGTTTGTTTCATATTGTTTTAATCAGGTGCTATTCATGAAGTATTTACTAAATATCCACATTGGTCCAACTAGACCCTGTAGGGAATACAAACAGGAAATACCCTTAGACCAGCTTAGAGCAGCGTCCCCCTTAGTTTCCTGCCCAGGATGGGTTCAGATGCCAGGCTCTTTATGTAGATCTAAGTGATGTATTACTATTTTAAAAGAAATATAGTTTCTATCCTCATAAACTTTACAGTCCAGTAGAGAATATATAAATGTTAGGAAAAAAATTTTAAGTGTGTGAATTTACAGGGAAGTGAAAGTTCTAACCTTGCTTTGTAACTTACAACCAGCTGAATTCTTGTCCCTCCCTCCCCATGAGACAGCCAACATCCAATAACAATGAACTCCTAGTTTTTCCTTTCCCCCTTTAATTTCATTCTTTCTCCTACCTGATTTCATTCTCCCTTCCATGTAATATTTACATATGGAGTGCCTCCTACTTGTATGTAGCCAGACCTGTATTAGAGCAGGAGATGTCAGCGTAAACAAGATACATAGTGAGTGGGAAACCATGCCTACCAGTGCCCTTCTCATGGCACCTGACGCTCCGGGGCCAGGTTTTCCCCTCATGGCACCTGCATGGTGATCCTGTCTTTTCCTTCTCTGATCACAGACCTAAGAATGTCCAGGACCATCAATCAGAGTTGTTCTATGGCAAACAATTTACTGAGAGTTGAGGACAGCGGGACAGTATTCCCCATGGAACAAAGGCTAGCTAAATGGCCAACATTTATTGAAGCTCTCCATACATTGCTCAAGACTAAAATTCACAGTCAACTGCCTGGGGTGGCTTTCACTCCATCCTTCCTTCCAAAAACCACAGAGACGAAGTAAATGACCCACAGAAACAGGGATTTCTTCCAGGCTGGAGATATTACAATCCTTCTCTGAATATAAGAGTTGGCTTAAAAAGGCAGCATTCACTATTGAGGGGAGAACTCCGAAGAGGTCTTGTGGTTATAATGGTTTTATGATTATTTTGGATCTCTGTAAAGACTCCTGTGTTTGGGTAACTGATTCCACACTGGAGAGATCACACAAACATTCTTTAACATTAGTCTGTGGCTTTGTTAGACAGAATTAAAAGAGCTCTGTGTCCATTCCAATCCCCAGTCATACCCCCAAACTGTCATTCACATGACTGTGGATCTTTTCAGAATTAGACTCTGGATCTTCTGTATTTTTAAAAACTCACATATGTAAAAATAGTCTGGGAGAAGTCTACACTATATGTTGAAAATAAAAGATATTCAAGTCTGATTGCTATCCTCCAAAAACTTATAGATGAGGAAGTGATATTTGTTAGTTAAAAAGTACAAATACATATATACATATAATGGGGTGCCAAAAAATGTACACCAGTGGACACTTTGGTCAACATTGCTCAAGCAGTAGTTCACCATAATCAGAAGCGTCTGGACATTGATGGTAACCACTTTGAGCCCCTCTTGTGATTGCAGAAGTCAAACGTGACTTGTATTCATCTTTTGTTATTGGTATATATTGAGTATTAAAATTTTAATACAGTTTTCCTTTCTTAAAATGTGTATACATATTTTTGGCACCCTCTGTATATACACATACGTATGTACATACGTACACAAATATACAAACAAAGAAACAGTTTGGAAAAATGTCTGCCCCTGTTCTTCTATAATCAATTGATTAGTTAGGAAATATTGCCTAAGCACTTATCCTTTGGGGGACGTCTACCCTATATGTTTAAATAAAAGATATTTTAAATAAGGTCACAGTCTTTCAAAAGCCTTTAGTTGAAGAGATGAAATTTGTTCATTAAAATACATAACACACACACACACACACACACACACACACAGAAACAAACAGGTTGAAGAAAGTATCAAGAATGACAAAAAGGCATACATTCAACAAATATTTATGAATTATGCATTTAATTACTAGGCATGTTCTAGCGCCACTATGGAGCTTTTATTGCAGTTATATAGACAGATAATAAACAAGTCAATATATAATTTCAGGTAATAGAAATTTTCATAATGAAAATCTAAAGCAGGGCAAAAAAGAATTAGGGAATATGTGTGATATTTATGTAGACTGTGGTAAGAAAAAGGGTGATATTTGATATTAGACCATGTGAAAACATGTACAGGAAGTATCCATAGATCCAAATCATGAAGGACCCTGAAGATGATAGAAAAGACTTGGATTTTCATTCTAAGTGAGATGGAAGGGACATTTGGAAGGTCTTGAGCTGAGAACTGGCATGATCTAAGGAGTGTGTCCTGAGTATAGAACAGACTGCAAGGGACAAGGGCTGAACCAGGAGGCCAGGTAGAAGGTTAGTGATGACAAGTGTTGATGGTTGCTTGGACCTGGGGTGGCAGTGCGGGTGAGAAGTGGGTGAATGATAGACATATTCTAAAGGTAGAATTAATAGGAATTGTTGATACGTCAGAAGCGAGGTGTGAAAGAAGGAAAGGTGTCAAGAATGACACCAAGGTTTCTGGCCTGAGCAAGTAGAAAAATTGCTAGTGGAAATAATTACAAAAAGTTGAATTTGTCAGAATTCAAAACTGTGCATTCCCACTAGAATGGCTAAAACTTGTAAGACTGACAACATTAAATACGTGTGAGGATGCAAAACAACGAGAATTCTCATGCATTGTTGATGGGAGTGCAACATGGTAGCACCAATTGGGAAATCAGTAAGTCCTTTCTCATAAAGTTAAACTTCTGCTTACTTATGACTCACAGAATTATTCATAGGTATATGGCCAAGAGAAATAAAAACATATGCTTCAAAAAGATGTACAGAAGAATGCTCATAGCAGCTTTACATAAAATAGTCCTAAAATGGAGACAACCCAAATTTTCACTGAGAAGAGAATGGAAAACATGTATCCATCATGTAATTATAAAATGGGGGACTACTCACCACTGTTACGCATAGCAACATGGATGCATCTCCAAAACATTTCTCTGAGCAAAAGAATACAGATACAAAAGAATATACATTGATTGGTTCCATTTAAATGAAGTTCCTGAACGGGCAAAGCTACTCTGTGGTGATAACTCGGAAGAGTACGTGCTGCTGAGGTAGTGAGTTGGTGGGAAGCTTTAACTTGGCTGAAGCACAATGCAGCTTTCTGAAGTGATGGAATTCTGTATCTTCATAGGGGTGTGGCTTACGTCAGTGAATGCATTTGTTAAAGCTGATCAAACTGTACACCAAAGAGTGCACCTCATTTCCTGTGTATTAGTATCTGATCATTATACCTCAATAAAATGTTTACAGAAAAAGAAAAAAGTTTTAAATAAATAAAATATTTTAAAAATACATAGATACTCGATACATGCCACTTATGTACAAAATACACAAAATGTATGTATTTCTATTGATACAAACACATATATGTACAATTAAAAGCAGTATTTTTACATTAAAAGAACACGACTTAGTAGCCTTTGCTGTCTGACTCATCACTAATAATAACTAACAGCAGCGTTATCTTGTTTAAATCTTATGACAGCCTTTATGAAGTGGCTTATTTTCCTTGCCCCATACTTCACACATAAAACAACTAAGTATTAGAGAGTAACATAACATGACTTGCCCAAGGACATATCACTGTTGAGCAATGAAGTTGGAACTTGAACCCATGTCCATGTAACTCTAGAATTTGTACCTTAACTACTGTATTATATTCCTCTCCAAAACAAGGCCAAGCCATTCTCTAAGGAATCCCTGGGTCTCTCTCTAGGACCTCAGACAATTTCCCCAGGCAGTGACCCTGTCTTCCATCCCTGTTTTCTTCTGGGGCTTCCAGTTTCTATCCTATTATCTTATACCTGGTTCCAGCCCTCCTACCCAGCTCCTTCAGAATGATGCTTCATTTAGAATATCCGCTTGGTTTTATGTTTAGATGTTGTCTTTTAGCTCCATGTCATCCGCAGGTCAGTCCTGCTCCACTATCACAGGATACCCAGGCTCTAGAACCCTCACTTCAGTCTAGAACCTTGGGCCAGATTTTCAGGAAGGGACTTTGAATAATTTCTCTCAGTTTGAAACTGAAACCTATTCCCAGTGTGGAAATGCGGAACAAGTCTCCTTGCTGAATTCATTTGATGAGACTGGACATCTACTTATTTTTCTACCAAGAAACTCTTAAGTTATTTTTTAAGCCATAGGAGGGAGATAATTTTACTATTAACTAATACAAAATTCAAATGTGTTGGATCTTAGGAAAATCAGTCCTCATCTATCGGAGTTTTAGAAGTCTGACTCACAGATTCTGAAAATTCAACCACTTTATGTTTTCCAAAATCTCAAAATGTTTCTAAAAGCTGAGGCTAGATCTGGCAAGAGAGCAAGAGAAATAAGTAAAAGGTTAGAATGTAAAACAAATAACCTTTCAGCAAGCTAGGCCTTTTAACCTTAGGAAATACTATGGTGTCTTGGAGAACACAGGTCAATATATCAGTCTTTCACTTTATGAAATTATTAGTATTAAAAAATAACTCTGAGCAAGCAACAAAACACGGTGCAGTGCTTTCTACACATAAAATTTAATTTGCTATCTCAAGAGCTGCTGGCTTTTATCACCAAAGATTGGAGCATGGTATTTTCAGGGAGAAAGTTGTTTTTGTTGTTGTTGTTATCTAGTTTGGAGGAAACATGGCCAACATTAGTTCCAAATATTTTATTTCAAACATAAAGCACAGAACCAATACTAATAAACAACAGGCTCTTATGCCAACATCAGTGCATGCTTTTGTTATTGCATTATATTCCTTGAGAGTTATTGTGCATAATTAAATAGAAAAAAAATCCTTGAACTTGGAATTATAAAACCGTCACCACAAACCAACCATTCCACTTGATGTGTATTAAGTCATTAAATTTATTATAAAAAAAAAAGGAGGAGGGAAAAAATGTCTTCCTTGTAAATCATTAAAAATGCATGAGGGTTGAAAGCAGAGCCAACAGCCCATACGTTTGCTTAGGGAACTCCTGCAAAAGAAGGCAAAAAATTCCTCCTGAAATTCAGAGCAAAAGCAAAAAAAAAAAAAAAAAAAATGAGGTTTTCTTCAAATCAGAATGACCTGTTATCAAAATGCCTACCACGTGGGCTGGGAAAAGAAAACTTATAAATTCTAAGAATGTAAATATTGGTCCCAGCATCCCAGATAAAGAATGTTCGCCGGGTGGTGGATGACAGTGTGGGGGGAGGTGTGGGAGGGGGTGGGTAGCTGTGGTCTAAGGAGTCTCACAGTTGAACTATTCATAAGGATGGGCTGCCCTGGGATCTGTGAAAGACAGGAAGACCCAGAAAGCACGTGCTGAGTTAGGACTTGGCTTCAGGACAAGGGTGAACCCAGTGTGGACCACATCCACACCAATAACCAAGATGATGGCTTAGCAACCGGTTTAGGCATCAGCAATGATGTCAGTCTATTCATTCTGGAGGATGAGCACAGCTCATGTCACGAGCCAGCCTGTGTCAGCACTGCAAGTTTGCTTTGAAAAGCTTATTTCTTAATGTGTTATAACTGTGAGGCATTGGCGAAAAAGGCAGAAGCAGAGAGAAGGGGCTCAGAGTCACCAGGAACAGATACCCATTCAAATGGCTTAGATAAAAGGGTCTTGACTGCAGGGAAAGTGAAGGTCATCCCAAGACTGGGAACTGAGTTCAATGAGAATCCTGAGGAATGTACACTGGAAAGCGAGGCATGGAAGCTCCTTGCTCTGCCTCTTAAAGGGTCACTTTTTTCTTTTGGGAGAAGGGGCAATAAGCGAATAGAGTAGGTTACTACGTATTCATCTATTTTCTCTGGTAAATCTGCTCACTGGACATCTGCTGTTTTTCTTAATCCATGCTACCTCTTTCCGTTGTATTGGTGTATTGGTGACTTTGCTGTCCCTTACTCATTTAGGTTTGTGGCAGCGATGCCATGCCCTGATGCTGGCCTCAGCTTTACATGACCTCCTGTGTAACTAAGTGCCTCTTTATCTTTGGGCTTTTTTTCTTTTCTTAAATAAAGAGAACTTAGTGGCCTAGTTCGGGTCATATATTTATTCCTGGTCCAAGTAGATTGATTCCTGGTCCAGAAGAATTGGTCAACTTCCCAATCACCAGGGTGGGAACAGATACTCTGAGAAGAGCATGAGGGCACAGCAAACAAATTGACGAGAACATCCACAATCATACAAGCTATATGATTAGCCCTCGAACAGTCAGGAATTGAACCCACAGAGAATATATATGCTACCACAAGGCTGTAGATGTAGATTACTTAAATAATTGCTGTAGTTTTGTAATTCTAAAATAAATACATTTTTCACATTTTCACATTTTTCAAATTGAGATGTAGATTGCAATCAACGTGTACATTTAACGCAGTGGTTTTTTTCTCCTCAACATAATAGCTGCTATTAAATTGATGATACATCGTAAGTCCAAGTTTCTCTAAGAATTAAGGAAACGTGGAAAGCATGATTTCACTGGCTCCTACTTTTGTCAAAAGCTAAAATCAAATCTCTTTATGTAAAATTACTATTAAGCACCATCTTCCTAATTGTTCTGTTTTTGTCTTGCTTTCCTTTGAAGGATGACAATTTCATCATTCCAGCAGGTAATTCCCCAATCCCATCATGTTATCCTGTCCTCTGATATCATGCCTAAATCATCTCTCCCTGGATTAACTCATTATTCCAATTAAAGCCCTTGATACATGTCGAAGACGTACCCTTATTTGTGACAGAGACATAAAAAAAATGTGTTGCTTTAATTCCTTCTATAAATCATTTTCTCTATTCCATTCCTTTAATAGTGTGCTGTTTGTCTCTGGAATCCCTCCAATGTCTAGGATTTTTTTTTTTTTTTAACCTGGAAATAGTTCCAAAACTGAAGTAGGGGATGTCAGCATAGTCTGACAAACCTGCGCTTCCTCCCTTGTGACGCTGCCTGACAAAGAGGTCCAGTGAGGCCTTTTCTTTTACCAGACGATTCCACAGAGAACGAAACTACCCTCTGGACTCATCAAGCCTACTGGCTTGTAGGGCATCTGTGCACCAGTACAGATGACCCTTTGGGATGACTTTTACACAGAGAACCAATACGTCACTTTCTTTTCCAATGGGAGTTCCTCTTATTTTCTAACTCTGGCATTATTTATTTAGCCTGGTAGTTAGCAACAGATGCTGTAACTTGACATCACCAGGAAGTAGGATGATGTGATAGGAAGACCACTCTCCCCCCAATATACAATAGTTTTAGTTCAGGCTGTGACATGGACGTACCATGTGACTTTAGGAAAGGAGTTAACATCGCTGGCCTAGTAAATGGTTAGGAGGATGAATAGGACTAGGTGAGTTTTAAAACTTCTGCTCTAACATTCCACAATATCATTTCTTAATGGTCTGGTTAATATTTTTCTGAGTTTTCATAGGCTCAAAATCACACTTGCCCCACACGAGTAACACCTCACCAACCCTGCATTCATCACCCATATTCTCCATCTGTTGGGGAGAGACTACCCAAGCTCTTTAAAAGTTCCACCCCCCACCAAATTTGCATGCACACACATACGTGTATACACACACACACACATACACACACACACTTTGCTTTTGAACTGAACCTTTACAGAATCCAGTCCTACAGGAGTTTGGCTCTTTACCATTCTTCCTGAGGAATATACAAGGAAAGCGAAATGATGTCCTCCTTCGGTCTGAAAGGAAGACTGCACACTGCCTTCCCCTCTGACAACCTAAAGAAGGAACTCTTTATCTGGAATGATTTACGCTATTTTCCAATAATCTGATTATAAAGCTGGTTAATACATCATAAACTGACATTAACAGAGCATGACCTGCCCTCTGAATTCCTTCACATGTTTTTGTGTTAGGACATCCTTCCTTCAGGCCCAGTCCCCTGGATATGCACCTGTCATAGCTGGACTGAATAGTCACCATTATGTGACCTCTCCCTGGTTTTGCAGTTTGGAGCCCTATTTGTCTGGGGTCATTTCCGATCACAATTCCGCTTGCTAAATGAAAAAATAACCACCAAAAATCAAGTAGTCGTGATCCCAACTCCCATACTCTCCTAGGAGGCAACTCTTCCTGACCTGCTGACTTGTACAGTGTGTGTTGTGTTCAAATTACTCGAGAAATCCCTTGCCGGCCTTTTGTCAATAGTTATTTCTGCAAGGTCTTCATTACTTTCTAATTGACCAAATTTATGTTCTTCATTTCTTTCATTAAAGACAGGTTCAGAAGTAACCTCAATTGTGTAGCTTTCCTAACGGCTTTCTTCCTCTGGGCCTGCCCTCATTCCTAAATAGACCTTCTTGCTACCCTCAGTATCTATCTATCTATCTATCTATCTATCTATCTATCTATCTATCTATCATCTATCCATCTATCTATCATCTATCTATCTCTGTCTAATGGATTTAGAAAAGTCACCAGTAGCTGGATGTCTAGCTTTATAACCTTGGGCATGAATAATGTTCCTCCCAGTAGTATCTCTCCCCCTCCAAGTATGATACGCATAGAATGACTTGCCTGGATTAGCAGGAACTCAGCCCCTCCATTTCCTGATCTTTCTAAAATGAAATCACGCTTGGTCTCTCTTGCTCATGGAGCCAGAACTCTATTGTACCTTCCTAACTTAGGCAACGCCTCGACTGCTGCAAAGCGCTAGTTGTTCCAGGGTGAGCCACACCTCACAGGGCTGCAGGTGCTCCATCGTTGCCAATGCAAGTTCCTACTAAAGACCCAACAGGTCTACAGTGCTACGTTTGGTGTGTTCCGTGGCAACACCGCCCTGGGCTCCTGAATGACAGTCTGTATCTATGTGTGCCTCTGTATGTGTGTGCTTTAATTCACTCACAGAGCTGCTTCCCAAGGCTCAATGCTGCACCCAGATCTGACTCAGGGTCATGTTCCAGGGTCTTCTACATCTTGGGCCCAGAAGAGTCATCCCCTTCACCACTGTAACAAGGGGCCAACATCCTGGATCCATGTATATCATCCCTCAGAGTTATGTATTTCAAAAGTCTCAAGCCCTCCCTTCCACCAAGTGAGTCGGGTCAAAACCACTGAGGGTACTCTCACAGATCAGACAGCATAGAATTTTAGGAAAAAGGATGAGGGGTTCAGTCCTGACTCTCTCAGAAGGTGCCCAGGCTCCTGGGCTAACGTCCGCCTCCTCTGCTGTGCTTGCTCAGCCACAGTTTCTTTGGCCAGATACCTCAGCACACATTCTAATGTTCTCCACAGACATGAAAGCGTTTTGCTAATGGCTTCTTTCAGCATTTCCCTCTGAGACTCTACCCACACCTGGTTGACCATTTTAACTGTCTGCTTGGCTGGCCAACTTGGCCCAACAACCACAGTGAGGGTGTGGGTGTTTTTCATTGAATAAACTGCTTGTACTGTTTTTATTGGCTTGACTAGTCAAGCAGATTAAAAGAAGTTACACGTGCTTTTAAAAAAATTAAGCCATTTTTGGCACTTTGATCAATGGTTTGATGAAATCTAACTAAGTTTTACTTGAGTTTGACAAAAGTTAAAGCTTAAAATTTCTTTCACCGATGGGCCTCCTCTCGTTTC
This sequence comes from Rhinolophus sinicus, assembly GCF_036562045.2. Lineage (NCBI taxonomy): Eukaryota > Metazoa > Chordata > Mammalia > Chiroptera > Rhinolophidae > Rhinolophus > Rhinolophus sinicus. Next base: position 95,042,183 of record NC_133759.1, on the reverse strand, counting down.
TATGCATAACCCACCACTCAACCCAGTATCGATTCTCAGTTTGTCAGTTTTCTCATCTGCTACTGGGCTGCACACTCACAGCTGAAGATCAAGACCTCTGAATATAGTGGGACCTGGGGGTCCTTATTCTGGCTTTGCCCCTCACTAGCTACAGAATATTGGTGAAATCATTTCACCTTCTTTGTGCCTTAACCCTCATCTATGAAATGGGAGCACGAACAGAACTTGCTTGTTAGAGCAGTTGTGAGGACTAGATAATGCATGAAATATCACACGAAACAATAAATTACAATAACAGGTAACATTTATAGAGCATTTTCTACGAATCAAGCCCTGTGCTAAGAGCCTCTACGATGATCACATTCAGTGGTATCTAGTATTATCATTTGTTCAAGTTATTTAAATTCCATAAATATTTAGTCATTACTCTGCGATAAGGGCTTGTGTGAACACAAAGTTCACTAAGATAACATCCCACAACCAATCAGTACATATTCTAAAGGAAAGACGAGATGAAAAAGCATGTTGGGTGGTGAGTTCATTAGAGATCTGCAGTGTTATGGGGGATTAAAACACGAAAAGATTACTTCTCTGAGGGCTTGAGTGTTGTCAAGAGGTCTTCTTGGAGTAACAATCCCTCTGCCTCTGCATTTACAGCATTTAGAATAGTGCCCGGCACGTGGTAAGCATTAAAGAAATGAGAACCATCCTTATTGTTTATCATTATTAATCATTATCTTGGGCAGATTTCCCCTATGTTTCCTTAAACATGAGCTATAGTAGTTGAACCAGGGGATATTTGAGGTGCCCCTAAGTTATAATACTCATGGATTCCAGATGAACGTATTCAGATGGCATGCAAATGGGAAAAAAAATGAACTCATCAAGGTATGCTGCTTTTACCACTCCCATTCTAATTATCTAATTACTCTTTGTGACTGAAAGCTGAATTAACACGTCTGCCAATACTAGTTCCAAAGCTGAATGAACACATCTGCCAATACTAGTTCCATGTATCTTAGAAGGAGCTGCAGTGTACAGGGAAACACTGGATGCAGAATGAGGAGACGGGAGTTGAATTAGGAACGGGAGTTGACACTAGTAGTTCAGTTAGGTTGAAGTTGTGCTGGAGCTGGGTTTACCTTGACCCAGCCAGGCCCCCTTAAGTGGTCCCCATTAGGACCATGATGGCAGGTGGAGGGCTGGCTCAGGGGTTTGGCCTGGGACACTGGAGATGAGCAGAGAATGGCAGAACAGAATGGGAGAAAAATCACCCTGAGAAGCACTTGGCAATCCTAGTCTAGCAGGTGGGAACCGGCCAGCGTGGCTCCTCCCTAAACTGTGGCTGGCAGTTCAGCTGCATGATTAAGCTCTGATTCCTCACTGGTGAAGTGAAGATAATAATTCACAACTCTTGGATTGCTGAGCAACTTTACTGGAACCATGTATTTGGGAAAGTTTTGTAAACATGAAAAATGCTATTCAGATGTATTATTATTTGTGAACATCTAGGACGGAAAAGAGTGAGCTGTGAGTGGAGACGATGGGCTCACCATCTTTACACAACAACATATGAGGTCTGACAATTAAGTTCGTGAACTTATTGATAACAATGTTTGATACCTTTTTTTGGTATCAGAGGGATTATTCATTATGAATTGTACCAACTGGACAAACAGTTAACCAAATTTACTATTTGGAAGTACTGAAAAGGCTGCGTGAGAAAGTTAGACGACTGAACTTTTCACCACCAATTCATGGCTCTTGCATCACGACAACGCACCAGCTCACACAGCACTGTCTGCAAGGGAGTTTTTAGCCAGTAAACAAATAACTGTACTGGAACACCCTCCCTACTCACCTGATCTGGCCCCCAGTGATGTTTTTCTTTATTCGAAGATAAAGGAAATATTGAAAGGAAGATATTTTGATGACATTCAGGACATCAAGGGCCATTCCAGAAAAAAAGTTCCAAAATTGTTTTGAAGGGTGGACTAGACTCTGGCGTCAGTGCATAGCTTCCCAAGGGGAGTACTTCGAAGGTGACCATAGTGATATTCAACAATGAGGCATGTAGCACTTTTTCTAGGATGAGTTGGCAAACTTAATTGTCCGACCTCATATATACTTCCTGTCTGCAGAGGTCAATCATATGGCCCAATGCACGAGCGTGGCACAGGCAAGCCCTGCTTTCTATTGTGTTTAGGAAGTATCCCTCTTGTAAATAGTGAGGCGACTGGGGTAAACCCTGGACCAACTCAGTCAAAAAAAGGTGTACCGTGTTTCCCAAAAAATAAGACCTAGCCGAACAATCAGCTCTAATGCGTCTTTTGGAGCAAAAATTAATATAAGACCCAGTCTTATTTTACTATAATATAAGACCCGGTCTTATACTATATTATATTAATAACACTATATATTATATTATATTACATTAATTATATTACATTAATTATATATTACATTACATTACATTACATTACATTATATTATATTAAAGACCCAGTTTTATAGTAAAATAAGACCAGGTCTTATATTAATTTTTGCTCCAAAAGACGCATGAGAGCTGATGGTCCGACTAGATATTATTTTTGGGGAAACACAATAGAGGAGTCTAGATTCAGTGAAGTTGGGAACTAATGGCAAATTTGCCTCTCTCAGATAATGGCCTCTGTTAACTGATATTTTAAAATTTAAGGTGTCAATAATTTAGGACTTGGTTTGCTTGGGTTGTGGTTTTTTTTTCCCCTTCCTATGAAGAATAACCTTGCCAGAGTAAAATCATTGAGCCGGGCATTCCTGTAAAGTTCTTTAGCAAAGGTGGTTCGAGGTTAGCCTGTCTCAAGATGTCCGTTCTTTTGTTACAAAGGCTGGTTCCTGCTTTCATTTTAATCCTAGCCTTATGTGATTTGGAGTAATGAATCGGATCCCTAAATGTGAGACACGTGGCTCGAAATTGGGACTATCTCAAAAACTAGAGGTAGAATGCAAGTAAGAGGTTTGCTGTTCCATTATTGCCCCAGGTTAGTGCATTTAGATTGGGACTAAAATGAGCCAATGGAGTCAGTTAAGAAGGTGAAAATGTCAATAAGCTCTTTTTTTCATCTAGAGCACAGTTTGGCTGACTCCAGCCCATCCACCAACCCGCCCTCTGCCTGTCTTTATAACTGAACGTTTCATTGGGACAGAGCCACGCTCATTTGTTTACTTGTTGTTTGGGCTGCTTTTACACAACAAAGTTGAGTAATTGTGACACGGACGGCATGACTCTCAAACCCTAAAATACGTACTATCTGACCCTCTGCAGAAAAAGTTTGCCAATGCAAGACCTAAGATAGTGTTAGGTGGTTCATAGGCAAACAGTTTTATTTTAACAGTTATAGGTTTACTTTAATATCTAGTAGAAAAAGATAAAACCATCATGTCAAATCTTATTTTTGCAGGTTTTTTGTTGTTATTGTTGTTGTTGCTGTTAAGGACAAACTAAAGAAGATATATAAAGAAAATTCTTTTTAATTTAAGGAAAAATAGTAAATAAATAACACAATGAGAAAATATGATAGTGGTAGGCAAAACTCTAATATCTGAGAAACCCAGACACACTGGGCAGCAAAAGGCTTGTTTGATTTTTATATCTCTCTGGTTCTAAGAAAACTTGGCCAAAGAGAGATTTTTAACTAGTATACTTTCTACTTTACTCTCTATTTGAGTCTTCAAATAGTTTGGAGCAGAAATTAAACAAACAACAATAATGACTGTGCACTTATATCCATGAAGATGAGTACACCCTTCCATTTGCCATCACAGTCATATAAAACCTGTTTTTGGTACAGAGGGGAAACAGAATAGAGCTTTTGGGATAAAGCCTTAATGCTAATTTTTGCTCATCAGAAGATGGTCTTGGCCTACCGGAAAACTCCTTGAGGCCTGATATCAGAGAGTTCTTCAGCTTTGTTATGTGACCATGGACACGCGAACTCAAACTGATCTGACTTTACCACCTATGGTCAAGTCCACAGGCTTAAAAGAAAACCATATACAGCCCCTATGATGTACCTACCACCCTGAGCTTACTCTGGGTGGGTGGTTCGCTAAATGCATATCATGTGCTATTTATAGGCTTGGGTTTTATTTTTTTTTAATTTAATTTTTTTTCTTTCTTTCTGTCTTTTTTTTCTTTTTTTTTTTTTGCATTTGCATTTGGTGGCCAAATAACCTTGCAGAAGAAAACTGATTTAAACAGATTTGAACCTGCTCAAATTTACTGCAGGATTTTTCAAGATACACATGGAGTTGGAGGATACAACTTTGCTCAAATCTATCTGACTACAGAACTCTTTTCTCACGTAACCTTTTGAGAAATGCCACTTTTGAAGATCTAGAGGAAAGGGGACATAATCAGATGGGCATCAATATGATGCAGAGCCTAGAATTTCATTTTGACTTTTTGTTGTTGTTGTTGTTGAAATTCTTCTGTTTTGGGTGTATCATCAAAATAACGGGAAATAAGCTTTGGGGATAGTAGATGATACAACTTCCAGACATGAAAGGATGTATGTGTGGAGAATACTTGGGAACTTTGTAAACAGTCTGCTGAAACTTTTAGGGGACTAATTAAAAATAAATACTAAAATTCTTTAAAATGTGTATTACCTTTAGTAAACAATTCCGCTTTTATAAATTTGTCCCTTGGAAAAATTGGATACATGTGCGCATGTGAATTCCTGGAGAGTGATTTATAATACCGAAAGATTGAAAACAATGTAAATGCTCAATAATAGAAAATTGTTGGGAGGGTTTAAATATATCAGAATATTAAGTAGGCAGTAAAAGTCATATTACAAAAGAGTACTTATTCATATTAAAAGGAAATTGTTCATGATCTTTTTCCAAGAGGAAAAATACTATTAAATGGTATTCATAGTATCCTACTTTTATAAAACTGAGTAAGTGAATAAACATGAAGAATATTAAAAAGACTTTCAGGAAGTATAAACAGTGGGGGGAAGTTTTCCTCCTTTGTGTTAATATGTTGGCCAACTTTCCCGCACTGAGCTTATATAATTAGAAAAAAGTTAGATTCGATTAGTTACAGAAAACAAATTTCTCCTTCTATAGCTTTTTGTCCAAAAGAATCTATGGCGTGACACATTGTGAAAATGCATGAAGCTCTGTATGGCTAGGACCAGAAAGATTTTCTCCCAGGTACAAATATGGCAGAGGATGATACCAGAGCCCTGGAGGCTTCCTGACTAAACATCACTCTTCCTGTTTTGTTCTGTTCAGAAACATGTCAACATGAGGAATGGTTGTGCCAGCATCTCAAGAAATGACCTCTGGCTTGTACTCCAGGTGGACAATTTCCCTAGCACATCAAAGCCCTGACTCAGCTTGTCCTATATCTGTGCTTTGTCTACATTCTGTGTTTCCCTGAAAATAAGACCTACTGGACCATCAGCTCTAATGCATCTTTTGGAGCAAATATTAATATAAGACCCAGTCTTCTATAATATACTATAAGATTAGTATTATAGTAAAATAATACCGGGTCTTATACTAACATTTGCTCCAAAAGACGCATTAGAGCTGATGGTCCGGCTAGGTCTTATTTTTGGGGAAACACCGTGTAGCACAGATCTTCATGGGCTTGTCACTTCCTTCCCCTACCCCTATTGCTCCCAACCCGACAGTGCCAGAAGTAAAGTCTTTGAGCCAGAGTTGCTGGGGAAGGGATTTCCTTAGGTGGAGAGTATTCTAGACAGAACCAGGTTTGGCATCACAGTTGCTTCTGCATAAGATAGTTAACTCTTTCTTCACCTTTTGGGGCAGAATTAAACCAACATGCAAAAATCTATATCCATTGTGTTTTTTAAAATTCCCCCAATGTAAGATTAGTTAATGCCGTGTCCCTACTTCATGGCACTGGCCTGAGGTGCTGCCATGAACTCACTGTGTGACCTTAGGTAACAAGTTCCCCCTCTCTGGACCTCAAGTCTCTTGCCTATTCAATAAGATGCCTAGATTTACTCAACAAACGTTTATTGAGTCCCTACTCTGGGGTCAAAGTTGTATAACATGACATAGTCCTTGTCGTAATGGAACTTACAATTTAGTGGAATGGGAAGAATACATATATATATATATATTTATGCAAATTCAAAGGGGTGTGGAAAGTATTACAAAGGAAAAATATAGGGATTCTATGGGATCTGCAGGTGGCACTGGATAAGCCAGACTCGGGGATTCAAGCATGACTTGTTAGAACTAGTGACATCTAAGACATGACAACCAGAAGTCATACTGAAATATAAGTGAGAGTTAGTGAAGGAGCAGTGGTGGAAGAAGCAATAGCCTAGTAAAACCCAGAAACAAAAGGAGGCGTGTTTAATTCAAGAGATTAAAATAAATTCATCTGGCCAAAATAGAAGGTGCAAGAAGGGAATGGAGCAAGATGAGGGCAAGTCACGTTCAAGAATTTAGATCAACACTGTCCAAGGTATATAATGTACATCACATGTGTAATTTTAAATCGTCTACTAGACACATTTTAAAAAGTAGAAAAAAAAGAAACAGCTGATCTTAACTTTAATAATGTATTTCAGTTAGCCCAATATATCTAAGATATTATTTCGACATGTAATCAATATAAAATTATTAAGAAGATATTTTGCATCCTTTTTTCCTATTAAATCTTTGAAATCTGATGTTTACATTTACAGATTATGGCGATTTAGACTCATCACATCTCAATTGCTAAACAGGTACGTGTGGCTGGCGGCTACTGCAGTGGACACCACAGGCTTGCTTTAGCTTTGGGATAACGCAAAGCCACTCGAGGGCTATAATGAGGGGTGGGATTTGATGATCGCCCAGGCTGCTGCACAGACAACAGATTTGATGGGAAAAGGTGCGAAGCAGGGAAACCAGAAAGGTGGATACTGTAGAATCTACAGGAAACACTAGGGTAATAGCAGGAGAATAAATAGATTTCAAGAAGTCAAGAGGTACCGTGTTTCCCCAAAAATAAGACCTCACTGGAAAATAAGCCCTAGAATGATTTTTCAGGATGACCTCCCCTGAACATAACCCATAATGTGGCTTTTGGAGCAAAAATTAATGTAAGACCCAGTCTTATTTTCCAGGAAACATGGTATTTGAGAGGTAAACGTAACCATCTTGACACGCACATGAGCCCGCGAAGCACCCAGACCCAAGAGCTACTTCACAAGGCATAGTGATGTATGTCCTTTATCCTCTCTGACCTCTTCAAGCTGGCAGTCACAGAGCTGTGTGGGAAGTCACAAAGGCCACATGGGTTTCCTAGGAGCCACGTAGCAGATGGTTTGGGTGAATGGTTTGTGGTGCTGATTTGACCCTTTCTCCACTGTACATAGTGAAAGAGAGAATCATCCAGAAAATCTGAGGGTGGTGTTGTTTTTCTTTTCTTTTCCTTTTTTTTTTTTTGTCCCTCCATCACTAAAACATTGAGTCTATAGAGAGAGGAGGGGAGCGGGTGGCAGATGGAGAAAACTGCTTTTTAAGGGTGATTATAGACAGAGAGGAGCTTGGAGAGACATCCTTAGGCCCCGGATTTCTTTTGCTACCAGTGACTTCCAAATCAAATGAGCCCAATCTGCAGATCCAAATGAGATTTTTCTTATTGACTTCCCTGAAAGCTTAGCCGGCTCTGCAAATCAAGTCATGAGCATCCTGCATCACCGTCAACCATTGCCGACTGCAGGGCTGTCGGAACGGGGCCGATGTTGGCAAATATGTCACTGATGCATGAGGCCAGGGAAAATCCAGCTCTTATTGGCCTGGCAGTGCTGACCTGGTTTGTCTATAAATGAAGAGCAAATGCAATTTGCAAAACACATAGAACTGATAAGGGTTACAACAAGGCGGGGCTAGAGTCACTTTCCTAAGAGCAGGCGTGCTGGAAGAAGAGACAAAGCAGATTTCAAGCTCGAAATCAGACAGACAGCGCTTCTTGAAGTCTGTTCTGGGCACTGTCTTTATCATAATCACCTGAGAAGCTTCTTAAAAACATGCATTTCTGGGTCTAACTCCAGGCCTGCTGAAAGAGTATCAGCGTTCAAGTCTGGGGAACCCTCTACGTTTAACAAGCCTCTGGGTGATCCTTGGGCAAGTTGAAGTTTAAGAATTCCTTTAGGAAGGAAACAAAGACAAGAGTATTTCTAATTGTTTACTGGGAAAAGTACTGAAGTTGGAATCAGTCTACTGGGCCCTTCATCCAGACGGCTGCTGATGACTGGCTGACCCCGTGGTGAGGGGAAGAAAACAATGTGAAACCAGAAAGGGGCACAGGCCTCCCTCCTACACATGAGAGCTGTGTGATGATGGGTAATAGCTCAGCTAAGCCTTACGTGTCACCACCAGCAAATGCAGAGGTGGGCTCCAGTGACCTTGAAAAGTCAAGTTCTGATATTCTAGCTCTCACATTGCATTTGTTTAAATCACCTAACCTCAGGCCCTTCATCTGTAAAATGGGCCGGTGATCTTTCACTTGAGCTCTGCTATTTTGGGACCCAGTGAAACAGGGCATATGGACTTTGAAAAGTATATTTCAAAAGGTGGACACTAACACGAAGTGGTGGTATTGATTCATAACAGCGTTATCTCTACTTATGCTTTTATTTATCATAAGACTATTTCTACACCGATAAAGTCCCCTGAAAGCACAGGCTTTGATCTTATTTTTTAACAATGCACACTGCTAAGGACAAAAGGATAGTTTTTGTTTGCTTACTGTAGATCACACACCTGTGAAATGGGCCAAATTCACTTCGGCTGACCCTCTGTTTAACACTCCCACTAGCCTTGCAGAGGACAAAGAGATTTACTCTGTAATACTTCAGGTTTTCCACCCACGTATGGGGGAAAAAAGAAAGCCCTCATTAACGGCCATGCCTTCACTTGGCACTTAAGTCCATCAGTAATTTGGCCACTGTCTCCTGACCCACAGCCAAAGCCAGCAAAGTGATTTGAAGACACACCTTGTGTTTTTCTACTTTGCCACTTTGCACTTACTGCATGCCATATCCTTGGTCTGAAATGTCTCCCTTCTTACCAAATATCCTCCTATCAGACGCCTATCTATAAAAATATCATGGATATATGCAAATACATCATTTCGAAAATGTTGATTTTGATGCTGTATATAAAAGCAAACAAATAAAAACACAGCTTATGACCTAAGTAGCCAACATTCGAGGATTGCTTAAGTATAGTCATGCAGTAGAATTCTAGGCACCAGTTCATATGTTGTTGTAAAAGAATATTTAACAGCACAGGAAGATGGTCATGATATACTGGGACGTGAAAGAGTAATTACCATTTAAAAAGTCATGTAGAACACAGATAAGAGAAGGATACACAGTGCGTTCGTTGGCTAGGCTCTAAGTTTTCCTCACGTCATAGAGTGTTTTTTTTTATAAGCCACACAAAAAAGAAACAAAAACCAGGGCGTGTCTTGGGACTCACAGAGAACGGAACCCCTCATCACGGGAAGAAAAATCAATATTGCACCAGGTAAGGTCGTCGGCTACGCCAGTGATAGACATTCGCATAATGCAGTTTCTCTCAGCCTTTGATGCTCTCTCAGCTTCTTTCTACTGCCCTCTGTGTGTCTCAGATTCCAAACGTGAATGAAAGTCTGACCCCATCATTTAGTCATCACCCAGTAGGAAGCCCCTGCACCAGGCAGAGCTCTCAGACTAGGCTGTTTCACGGCCAGTGGTCTGCTGGGCCTACAGGCACTGCCTTTGGCCTTCATGCGATTACTCACGTGCAAGGTGGCGTGACCAAATGACACATACCTGGAAATGTACAGGTTGGGAACTGCGGGGGCTGCTCCTCTCTGAAGCTGCACTCAAAGACGCATGTCTCCTCTCCAGTACACCCCGCAAATAATATCGCTGGTTGTGCCTGAATGGCAGGGGAGAAATGAATCAGTTCGGATTGGATTTGACTCCACATGACAGAAAACCCCAAATTATAATGATTCCAATGCATAAGGATTTATTCTGTCAAGTGGAAGAAGGCTGGAGGTGGGCAGTCCAGCACTGAGATGGTTGGCAACTCACAAAGTCATTAGGAATTCAGGAGCAGTCAAACCTTCGGCTCCTCATTCTAGCACAGTAATTATTTTTTACCACATCAAGTACAAAGGTCATTACTTCTGTTCACAAAATATTCTTTTCTTCTGTCATTTCAAGCACATGATAGGACTGCATTTTCCTCCTCCTTTGACTTTTGCTATGACATGTTTTGCTTTGACAAATGAACTATGAGGGGAAGTGATGTGTCACTTCCGAGCAGAAGCTTTAAGAGTCAGTGCACAATTCGTTATGTATGTCTTTCCTCCTCCTACTGTGATTGTGAAAGCACAGATCCAGAGGAAGCCTCCAGCTGCTTGGGGGACGCAGCGACTCCAGCTAGCACAGGTTCTTTTCTGAGCTCTATTGGACATTTAGGTGAGGAAGAAATACAAAAGCACGGAGACGTGGGGCTTGTTGTTATGATGGCAGAACCTAGACTCTCCTGACTAATGCATATGGGTACCCCCAAAGTCACTTCCTGGTCCACCCTGGCTGCTGGAGATTTAGCCATCATCCTCACGCTCCAGATGCCAAGAAAAAAAAAGAAATGAGGAAAGGCAAAAGGGCCAAATCTCCAGGGACGGCATCTCTCTTAAGGAACCTTGATGGAACTCTGACACTTTTATCGCTTACATCTCATTAGTCAGAATTTAGCATCGTGGGCAATGTAACTGCACTAGAGCATGCTGGGTAGTGCAGCCTTTTAGGGGGCCTGCTGCCCTGAAAGCAATCAAGGCTGTGTCATGAAGGAACAAGGAGAGAAAGAATATGGGGTAATATCCAACAGCCTCTGACACAAGACATGACTCTCACTTTCTTCTTTTATTTATGATTTCCTAATTTATTTTCTATAAGACCTGTAGTACTTTCAGATAAGAAAAACATGTTATTGGCAACCTGTCATTTATCCATTAGGACTGTTTGAAAGACCACCTTCTTCATGAAATGTCCCTTTACCAACCCAGGAGGAGCCCAGTCTCCTTCCTATGAGTCCTCCCTAACTCTTGTTTGTCCCACTCCACCCCCTTTTAAAATCACATTTGCCTTTTATCAGAGTTACCTGTGGGAGTACATGCCAGGTCCCCTACCTGATCATACGTTCTTTGAGGACAGGGTCCAGCTCTTCTCCATCTTCTAAGACACATTTCACGTGTGGTAGGTGATCTATATTGGAAGAAGAGGGAAAAAAGAAGAAGGAATGAAGGCTACTGCTCAAATAACATTTACTGTCTCTTAAACACCAAACTGAAACAGAAATAAGCTAGTCCTTTCTACCGAGTAAGCACATTAAGGAAATACCTAAGGGCAAAGCTCCAAGTTCAGGTCCTTATCAAAGAGAAGAATTTAGACAGAAGGCAAGCTCCACAGACATTCAGGAGAGGAAATGATGCAACACGTGGACATGTACGGACTGGTTGAAGTCAGGTCTGATGACTCCGGAATCGCACAGACCTGCTTGTACTGCAGCTAAACGTCATGGACGTTATACATAAATGTCCTCTCGAGTATGCCAGAGCCTCCCGCCACATTGCCCATGCCTCCTGGTCACCTCATATGTGAAACGCCTTTATAACCAAGTACATGGTGTCTGTCTGTCAGTGACTAAAGACCCTGAACTTTCATCTAATTAAATGTTCATACAAAATTCCAATATACAGCAAAGAATGCTGTGGGAAGAAGTTGATGTACTGACATTACCTTCTGGGCAAAAGTATTTTAAAGGAGAACTAGGAGGGGCTTGAAAATGTTCTGCATAATAGGAGCAGGGAAAGGGGTCTCTTTTCTGGAATGGCAATCCAAAATAACAAGTCTAAGAGTTAACAATTTGAGTACTTGGTCCATGTGCTATGCACCAGGCCCTGTGCTAACTAAGCACTTCACCTGCATTGACTCATGTTATCCCAACAATGTCCCCACGCAATGGACATTATTTTAAACCCTATTTCTAAAATGCAAACACAAAAGAGTTCAGGGATGTTAGGTCGATGATACTAATGGTGCCATTTAATGGCCCCTGGCATGCACACCATGTGTCAAGTGACATTGTAGCTCCTCTCATCAAAGGACGGAGTCTAGGCTGATCTGTGATTCGCTTTGGCCAAAATCATTTCACAGAAGTGACTGCATGATGGTTCTGAGCCTATGCCTTACGAGGGCTCGTGTGCTGCCCTGGTCTCTCTCTCAAAACCATGCTACTGCCCTTGAAAAACCAAGGCAGATTTTGAGAGACGCGTGTAGAAGAGCTGAGTCACAGCAGATGATTAGCCAACTCCCAGCTGCCCCCCAGCTGCCCCATCAGCTGCCCCACCAGCTGGCAGATGCATAAGTGGGTTCAGCCCTGATCAGCTAATCTCTGGGCTCTCGAGCAAAAATAAATATGTATTATTATATGCCCCTGACGTTCTGTAGGTGCTTGTGAAGCAACATTGTTGTGGCACTAGGTAGCTGGTCCAGGGATAAAGAAGCAGCATCTTCAAGTCCAAGCAGCTAGTAAATGGCAGAGCCAAGATTTGAACCTACTATGTCTCCCTTCAGAGCCCGACAGGCACAGGGAAGATCTGAGGGAGGACAAACCACTCGACAGGTAGCCGAAGTCTCTCAGGTTCTCCAGTCTCTGAATCAGAGGTCCTGTGTTCAATCCTGGGGTCCCATGAACTAGTCCATACTCCAGGCCTTGGTTTCCACATCTTTAAAATGGGCATCACAAGTACTTCTTTTAACAAAATTCCCGTTAGTATCCAACGAGATATATCTATGACAGCATTTCATAAATGGCTACGCAGATGTCAACATCACACTGTCTTCTGCCAACAGCTCAACAAGCTGAGGCCACCGTGCCCAAAAGGGGATTTGCTAGTCCGTCCTCTCCACCTCTCCACTCACGGATTGATTGCGGTGTGAGCGGACCTGTGGAGGACAGGGGATTGGGTGGTTTGTCTTTATAGCCTCTCCTCCACCCACAGCAGGAAAGCTTTAGCTGAGTTGTAAACGGGAGAAAAAGAAAAAGAAAAAAAAAAAAGCAAAAAAAAACCTAAAGCTGCCATCAAACTCACAGAGGCCCTTAATGGTGATTTAATGCTGGGAGATCTAGCTTGCCACAAGATTGTGACAGGACTGTATTTTTTTCTGTCAGGGTTAGGTGAGTGGTAGTGTGGCTGCATTTAAAGTCAGTGGGGAGAGAGTGGCGCTGGGACCATTTATCATGTGCCTCTGAGCATGGTCTGGGCTATGAGCAAAATTAAAGGGACAGGGAGACGAGGAGGTGGCTAGAGGACGACTTTTGGGGCAGGGTGTTAGCAAGGAGGCACAACAAGGAGGGTCAGGCTGCATCTCACCTGCACTTACTCTCCTCATTTTTATACCTAAATTCCTCCTTCCGGTCGTCCCCAAATCCACTGTAATAAAGCCTTCACAGAGATCATTTAGCTTCCCGGGTGGTCCCAGACATGGTCTCAGCATGCAAAAGACCAGGACGCACAAGCAGCACATAATGCCTCAGAGTCTCTAGTGAATTCCTGCTTTGATTTATTTATGCATCTAAATACTTTTGGAAAACGTACTCATATGTAATCTTTAACTCCAGACACGACCCGGTCATGTGCATGTATCACTGTACATTCATGCAGTCATTCATCGAACGTTATTTGCACCCCTCTGTGATGTGCCAGGCACTGTGCAAGGGCCAAAGGACACAAAGATGAATGACACAAAGGGCCCCGCCCACAAGGAGAGCCCAGCCCATCAAAAAGGCATCATTGGAAGATAGGGCTTAATCTGAACTTGGGAAATCAGGAACTGCTTCCTGGAGGAAGTGGCATGAGAGCTGAAGCGTGAGTGAGGAGCCCGTAGTGAGCAGTGAGCATGAGCAAAGCACCGAGGCAAGCAGCAGTCTGGTGTGCAGGAGAGCACGGGGGCTGCTAGGCAACATAGGGAAGAGAACAGAGGGGCTGGAGGCGAGTCTGGAAAGGGAGGTTGGGCTAGAGTATGGGAGGGGCTTAGAGGCCATGCTAAGGAGTCTGCAGGTGACATGGAGTCAGCAAGGGCTTAAGCAGAGAAGTATAATGGTTTGGTTCTTCTCCACCTCCACTCAGTGGCTCAGGTCAAAAATCTGAGTCAGCCTTACACCTATTCATCACCCATCTTTCCCTGCATATCCAATGCATTAGACAATTCTGTAAGATTCTACCTCCCATACCGAGCCACTTGTCTTCACCGCTCCTGCCTCCATCCTCCCATTGCCCCCACCACCTGTCACCTGAAGTGGTCTCCTAACAGCCCTCTGCTTCCACTTGCATATCATCTGTTCTCCCTGCCTCAGGGCCATCTTTTCTAAACGTACACGAGAACCTTTGTCTTCTCTGCTTTAAACTCTCCAGTGGCTTCCTGACGGATATAATCCAAGCTCCTCCTCAAGGCCTGTAAGACCCTATGTGATCTGACCTCTGCCCATCCCTGGGACCTCATTTCCTTGTAATTTCCCCCTTGCTCACCTCACCCTGGCTATGCTGGAGCTCTTGCTTCTCCCTCAACAAGGTAAGCTCGCGGCTATCTCACCACTTTTACCCCTGATCTTTCCATCACTTAATACTCCTTCTCTCAGATCTTCCCATGATTCTCTCTCATTTTATTCGGATCTATGCTCAAATGACTCTTCTTCAGAGAGGCCTTATCTAAGCTCAGTAAAAGAACCGTTTCCCTACCCCTACTCCCCACCATTAATCTCTGTCCTCTTACTTTGCTTTCCTCTTTTTTTGTAATACTTATCAAAACCTTAAATTATGTTGCTTGAGTATTTGTTACTTGTATTCACTATCTTCCCTTTTAGAATGTTAACTCTTATTTGTTACTCTCTTATTCTCTGTTTTCTTCCTGGAATGCTCCACGAGAGACAAACATGTCTATCTAGTTCACCAATACGTCCCCATCCCTAGAACCATAATCTGAGCTCATAGGAGGTGCTTAAAAATAGTTGTTGAGATGGAGAAGACAGGCAATGGGCATGTTTGGGGCAACACAAGAAATCTCTTTTGGACTGGTTGAGGTATTTAAAACGCAGTCTCCATAGCTGGGTTCAACCTTCTTTAATCTTCTGCACCCAGGCTTCCCTGTCACTCAGGCCTTCTCTCAGATCCTGAGACCACTTTCTAAGGTCTTTAAAAAGGAGAACTCCACCTTTCTGAATCTCCCTGCAAAACAGGAGTATATGGGACTCACTTAAAAGGTGGGTGTGAGGATCAAATGAAACAATGTAAGTGAAAATTACTACCTAGCTAGATCTTGATGCTAATTTAGACTCCAGGGAACAGAAATATCACAAGATGTCTGATTTCAACGGGCACATAAATATTATTATATAGTATTCTGATATTTAATATTTAGTTAATGAAATATCTTTTTTTTCCTGCTAGACTAGAGTGACCAGTTTTTATTCTTCTTTGTACTTTCCCATCCCCTTCCCCAGTGCCTAGTGCAGCATCTGCTGTTTGCTGAATTCACAGAGAAACAACCTCTGCTCCAGAACCAGGCGCTTTTGGGGATTCTCTGCTCGCTAGAACCAGAAACCAACAGGACACGCTGATTCCAAATATCTGACTTCCTGGATCTCATTACTCTTCCGCATCTCGCTGGCTTCCCACTCCTAGGCTGCCCTTCTTACGTCCATAACAAGTTTCGGAATCCTTGGGCTTGGCTACTCCTTCTTAGAATATGTGATTGTAAGGGCATGAATTCCTAGCTCTCCATCCTTGTGTCCTAAGGTCAAATTTGGCTAAGGCGAAATTCAGGTACACTCTCCTTTTCCAATGTATTCTCTCTCTCTCTCTCTCTCTCTCTCTCTCTCTCTCTCTCTCTCTCTCTCTCCTTATTACAATATATTCTTCTGAAAAAATTGGGGCAAATTATCTGTATACATTGTATGAATGTTGATTTTTTTCAACTTAATAGGGCTGATAAATCACGTCTTATCATGACTGACAGAAAACATTCTTTTTCATAGTAAGCAATCCCTGAGTTTACTTAACAGGTCTTCTACCAATGAGATTTTGGTTATTTCTAGTTTTTGCAATTCAAAAGTCACTGCATACTTGCATGGGTGTGACTGTTGAATGACTACATACAAGAAGACTGGCAAGTACAGGTATGTTATAAATTTTGATTTCTATTGCCAAAAAGGCTGCACCAATTTACATTCCAATTAATTCCATGTGAGTATCTGTTTCCTCAGTATTATCAAATGTTTTCTCTTTGTGAATCTAACTGAAAAATAAAATTTCATTTATGTTTCTTTACCTTTGAAACTATGTTAATATTTTGGGTTCACTTTCATTTCAGTTTTTTATTTTGTTCCTTTATTTGTAGACACCAAAGAATTAAGGAAATATAGTTATAATATAGTATTTTTTTCCCACGTAGAATTTTAAACATTTTATGTAGTGAAATTTGTTAGTCTTTTTTTTGTGCCTGGATTTTGGGACTCATTTCTTCTTTAGAAATGTAACAGCTTTTGTACTTTAAGATTACAAAAGCATTTTTCACTACATTTTCTCTTAGCAATTTATATGGTATCTTTCTTTTTTGTTTTTCTTTACAAATCTATTCATTATCTCACTCCTTTCCTCATAAGAGGTGCATATTCTCAACAGAGCCCAGATAACCTCGAGAAAATCCACGCATATGCTAGGAAATATGAAATCAGTCAGTTAAGCCAAGAGCTAACCCTAGTCATGCTCGTAAGTGAGCCAAACTCAGGACTAAGACAAGAAAGTGGGCAGCCCATAGGTAGACCAGGAACGTTTCTGAGGATATGGGCACATCCCCAAAAAAGACAATGTAGATTTAAAAAAGGATGAAGAGAATTACAGGAAAACCCAGCTGCTAGCAAGTTCCATGCACTTGAACTGCCACAGTATCCACATGGGCCTTTGTGAGTGGGATCCTGTTGAGTTTGATAAACAAAGTTAATAATTTCTGTGACTACGTTCTGTTTCATATCGGAGCCTATGACCATCCATTGAAGCCAGTACCACTGTCTCGCAGAAGCAGGTGGTGGAAAGATGATGAAGCACATACTAGCCATGACATTTCCCGAAAATATGTCCATTTTCTCTACTGTTAGGACAACCCCATCCCTAGCCTGCCACTACCTTTTAGGAAGACGCTAGTCCCAGGAATTAGTTTTTGTTACTGTTGTTGGTGTTTTACTTTATATTAATTTTGATTATATTTATTTTGAATGGAGAATATATGCATGTGGTAAAAAATTCAATGTTATCAAATATACATAAAAGGAAAAGTAAATCTCCCCCTATCCCTGCTCTCTAGTTACCCTTCTGGAAAGGAGAGAGAGCCACAAGTGTTATCTATTCCTTTCAAGTCCTTCCAGAAATTATATATATATATATATACATATATACATATATCCTTTTGAAAAATACACTATAGCACGCCATACACCATTTTCTGCACTTTGCTTTTTTCACATAATGATATCTTAGCATGGGTTCCATATTAGTACTACAGAACTGACCCATCTGTAATAGCTAAATAGCATTATTTGAATGTAATACAATTTATGTAACCGTTCCCTATTAGTGGACATTTACTCCATTTCCTATCGTTTGCTTTGAGGATAATGCTTTAAATAAAGGACTTCATACCTAACAATACCATTTTAATTCAAAATCCTTTTAAAGATCAATAAGATTATTTCAAACATAATTCACATTGTTTCTCTCATGGATCTCCATCTATCGAAAAACAATAGCACACTCCACAGAAGCTGTCCAACTCAGGTCCAAAGCAGAGGCCCAAACTGACAGCCACTGGCTAAAACTAACATATAAACTTGTTGTCTACACCATTATTTGTCAAAATGGAATGAATCGTCAGCATTAAAATTGTCAGAATTTTGATGTGGTTTTCTCCTCAAAATCAAGAGGTGGGGTTGTTTCTTCTATAACTAAATATTCAGCAGTGCTGAGCTCACATCCTTGCCCAATAGCTGAAGCTGAGTAAAAGCCGCTCCATTCACACGTGGCCTGTGCTTCCTCTGTCCACCACGTGACCAAGATGATAATCAAGACTGCTCCACATCTTTGAGACAGTGTCAGCTGACATTTATCATCACACATTCCCTATTTTCCTCTCTATAGCAGAGCAGAGAAAAAAGTAAAAATTTTTTTACTCCAATGATAATAGTAGGAAATAAATAGACACATGCTCACCACCACTCCCTACTGACTTACACCCTGCCTCCTCACTCATTTACGTAATTAGCCCAGCTTCTGAAAGCATTTGAGTTTGCGACATCATGTTTAAAAGAATCATGTTGTCACAAATGGCATTGTTTCATCTTTTCTTAGGGCAGAATAGTATACCTTGTGTATATTTACCACATCTTCTTTATCCAATCATCTATCGAAGGACACTTTGGTTGTTTCCATGTCTTGGCCACCATACATAAAGCTGCAATGAACATCAGAGCACATATATCTTTACAGATAAATGTTTTCAAATTTTTTGGGTAGGTACCCAGGAGAGGGATTGCTGGGTCATAGGGTAATTCTATTTTTAATTTTTTGAGGACTCGCCGCACTGCCTTCCCTAGCGGCTGCACCCGTCTGCATTCCCACCAACAGTGGATGAGGGTTCCTTTTTCTCCATGGCCTTTCCAACACTTGTTACTATTTGTCTTGTTGATGATAGCCATTCTGACTGGGGTGAGGTGATATCTCATTGTGATTTTTATTTGCATTTCTCTGATGATTAGTGATGCTGAGATGAAATAAAGCCATTTGCAACATCATGAATGGATCTTGGGATTATTATGCTAAGCGAGATATGAGTCAGACAGAAAAAAACCAAAAACCATATGATTTCACTGATAATGTGGTATATAAAACTGAAAATAACAAAGGAACAAGACAAACAAATAAAGAGATAGAAACTCATAGACACAGACAATAGTTTAGTGGTTACCAGAGGGAAGGTAGGGAAGGGGGGTGGTAGAGGAGGGTTGAAAGGATCTAATATATGGTGATGGAAAGACAACTGACTCTGGGTGGTGAACACACACTGTGATATATAGATGATGTAATACAGAATTGTACACCTAAAATCTATGTAACTTTACTAACTGTTGTCACCGCAATAAACTTGAATTAAAAAAACGAAAAAGAAAAACTCCCAAAGTCAAACATATTTTCAGAAACAGTCCAATAGAGAGGCCTATTATCTCTCTCTCTTCTCTTTAAACACTTCTTCCATTTATCAATGTTTTTAACAGGTTTGACCTAGAAAGGATTATTTATTTTTTAATTCCATTTCTTAAAAAAACTAAATAAATAACACCACCACCACCAAAAACAAAAAAACAAAAAAAACCCTTAGTCTGTCCAATGGATTTTGCAGCTAACGTGGCCAACCCGTTGATTCTGGAGGAAGAAAAGCAGCTGGCATAACTAATCAATGTTGGACATTTGCATTTTCCCCCTTTTTTATGATCTCCCCTGGTGCTGGGAAATTGGTTTTCCGTGTTGGAGGGAGAGCATGGAGAGCAGCTGCTGCCTCCTGGTCTAGTGCATAGTGAGGGAGAGAGCGTGGTACAGAATTCATCTACCAAATATCCCAACAGGTTAACCAGTTCTGGAGCGAGGAAGTCACAGCTCCTGCCTCTGAAGGTTCTTTGTATCAAGGATAAAAGATTCTGTTTCTGGGAATAAGATGTCTCTCCTCAAATTCCCTCTCTCTACTCTAGGCAGCAAGGTGATGCTTCTTAGGCTTGATAATCTGTACTGATGAGATGCTAACTAAAAAGAAAAACCAAACACAAGTATTACCTTGAAAAAATTAATCATGGGCGCGCTCCCGAAATTAGGCAGCGCTGTAATGCTCACTACAAATCATTGAGTGCTTCCTATCTGCCAGGCATGGTGCTCGGTCTCACATGAGCATGACCTCATTGAATTTTCTCAATACTGAAAGATATGTGCTATTAGTAACCCTGCTGTATAGGAGAATCTGAACATCAGAAAGCTTCGTGGTTTTCGCAAGGGCTCTAGGCTTATAAATGACAGACCTAATATTCATCTGGGTCTTTCTGACTCCCTTGGACCCTCAGCTAAATCCCTGGAAAGCTTCCTTCCTCGAACAAGCACTCTACAAGGAGGTTGGTGTTGGATTTTTAATGAGGAACGCTGAGTGTATTCCCTTTGGAATCTATAACGCTGCTGCTGATAATTATCCAGGGAAGAGCCTTTTCATCCTACTCATTATGTGACTTTTTTTTCCTTCCACATCTTCACAAGAAACAATCCATGGTTGGCCCCTTTCTCCTCAAACAATTCACAATTGAAGTAGCTACCCCACGACCTCACTTCTATTCTGAAAAAAGTATTTCTTCCATTGGCCAGATCTCTTCCTGACACTCCTAAGCTCTCCGTGATGTCCTAACAAGTTAAGTCACTATTCACTAGCTCTCGCTGCTGGATAGAATACCATTCACTGCAATTTCTTGGTCAGAGAGCCACACCTAATGCAAGTTACTTGTTCTATAATCCATGAAGCTCCGGGCTTCACAGCCCATCTCTCTTCAGAAAAATCTCCAGTGATATTATTTTTTTAAATACCTTTTAATTTGCATACAATAAAACACACTCTTTGTGGTGTACAGTCTGAGTTTTAATAAATGTATACAGTTGTATAACCACTACTACAATCAAGATAAGAGCACTTCCATCTTCTCCCCCAAAATTCCCTCATGCTACCATTTGTCACCCACCCCTTGCTAAGCCTGGCGCCTGCCAACCACTGATTGTCCTCTGTCCCTATTAATTTGCCCTGTCTTCATAATGTCATATAAAATGCAATCATACCGTGTGTACCGCTTTGAATCTGGCTTCTTTCATTCAGCATAATGCATCTGAAACTCATCCATGTTTTTATGTGTATCAGTAGTCCACTCTCTTTTTCTTATTGCTGAGTAATATTCCATTGCATGAATGATCCCTGGGTTGGTAATCCATTTACCAGTTGAGCGACATGAATTGTTTCCAGTTTTTGACGACTATGACTAAAGCTGCTCTAAACCTCTGTGTACAGGATTTCTGTGAACACAGATTTTTATTTCACTTATGTAAATACCTAGGAATAGAACTGGTGAGTCATTTAGTAAGTTTTTGTTTAACTTTATGGGAAACTGCGAACCTATTTCCCACATTGTGCGTTTCTGCTGGTCACATAGGAGAGTCCCAGTTGCTCCACAGTTTTGTCATTACTTGATATTGTCAGGGGGTTCTTTTTGTTGGTTTTCAGCTATTCTAATAGGTATGTAGTGGTAACTCATCATTGTTTTAATGCAATTCTCTAATGACAAATCTTGAGTATCTTCTCATATCCTTATTTACTATTCATGTATCTTCTCTGACGAAGTGTCTCTCAAATCTTTTGCACATTTAAAAACATTAGGTTGTGTGGTTTGGGTGATATTCTTGTAAGTTAGAGATTAATTCATTTTAAGTTGATCCTCTTTTAAAAATTTAAATATCCCAGAAAGGCAACACATTAAGCTTCTATAGATCACTGATAACTCAATATAAATTAGTTTTATCCATTCATTCAAAAAACCTAAGCACCTACCATTAACAGCTCTTTGTACTAGGAACTGTGAACATAAAATAAGCAAACAGTCAGCTTTCAGAGAGACTTGTTTAATCAGATTGTTATCTGCACAGCTAAATAAAACTAACATTGAAGTAAAGGGGAATTTTATAAAATAGAGCAGAGATTAGCATAGTAATTTTAGAGCAAGGGTTCTTGCAGTATGCTCTGTGCACCAATGGCTTTAGAGTTACCTAGAAATTTGTTGGAAATCTACTGAATCAGAAAGTCGGCTGAGGGACCTAGTAATCTTAACAAGCTCGCTACATTATTCTGATGTACATTTACATTTAAGAACCACCATTTTAGAACTAGGGTGGGGGCTGCTGAAGATAATGAGGAGGAGGTGAGTGGAGAAAAATTTTGCTTGAGATCAGGTCTTATATCCAGGAACTACTGAACAGTTTTCTTTTTCTGACTTTTATCCCATAGTATTTAGACATGAAAATCCAGTGGGTAAAACACCCACTAGATACTTCAGAGTTTGCATCAAGGTCATCAGGTAGTTACTTGGTTCTATGTGTTCATTCTGAATGTAGTCAGCTGGTCACTCTCAGAGAGGGGAGTGCTCGCCTCACCATCCTCTTCCCTTTCCAGCACAAGTCAATTGCAGCAAGAGAGAGAGAAAAATAAAATAAAATAGGTTGTCCTGAGTGAACAGAAACATATCAGTAGGTCCAAGCCAATTTTAACAGGTTAGTAATCTTGCCAGAACACTTCTCTCCTGATTCCAAGAATTCTTTCCTTTATGTTTTTGTTGTGGATAGTGCTTCTCCTCCAGAAAAAATTTTGAGGACTAGGAACTTCTTTGAGAAGTTGGTCATTCTTACACGCTGCTACGGAAAAGTTTCAAGGGGATAAAGGCTTTTCATAAGAAACAAGAGAAGTCAGAGATAACTTACCTTTCTGAAACATTTCATTGAATTCCAGTTGTACTGTTTCTCTACTATATAATTTTGCTATTTTCCGGAATAATAAGTATTCACTCAATCCATGCTATATGCAAAACGTTTGCTGTGTGCTATAATCAGAGACAGGAGATGGCTTGACAGAATAACCACACAAAGTTATAGGAAAAGGTATAATTTGAGAAGTGCTTTGTGAGATATATAAACAAATTGTTAGCGAGATTCCAGGGTGGGAGGGATGATAACTGGTTGAGCATTTGCCCTAGACTGATGGATATTATGTTGAAAAATAGAGATATGGAGATAGCATTCCAATCCTAGATATATACCCAACAAAGTTGAAAATATTTGTCAGCCAAAAACTGGCATATGAATGTTCATAGCAGCTTTATACAAATTGCCAAAAAGTTGAATCACCAAATGATGAAAGGATTAACAAAAGGCAGGCTATCCATACAATGAAATATTCTTTGGCCTAGAAAACGACCACATCCCTACCAAGATTGTTCTCACGGAGTCCTCTGACCACTGTTTATACTACACTTCAGCGTACAGGGAAGTGGGTGGACTTACCCTGCAGAGAGCAGGAACAGTCAGTGGAGGGAGGTGAGAAGGAATCATCCAATGGCAAAAATGTACCAGCTTCTCACCTCCTACCCATGGCTTAATTAATTTTCTGAAAAAGCGATTGGTTGACATGACTGCAATAAGCACCAAATTCTATTAATACCGAGAGATCAGTGTCCATGTTGTTTTGAATTATACATTCAGATGCAGCCACCCTTATGCTGGCATCCATTTGGTCACAAAGCCCAGATAGGGCCCTTACAATGGGAGGAGGACCAAAGGTGGGTGGGAGGTGACATCTGCACACACTGAGATAATCAGCTTGGAGGAATTCACACTGCAAAGCACTCTCCCTGGAGAAGTGTTTTGGAGACCTAGATGGAAGGATTGAAATGTGGTTGGGTGAGACATTTCATTTTGCTGATGGCCTGGAAGGCAACCATTGGCTTGATGAACACAGCTTTCCTGGGCTCCAACATGCTCTTCTCACTAGCATTCCCAGCCTCCTACCCATCCTCTCTCGGTCTCTCTCTCTCTTTCCCCTCCTTCTCTTCTCTTCTCTCCTCCTCTCACTAACTACAGTCATCTTCAATTTCATGTTAATTCAGAAGAGAGTGAAAGGGGGACAAAAAGCAATCTTTGCTTCTTCCACTCAGGTAGAACCCTAAAAGGACCTCAGCTCCCATGGAGGCACATGCTTTAGGGCCTTGAGACAAAGCCAAATGCTCTCACGAACACTCAGAGGTTAGGTCCTGAAGCTAAAGCAATGTGATTAAATCATGACAGATGTTTGTTGTGAGAGTGAAGGTGGTGATGGTGCGAGGGCTCTTCTTTGCCTGTCCAAAGAGTGTCGCAGGCCGTCCCTGCTTAATCAGAATCTTGATGAACATAGTCTCCCTCCCAGGACTGAGACACAAAGGAAGAGCCTATCTAAGGCCACTTCTGACCCATTCTCCCATAATTGCTCCATTCCTGCCATTTTACTGGGCCCTGCTCTGAGAAACAGCTATTTCATTATTCTAGCAATCTTATGAAAATTGTTTGTGCCTTCAATTTGAATGTTATGAAAATAAAGCTCTAGCCCCACCCAGCCCCAAAGGGCAACAGGCAAAGTTGATTGTTGTTAAATATCTTTCATACCTTTATAGGGAAGTATTCTTCCCTTAGTGATAAATTAATCATTCTTTTCCACTTTAAGCAAATTAATCATCTTTTCCACTTTAAGAAACAGAGGTTCAAAAAGTGAAGTAATTTGCCTAAGGTCATTCCCCAAATGGATTACAGGTCCCTGACAGACACTCCGTGTTCAGGACCAGATGGGAATGGAATGGGGTGGGCCAAAATGAGAGCAGCCTTACTGGAGGCAGGGCTGGGCCTTAAGCTCCATATTTTGAGATGGGTAGTGTTACTATAGGGAGTGTTCTTTATTATTATTTTGTTCATGTTACCATATTTCAAAATGTTTGAAAGAAGGTGACAATTCAGGACTGAAAAGCACAGAGATGCACAGATAGAAATTAAACAGTAGAGGCCATGATGGCACGATTTCAGATTCACATGTCCTCTGGTTACCAAAAAACAAAGAGAAAAGAAAAGGTCCTCATCTAATATAAAGGATTGGAATTAATGCTGAGGAAGGAGGCAAAATATTTAATTCTATTCCCAGGTCGCATCACCAATTTGCAGAGCAATTGTGATTGTTTCACTTAACCTCCCTGGTCCACAATTCATTTATTTATTTAAGGGTGCTCTATCGTCAAGGTTGGCATGAGATAAGAACCGAATGGCATTGATCTAACAAACTTCAAATGGACCCAGATATGTGGTGGCAGTTGGATGCCTACCACTTAAGAGAAAAATGGCGAATGTTCATGTTTTCAAAATGTCCCGGACATTAGGCTACTTTGCCAACTCTCCCCATTCAATCTTCAAATGCCATTATGAATGAAGTACAATAAGTCCTCACTTAATATCGTTGATAGATTTCTCAACTTTAAGCCAAAGGACTTATACCAAAACCAATTTGACCATACGTGAATTGATGCAAATAAGAGTTAATTTCCTAGGGCGTCTCATCGTCATAAACGACGTTGAATGAAACGACAGCATTCCAGGACCTGCTGTACCAGCAAGGCTCTCCTTTCAAAGATGAAGAAACGGAGGCTCAGAGATGTTCAGAACTGTGAGCAGGTCACACAACTAGTACAACTAGTCAGTAACAGAGCCAGGATTCAGAGCTAAATTTGCCTAACCCCAGAGCTTGAGCACCCCCATGCTAGACAATTGATTGTATATAGCAAAACCACTCCAGTGGAGTCCAGACAAGCTGTACACACCTCCACTGACCAGAAGCTGAAAAAGACCAAGTTGGAACACACGCCTGCAAATGGAATAGAATTTCTAGTCCTGAAAACCACATCAGTGTTGTCTCAGTGCCCCCTCTCCAATCGGAGCCTGCAGACAAAGAGGGTGGTGGAGGAGCTTGTTGGACAAGGCAGGCCTTGGGGCCGACATAGCCCTGAAACAGCCCCACCACTCCACAAATCAGCGGTGGCTCCCTCTGCTCGAGTTCATTCCAAACAAATCCATTAAAAGCACCATCTTAATGAATATTTTATACAGTTATGACATAGTGAGTCCCATTTAGGAGGGGCTCTTACTAAAGGCTGAGACAATGAACTACTCAAATAGCCAACTAATCATCAAGGCCAATGGAAAGCTGGTCGGGGGCACGATAATTTTACACCAAGAAAAAAATGAAAGTCATATACTCCCTTCTTGCTGATTTAAGAATCCTTGTTATAAAACTCTTCCTACCATGTTCAAATACTACCATCCATCAGCTAAAGGCACCTATTTGGATAATGAATTTGTTTTTCCTTGGCCTCTTCATAGTTTCTGAAGAAAGTCAACGAACATATTTGTTTTTCTTAAATTAGATCTATTTCTGGAGCCTTAGTAAACATGCGCGCGTTGCACACACACACACACACACACACACACACACACACACATTCACACTCATAAACACGTCTTAATCTACTTCCCCTAGAAACAGAAAGTGAAGAGAAATCCAACGAACAAATTCAATGGCATCCTATGCACTATACCACTTCTGCAATCTTGTACCTCTTCTTGGAAAACATGGTGTGTGGCTCAAACAGTTTGGATGAAAAAGAGGACTGAGTTTTACAACACAGAAAGCAAACTCGTGTGTAAAATGCAACTTGTGGATAGGTTCTGTCTGCTCTGCCCACGTTGGCTTGCCTGATGTTTTTAAGAAATTTGAATTCATTGTTACCATTTTAAAATCTGGAGATTTCACAAACATTTCTGGGTTGCTAACTTCTCGTGCACAATCAGGAGATCTGGGATGATGGGCCTGCGTTCTTGCACAGGGACAGCAGGCTGGAGCTGAGTGTTGGTCGTGGTTCTCAGCCTCCATCATGTCTTCCTGATGGGAAGATAGGATCAATTACCACCTGCCATTCTCCTTGAGTGGCTGTTTTCCTTCGAGTTGAAAGGAAAGCAAAGGCACATAGACCAGTGGGACAGAATATAGAGCCCAGGCATCAATCCATGCAGGTAGTCAATAATTGTTGACAAGGGTACCAAGGACACAAAATAGAGAAAGAAAGGACAGTCTCTTCAATAGAGTCACACACAAGAGAGTGAAGCTGGACTGCTATCTTACATCACTCACAAAAACGAACTCGAAAGTGTTCAAAGACTAACTCTAAGACCTGAAACTGTTAGGCTCTTGGAACCATATTGCAATATATAAATGTATCACCCCAACATGCTGTACGACGTACACTTATACAATGCTACATGTCAATTATGTCTTGATTAAAAATTAGTTTTAAAAAAAAGTAAAATTTTTTTGTACCCATACCTCTATCTAAAATGGGAAAATGAATGACAGACTAGGATAGCCACGTATTAGGGGGGAAAGAAAAAAATAGGAGAAAACCTAAAGTCAAACTGTGTGTAGATGTAAAGACAGTGCATTTGTATTTGATATGCAAACAAAACCCAGGCTTATTTAACTTAAGATTCTCCCCCTGACCCCTGTGGACATGTGAGATTCACATCCCTGCCTAAAGTCACTGAAGATCTTTGGAAATTGGTCTTTACTCCTGTAGATTTCATTCCCATAGTTTCAGGTGCTGTCCTTAGTAGTTGGCACAGTGCCATGCATATAGATGCCGAAAAATAAAATGCATTATGAAGTAAAATTACATCGTGCTCTTTCCCCCTCCCCCATTTGATTTCTATGGACCAACTATCCCATACCACCATCCTCCCTTCCTGTTGGTTTAAGAATCCTTTTAGAGATTTTTTTGCTCTAAAGTTTCATTTCAGGACCAATCAAACTGGAAAGGCCCAGGTAAAGGAATCATATAGAGACTTTTGCAACTGGTTTGATAAGAGTATTCATTTGGGGGCCAGCCAAACATAGGTTTCAACTCCAGCTTTACCACGCACCATCTCAGCTTGTGTTTTCCAATAGCAGAGCCTAAGATGAAGATGGGTGTGTAGGGTAGTTTATTGGGGAATGTGATCCCCCAAGTGAGGGACAGGAAAGTGAACAGGGAAGGAGGAAAATCCAATACAAGAGAGCTTTAACTGCTGCAGGTGACTGGTTGTTTCACACAGAACCTTCTGAGAAGTCTGATGGAATGTGCGTCAGAACTGCCAGCCAGGGACAAAAGATTTTACCCACTTGGTCCTGCTCCCATTGGCAGAGGGTTGCCCCATGGTGTGTGAACATCCCCATGTAACCACAGGAAGCCAGAGAGAAGCATGTGAGGTGAAGTGGTAGCCTTGGCTGGCATCAATGCCAAGGCCGAGAAGACGTGAGGTGGTGGACAAAGGGCATCCTATACAATGACTGCGGTCAAGTACTTCCTTTCTGGAAAGCTCAGTTTTCCCTTCTATAAAATGGGTTTACTAGTGCTTCCCTTTTAGGAATATCGGGAGGATATAATGAAATAATCCATGTAAAGCTCATAAAAAAATGCCCAGCACATGGGACTTGCTAAAGAAAGACCGGTTCTAATATAAGCTCTTACCTCCAGGATGGTACATGTGGAGGACCTTTATATGACAGCTCCACAGCAATAACCAATGAAACCAAACAATGATAATTACGATCTCAGCATTCACTTAGCAAGAGATTGCAAACTGGCTGCTGCTAGGTCAATCCCGTCCCATAGACATGTATTATTTTGCGTCCCCCAGCCATACACTATAAATATACATTGAAATACAATATCGCCAACATTTAAATTTTTTTCCAAAAATCATATAAAATTCATATTTCTGGCTCACTCTTGAAAAATGGAAAGATCTGACCCCACCAAGCTGGTCTTCTCACTGTCAGCTGGAGCTGAGCAGTGGTGACCATTTTAGACGTGGTATGTTTTCTCTAATTTGCTGTTATCCCCTCCCATCCATTTCACTTACTCATAGCGTGCAACTCCCATGGACATTTATGTTTGAAACCCCTGGACTGATTCTTCATCCAGAAAAGCAGGGTGTCTGGAAACCCTGCCTGGATGCAAGGAGGAAAAAAATCCGGAAACGGCAAGCCCTTTGTGTTTCGGTGAGACAGCTGAAGAGCCACCCCTGAGGCCCATGGACTCAATGTCTCTGTGATGGAGAGCTAAGTGAATCCTGCTGAGGTGAGAGTGTGTGGTTCCAGCAAGTCTGGCTATTACCAACCTGAGGTGGAGGTCACCCCAGATGCTCCCAGCGCCTGCAACGCTGTTTATTTCATTCTGGTTCATACCAGAGATTTATTTTTATGAACAGTGAACATTTTTTTGTAACATTCCCTCATTTAACCTTCATTATCAAAGTCTCTGCCCAAAGCCCATATAAGTACCGTTATTGCCCATATAACATTTTCCAACATAAACCATTTAAGGCATTTTTTCCCATTTTTATTTATTTCTCTTCCGTTACATTTCATTTGAAATGTGCATGGTGGAGAATGTATCTTGTTTTTATGTTGTCTCATATAGACCATAAGCCCTAATGGTGGGGGCTGCCTATTTTGGAGGTTAATAAGCAATGGGGCCATTCATCATACGGAACAAACAACCAGGACATGCTGGCCTCTTTTAAAAAAATGTACTAGGAGGGAGTTTTGTGTGACTGGGGAAATTGAAAGGAAAATAACCCAGCTTCTTTGTCTCTTCTGAAAGCCAAGAAAAAACATGGTGGCTCCAAAAAAGGAAGCCAAGAAGATTACAAGCACAGTGTTGTAATATTACTTCTGAAATCACCCATTAACGTGCACATTCTCCATGGGTAGTGATAGTATAGTGATGCTGAATCTATAGTACTAACCAGGGTCTGGTGCAAAGTAATTCAACAAAAGTTTATACTTGACTCTAAGAAACTCAACTGAACTACTTAAGCAAAAATGGTAATATAGTGACATATTGACTCACGTAGCTGAAAAGCAAAATCTGCATGCACAGGGGTATGCAGGAACGAAGACGGCATCTTTAGGATATTCATTCTCATTCTCTCTCTCTCTGTCTCTCTCTCTCTGTCTTGCACTAATTCTGGCTTTCTTTCTACTGATTTTACTTTAGGCAGGCTCTCTTCTTATGGTAGTCAGTGTTCACCAAGAAACTCCAGGCTTACATTCCTACAAGCTCAGCAATTCTAGTATCATAATAATGGAAGAGAAGAGAAGAGGAGAGGAGAGAAGAGGAGAGGAGAGGAGAGAAGAGAAAGGAAAAAAGAAAAGAGGGAGGGAGGGAAGAAAGGAAGGAAGAAGGAGAAAAGAAAGTAAGGCCAGGGAAAGAACAAGCTTCTCTGTTCCAATACCTCGGTCTGCTTGGCTCCCTGAACAAATCACTGTGGTCAGAGGTAAGGAATACATTGATCAGAAGACCCGCCCCAGCACGGCACTGAGCATGGCCGAGTGGGATGCATGTCGGGAGGGCATAAGCAGTAGAAGTCCACCACAGAAGGGATGAATAATGTGCTGCATGAAGAAAACCTCAGGAGTCAGGAGCCCTGGGCATTGTCTTCTTCCAGCCCTGGAGTAACCGGCAAAGAAGTCTTACAAATTCAATTTAATGCATTGCCACAAACATGTGCTATGCCTGACTACTGCTAGGACTGTGCTAAGGCCCAAGAAAGCAAGGTTGCAAAGCTATTGACAATGATCAACAAATCTACCTACTGGTAGAGGACACACACACACACACACACACACACACACACACACACAAACAGTAAGAAGTATTTGCAAGGTGCAGAGGTATCTCTGAATTTCCCCAGAAGCAGAACCTGAGATTAGGATTTGAGCGCAAATGACAGATATTTGGAAGACAATCTAGGAAACCCAGGTAGAGCAATGGAGGAGTGTTAGGGAAGGGAAAGATATCAGTAAGGTGGGGTGGGCGGGGGCTGTAATACTATCAACATATATAATTACACACACGCACGCACGCACACACAATTATCACCTATAATATGTTATCATATCTCCAGTTACCACCATGAGCAAGTAGAACTTAATCTTCTGGGATCTCTGGGAGCCAGTGTAGAACATATGCCTCAGAATTCTTTAGCAGGAAAGGTGGGAGCTGATGGTGAGGAAACTGGGGTACTTACATCTGAATTCCTGTCTACCACAGGCAAATGGCTGCTGGGGTACAGGGCAGGAACTCCCCGGCATCTCTGGCCTGCCACATGTTTGCACAGAGTGGGTTTCAAAGGCAAGGGAAAGCCCTCTGGCACCTCAGGCAGAGATGCAGGTGCTGTGCTGGCAGTCAGGCCAACTGCACTGAAATGGTTGGGCAGGGGGGAGGCTTCAGGCCTGGGCAGCCGGCAGTATCTGATTTTCAAGTGGAAAGAAATAATTTTACTGCTGTTTCCTAAAATAAGGAAATTGGACCAGAAATTCCCTGAGGGCCTAACCAATTTTAAAATCCTAAAATGCAAGAGTTAGTCTAACAATCTCGTATGTTGCTGGTGTCTCGGGCTGGTTTTCAAACAATCTAAAAATGCTTGGGAAATGGGTGGGTGGTGGGAGGTGGAAGCAGCTGGGAAAGTGATAATGTTAATGCTTTTGTGGTCAAAAAGTCCAGGACTTCACACAAAAATGTATTCATCAAAACAGTCTAATTTGCTTAGAGCGGATCTGCTTCCATTTAACCCTCTGATCTCAGCCCCTGCACTGCTCGGAGGGATCACAGACTGTAGACCATCATGAGGCCCCGTGGATTAATAGAGAAGATAATGGAGGCGGCGGCGAGGTTATGAGCTCCTGGCTCTTCAGACTCCTGAGTAAGGGCTCTCCCCTCTGCAAAGCCAGAGATGGGAGCCAAGAGGTAGACGAAGCAAACCAGGCTTTATAGAGAAAATTGATATTATTTTATATCCTGGTGCTGAGTCCTACACCACTTTCACACTTCCAAACTTGCTCTCAACCCAGGGATTTGGGTTATATTTGTTTGTATTATTTTTAGCATTTCTTACCCTTGGAAGTGTTTTAGTGACTGTTATGTAAGCAGGGCTTGCCCCCAAATTTTTGCAACAGGCCCATGGTTCTGGAGCTCCCATTCCAACAAAACCCTGTTTCCCAGAAATCGGCCCGTAAAACCCGAACCCCCTAGAAACCCACAACAGGCCCTGTATGGGAGCGTGTGAGTTCCTAGGGACAGGTTTACCTTCTTCTCGTTTCTTAAAATGTGTTCTGCTAAATTAGATCTCTTCTCTATTCCCCCCTCCTTTTCTTTTTCCATCCCACAGGATACCACTATTGTTGCTTCTAAACGAAGCTTATGAATTGCATTTGATTGCAAAGGATGGAACGTTTTCCATGCTAAGTCTGGGGATGGAAAAACTGAACATCGTATAATCCAATAGTGAACCACAACAGTGGAGGGGAAACTCTTCCTGAAGCACTGTTGACGATGAACGTCTCCAAATTCCTATGTGCTCAACTCATTAGAAAGAACCGCATTTCTCTCGGCCAAGCGCAGGATCAAACTGTAATTAAAGCCCTCGGTAGGCACACAATACCGGATGGCCTGCAATTTTTTTCCTCCCTCTACTCAAGTTATTTTCCTAGAAAAGGACTTCATGTAGCCAATTTGGGGAGGAGTGGTTTGAGCATTGCCGAACACTCCATGTTTTATTGGGAATAGAGAAAGGATACCCTTTTCATGGACAAAGTTCACCATGAAACAAACACCCAACTTCAATGGGCTTTGCTCAAGTCCTAGCATTTATCTCTGGGAGCAGAACTGCCTCTAGAAAAAGCACAGTTATTAGGGTGACTTAGTGGCTGAGAGAAACTAAAGTGCAAATAGTGTTTCTGGACTTAGGGTTTAATATTAATTGATCACAATGAAACCTAATTATTATTGAGAAGTTGTTATATATTAGACATGGGTCCAAGTGCTTTACCTATATTAATTCATTCAAACCTTAAAAAAAAAATCTCATAGGGAAAATTCTATTTGTGGTCCTATTTTACAGATTTGGAAACTGATCATATCTTCCTCTTTTCTTATATCTCACAAAAGAAATGCTAAAAACCACTCTGAGTACTACTTGCACGACTACTGCCACTATGAATAATGCGTTAGACATTACTGTAAAACTAAGAGAAACGAGAAGTTACACTCAAATATATCCAAGCCATGTAAAGACGTAAGACAGAACCTTGGGAACAATTGTGTGCAGTGAGCTTCTATAAGCAAAATATAATTGCTGCTCAGTGCTGTATCTAGAAGGAAAAACAGAGAAGATAAAAACTGTGCCATTGTTAACTAAATTCTTACCCAATCCTCACATGTATTTAAGATTAAAGTATATGAATAAAACTCTTAGAGAGCCTCAGAATAAAAGCGGTACACATGTATCAAGCATCTTTGTTAACAGAGGTTCATAAGAAAGAAATGTTTTCTTAAAAGAAGCAGTAGTAAAAATTGAACTTCTGGTTTTACGTTTTTTAAATTGGGAATATGTACTAATTTGGCGGTATACTATGCTTAGATTGCAAACAGAATATAAAATACACACACAGACACACACACACACACACACCACAATCATTTTCCAGAACTTCAAGACATATCTATGCTCTCCTGATTCATGTTTTAGACTCTCTCATGCCATTATCTCAACTATGTAAAATATAAACATGTCTTCATGTAAAAGGGATCATTTCCTTGACATGTAAAGAGTTTTTACAAACCTATGAGGTTAATAACACAACAATAAGAACAAAAACCTAATATAAATAAGACTAACACAACTAATACAAAATGGGCAGAAGACATGGACAAAAAGTTCACAATAAAAGAAGTACTTTGGCTTTTACTATATGACAAAATGCTCAACTTCCGTTAAATCAAGCCATAAGATACCATCTTGGCCTATCAATTAAAATTTGAAAGACACTGTCATGGAACATATATTTTATTGGACCCCAGATCCTACTAAACACTGCAGGCAGCCCAATGCTCGCCATGAAGTATACAGTTGTTCTTCCCTTTTATTCTTCTTTTATCCTCGAGATGTGATTTTCTTCTCACTTTGGTCTCTTCATATTTTCTGTCCAGCAACAATGTTGGCTATGTCTGCACAGAATTCCTAATCCAAATAGTTAAATCAAAATATTGTGGCGATTGTGGATGTAGCATCAGAGGAGAAAAGTCCCATGCATCTGGCTCCTTATGTAGAGGAAGGTACAACCAGCAGTTTCAGCAGGGTTCTCATAACTACGCACTTAGGTTTAAGGGCAGTCATTTCCATATTTATCAACATTTTTTGAAAAGAGCTGCCAGATGAGATTGGCAAAGTTATCTTTTGCTTCAAACACTAGTCAACAGGGGAATAAAAGAGAAAAGGGAGACCATTTAAGTGAGTTTCATGCTCAATTTGGATATAAGTTTTGAATTTTGAAAAATATGGGTTACCTTATTTTCATGGTTACCTTATCCATGAAATTGTTACCGATAATTTAAATTTAAATGTAAAGTTTTAAATATATAATAATGCCTTTTAATCATCCTTTATATAATGTTTCACATTTAATTCTCATAATAACCCTAAGATATAGTGCTATTATTATCCCCAGTGAAGCAGCTCATGTTTAGAGAGATTAAAGAATTTGTCCCAAATCACAGGACCAGTAAGTAGTAGAGTTTTGATTCAATCCCAGGCAGTCTCTTTCTGAAATCTGGATTCTTCAACACCCTGTTACTCCATCTATAAACTCTTGCTGTGTACAGAAAATAATTTTGTTTGCCCTCGTGCTGCAGATCAGGTGCATGTCCATAGAGATGAATTTCCTTTCTTAGACTCTACTGCTCCTTTGGGTGAGACTGGTATTCGGTGATGTTTAGAGAGGGCAAAGGGCACCTCCTCTGTGCTTTCCTCACCTCTAAGTTCTCCCAGTGGACAAGCTCCAAATGCTTCTCTTGGTTGGATATGCTCCAAAATGCTCTCTTTTATCTCTGCTTCTAAAATGTTAATCAGTCCAAATCATCAAGAAAAAAAAAAAAAAGAAAAAACTGATGAGACCAAGGCCAGTGGTACCATGGCAGGTTCAGCTAAGACCACAGGAAGAGTCGAAGGCCTGCCATGTGCCATGGCTAAGAATATACAATAATAGGGGGAAATGTCAGAGAAATCGGTTTCAGCTCCATATGAACGGAGCTTATTAATACTTGGAGTTCTCTCAGGAAGAAGTGAGACCCCTGTTCCCCAAGCAAAAGATAAATAACTACTTGGCAGAAATGTAAAGGGGTCTCAAAATGCAGGTGAAGAGTTAGACTAGTTCAGAAGTTTTCAACGTTGCTTTCTGACACATCGCTATGGCCACAATCACGCATGTGGTCATCACAGGTAATTTGTTACGGCTAATATAGAACAATATTTGGGTTAACTTTGTATATTTTTTTGATTTTTATTAAATTTATTGTGGTAACATTGGTGAATAACATTATACACATTTCCGGTGTGGGATATAACAAAAAACAAAACAAAACAAAAAAACAAGTGACAAACAAAACAAACATACAAATCAAAGAAATAAATTCATAGATACAGACAACAGAATGCTAGTTAATTTTTTAAATATATAAATTAAAGTGACTGTATTTTAAGCAATAGAAACTATTGGCTATGGAATAGTTCAGAGAATTGAAAGGAAAGAATTGCACATATCCACAAACCGAATTATCTCTGTAGTGAGTAAACTTGACTGACCTACATCAATGGGACCTTGTGTACATTATTCTTCCTTTCGTTGTGACAGGATGAAAGTTGAGAACCATTGTATGCTTCGTGTTTAAGATTTCCTCCAAGCCTGAGATGCTATGATGCTGATTCTAAAGGACAGGGGAACAATAGCACAGAGCAGACCGGTTCCCGCCTCAGATCCAAATTGGGTTGTTTGAGGGCACAATTAGCTGGCCATGTTGCTGAGACTAAGCCTCTGTAATTTATGGCCACGGGGGGCAGGGTGCAGAGCAGCAGCGGTGCCCTGGTGATGGCAGGTCATATCTGTAACTTGGGACCCACAGGGCAGGGTACAGAGCAACCAGCTGCACCGCCTTAGTGATGGAGGAGGGTCAGAGCTATTACTTAGGACCCAGGAGGCAGGGACCAGCACAGTGGTATCCCAATCACAAAGAGGAGGGCACAGCAGCAACTCAGGGCCCTAGGGGCAGGTTTCAGCTCAGCAACAGCTCCAGTCCCATGGAGGAGAAGCAGTGGCAGGGATCCGGGTAGCTCCATCAGCTAAGTTCAGCATCAAGGAAGGCTGCAGGGATTCTCAGGAACAAGGCTGCAGATGTCCATGAAAGTGACAAGGATACTGAGGGGGCCTTCTCTTCTGCTTGTCCCATGGGATGAAAGCCTCTGAGGGATCCCTCTTGGCACGGAGCTACTACTCCAGAGTGGGACTTCAGGTGGTGCAGGCAAAATGCTTCCTATATTTCTCGAGGCCTCAGTGCTCAGACTCCAGAGGGTTTTTGCTATTTCTTTGTTGCAATCCAGAGCTCTCCCAGAGCTATTTTTGTCCGTCTGCAGTTATCTGTTGTTTCAGTTGTTTTCATGGGACAGACAAGTGTTTGAACCTCCTAATCTGCCATCTTGCTCCTAGTCTGTAGCTCACGTTATGAAATTTCAAATACATATATCCAATTTTAAACCATCAATTATACCTCAATAGAGCTGGAAGAAAAAATATGTTCTCTAGGCAGAAAAAGTTTACCAGACTGAACTTTGAACCTACAGAAAGATATGAGGAAAAGAAATGATGCTGGAAATGGAATAAATGAAGGTAAGATTGAACTCATGTTTTCTTATTTTAATTGCTCTAAGAGAAAACTGATTAAAGCAAAAATAGTAGCAATATATAATACATTTATAGCAAGTGTAGAAGTAATAGCATAAATGACAGGAGAGAGAAATATTGAGAATACATTGTTATAAGGTTCTCTACTACATATGAAGTGCTATATTATTTGAAGCTAGACTCTAAGTAAAGATGTATATTTTAAACTCTAGGGCATTCACTAAAATTATTTTAAGAGGAGGTATTACAAATAAGTCAATACAGGAGGTAAAATGAAATCATTATAAGATGCTTAATTAACAACAGAAAAGGCATTAAAGGGGGGGCAAGAAATGGAAGGAAAGAATAGAAAACATCTAGCAAGATGATGGATTTTAACCCAGTCATGTAAATAATAACATTAAACGTGCATAGTCTAAACATAACAATTAAAGACACACATAGCTGGGATAACAGAGCTTGTTCCTCCTAAGGCAATGTGTGTCTTTTAACTGTTGTGTTTAGACTATGCACATTAATTCCCTGAGGCCTGCTTTCTAAGATCACCTTCCAAATAAACAACTTGCACTTGAAAAAACAAAACAAAACAAAAGGCACACCTTGCCGTATTAGATTTAAAAAGCAGGACCTAACTCATTCTTTCTATAATACAAGAAACCCTCTTTAAATATAAAGGCATACATGGGTAAATGATAAAGGGTGGGGAAAGATACACCATACACAAACTACAGAAAAGAAGCTGGAGTAGCTACATTGATACCAGGCAAAGCATAATTCAGAATAAGAAAGTTTATCAAAGATAAAAATGGGAAATATGCAACGATAAAAAGTCAGTTTCCTAAGACATAAAATCCTAGTTTCAAATTGAATTGAAGAGCTTCAAAGTACATGAGGCAAAAACTGATAGAATAGAAAGAAGAAATAGACAAATTCAAAATTATAGTTGAAGACCTCAACACTCCTCTCTCAGTAATTGAAGAACAAGTGGACAAAAATCAATAAGGGAATATGAGACCTAAACACTATTGAAGAGAGAGATTTAATTGACGTTTACACAGAGTACTCCACCTGAAAGGAAAAGAATACACTTACTTTTCAGGTGCACCTAGAACATTCACTGACATAGACTATATCCAGAACCATAAAATAAATCTCAACAAATTAAAGAATAGAAATCATACAAAGTGTGTTCTCAGTTATAACAGAATTAAGCTAAAAATCGTTAACAAAAAGATGTCTCAAAAATACCCAAATATTTGGTAATTAAACAATACACTTCTAAATAACCCATGGATCAAAGTGGAAGTCTCAAAGAAACTTTTAAAATATTTTGAACTGTATCAAAATATAAAAATAACATAGTAAAATTTGTGGGGCACAGCTAAAGCAGTGCTTAAAGGGCAATGAATAGTATTAATGCTTATATATATTTTTTAAATCTTAAATCATTAATCTAAGTCTCTACCTTAAGAAATCGGAAAGAGAAGAGCAAACTAAACTCAAAGTAAACCAAAGGAAGGAAATAAATATAAGAGCAAAAAATCAATAAAACTGAAAACCAAAAAACAATAGAGAAAATCAATGAAACTAAAGGCTGGCTCTTTTAAAAAGATTGACAAAAATTCATAAATCCCAAGCCATACTAACCAAAAGAAAACACAAATTATCAATATCAGGAATAAAAGAGAATATATTACAGTTTAACCTACAGACATTAAACATGAGAACACTTCAAATACCTCCATATCCATAAATTTCAAAAGCATTAATTCCATTTGACATAAATTATCAAAACTTACTCATGAAGAAATAGATAACCAGTGAGGTCCTCTATCTATTAAAGAAATTGAATTCATAGTTTAAGACCTTCCAAAAAAGAAAAAAGAAAACTCTTGGCTCAGATCATTGCACTGACAATTTTTACCAAGCACTTCAGGGAGAAATAATATTAATAACTGATTGGAAAGAAAGAATATAGTTTTAATATCCATCCTCTCCAATTTGATCTATAGATTCATTGCAATCTCTATCAAAATCCAAGCAGAATTTTATTTTTTTAGAAATAGCTAAAAAGAGATGATAGCTGATTGTAAAATTGTAAAATGTATGTATGAAGCAAATGAACTAGAATAGGCAAAATATTCTTGAAAAGGAATAAAGCTAGAGGACTCACATTACCCATTTTGAGACATAAAGCTACTGTAAATCAAGACCATGTAGTATTGATAAAATGATAGACATAAAGCTCAATGAACAGAATAGAGAGCCCAGAAACAAACCCATACATGCACAGCCACGTGATTTTTGACAAAGGTGCAAAGGCAATTAAATGGAGTAAGGATGATGTTGTCAACAGACAGTGCTTACTTAAATAAGTGGATACCCATATGCAAAAAGTGAACTTTGACTATATCTCACACCTTATAGAAAAATTCATTCAAAATGGATCAAGCACCTAAATCTAAACTGTAGAACTATACCACTTCTATAAAAAACATAGAAGAATATATGTGTGACCTTGGGTGAGGAAAAAGTGTTTAGACACAGCAACAGACGCATAATCCATAAAAAAGTAAATTGGACTTTATTAAAATTAAAAACTTTTACTGTGTGAAAAAAAAAAAAAAACTGTGAAGAGGATGAAAAGACAAGCCACAGACTAGGCTTGTCTGTAAATGACATTTCTGACAAAGGACCTGTAGCCAGAACATACCACAGTAAAGAATGCTCAAAACTCAACAATGAAAAACAATCTAATTTAAAATATGGGCAATAGATCTGAGCAGACACTTTAACAAAGGAGATATATAAATGGTAAATAAGCATATTAAAAGATGCCCAACGTCACTAATCATTAAGGAAGTATAAATTAAAACCACAAGAAGATATAACCATACAAATATTGGAGTGGCTAAAAACAATAATAACAATAAATGCAATACCAAATTCAGATAATGATGTAGAGCAATTATGCTCTCATGTATTGCTGGTGGGATTGTAAAGTGGGAAGACATTTTGGAAACAGCTTGGAATTTTCTTATAAAGTTAAACACAAAACTACCATAGTTTATGTAAATGTAAAAAATAAACCAGTATGTGGTGGAAAAGATGGAACACAGCCTGTGGCAAATAAATTTAACTGAATTACAAATGAATCCCATAATCATATTTGAATGGATTGGAGAAGAATATAGCTGGCCTAAGTAACTTTGGAAAACGGTGTTTTGAGAATACACTGTTACGCTAAAGACAGAAAGAACAATATACAAATACTGTACTCTAGTTGGTCAATTTATTTAGCACAGGAGTTTCTGAAACTCCTGTTGTGCATAAGGTTGAATAAATAACTATATACATTGTGTACTTAATGAGAGTCACATTTCTTATTGTCAGAGGAAGTATTTAAAAATAAGGAAAGGGGAGACTAGAATGAACCCTACGGTGGACTGAAGTCAGAGGTATCAATATGAAATAGCTGATAGGTAGGTAGGTAGATAAACTAATATAGATGTGTATGAGTGCATGAGTTAGTACACATACATATATTTCCTAGCTCTATCCACCAAGAGGATCTAGGAACAGTAAGACTTCAGTAGCAATACACACATCTAACACTCAGACCTGGATTTCTTAATTACATTTTCCAATAAAAGGAATCAGGCTTCTTGGAGAAATGGATGATTTCCGGGCTGGGTAGGGCCATATGCACCATGAGCCTGGAGTACCTCGTGGTGCCAGAGAGCAAGGACGTGTTCAGAAAAAATGAGGGCATTTGGAATGATACGGGAGCCAATCTGGTAATGCTGCCAATGCCCAAAATGCAAACAATCGAGCAACGAGATAAGGAACCATAACAATGAATTATAATCCGAAGGACAAAAAAGTCCACAAGTTTATACTGAATAAAAAATAAATAAATGGAGGTGAAGTGACAACTCTGCCTTACAAAAGAATTCCAACTGACACATGTAAAAGGAGTGAGAGAAATAGAAAATTGCCATTAGAACATCGCAGTAGTAATTGCTGCAGGCAAGGTCTACCTACCAATGGATGCTTAAATTGGGGAGTAAAAGTATAGGAAAAACAGAATACCTGCATAATCCCCAAGTATCTTCTCATAAATATTTAGTAATTTCCAAAGGGAAATGGTTAAGTTTACAAGGGCAAGTCCAGGCAGCCAGCCAGGTGATGGGTGTTAGCAAAGTGGTCAAGGTTAACATCATCAGTAACATACCAACACCCTGTACCCCAATGTGTACCTGGGGGGAGGGCACATCACCTCTATTGTATTCTTCCCAACTATATGTAATCTCGATACCATCAAAACATCAGACAAATTCAAATTGCAGAACACTCTACAACGTAATTGGCAAGTACTCTTCAACATGTGTCAAGGACATGAAAGTCGAGGAAAGACAAAGGGACTGTCATTCATTAGAAGTGACTAAGAAAACATAAAATTAAATGCATTATGGGATCCTGGGACAGAAAAAGGGCATTCATGGAAAAACTCGTGAAATTCAGAAAGTCCTGTGTTTTGGCTAATAGTATTGTACCAAAATGTCTTGGTTACATAAGCTGTTAGTATAAATGTATACTGCACGAAGGCTATAGGTACTGTGTTTGCTGCTCTTAATTAAGTCTAAAATCATTTCAAAATAATTTTTCAAAAGTAAACAGCAGCTTATATGGTTACCCTAGTTACTGTATTTTGCCGTGTATAATGCTCACTGTTTTGCCCAAATTTGTGAGGGAAAAATTAGGATGCACATTATACATGGGTAGTACTAATTCCATATCTATATAAATGTTTTTAATTCTCTTATTTATGCTTATGAGTTGAAAGTGTCACTCTAGAAATCAATAACGATATCCGTATGCAAAGTAATACCCTGGAATACAATACTCCGTTTTGTTGAACTTCAGGTGAACTTGCAACAACCAAGAGTTCTTGGCCTTCTATGATGGGTAAATATCGTAACTGTGTTAGTGGTACATAAAATTTCTTGTACCTGTACCTGTTCCTGTGTTTTGTAATTATTTGGTACATAAAATTGCTTGTACCATAATATATTTAAAAATAAATGCTAAACTTCCTTTACTGTACAAAAAACAAGTACCTAAATGTAAACAAACAAAAATTTGAATTAAAAAATTAAAATGAAAGATTTATTT
Organism: Rhinolophus sinicus; assembly: GCF_036562045.2. Taxonomy (NCBI): domain Eukaryota; kingdom Metazoa; phylum Chordata; class Mammalia; order Chiroptera; family Rhinolophidae; genus Rhinolophus; species Rhinolophus sinicus. The sequence continues at coordinate 95,000,412 of NC_133759.1, read as the reverse complement.
CCCTGAAAGTTCGGGCCAAAAATGCGTGTGTGCATTATACATGGCAAAATACGGTATCTGTTATATCTGGAAGGAAATTCCTTGTTCTCTGCTTTCAGGTAACTTGTGCACCATCCTTCATACCAAAAACTTGTAAGTTAAAGGGAAACAAACAACACAAAAAAAGTTGCCTCCTATAACAATTATTCCCTATTCATTGTCTCTCTCTGGTTGTCAGGATTTCACCCTTGTTCGTGAATCCATTGGCTTTTTATAAGGATAAGAAACCAAGGGAGAAAGAAATCATTAAGATGGTGAGGGAAAATGCAGAGTATACTGTTGGCTGGGAAAATTCCAAACTGGGCAGGGCAGAGCCCTATTGTAAATGTTGGTTTGCTTTTGCTCAGTGTGTGTGTGTGTGTGTGTGTGTGTGTGTGTGTGTGCGTGCGTGCGTGCGTGCATGTGTGTGTGTGTGTGTGTGTGTGTGTGTGTGTGTGTGGTCACCTGGGCCAGCTGAGATCCATGAATCTCTGATTAAATATTGCTTGCTCTCTGTGGTTTTGGACCCTCCCTGATATCTGTGATTGATGCACTGCAACACTTGGACCTTTTTCAAATTCCCACTCATTTTAACAGTTTCCTTGTGCCAAGGGAGGCAGATTTGAGAGAATAATGGAGATAACCTCACACGGTTTCCTCAGTGGGTTTCAAGAACAGCCCCAGCCGGAGCTTCCAATGGAGAAGGCAGGCCAAGGCATGTTGAGCTCCATGGAATCAAGTGTTGTTGGAGCTGTGGGGGCTCGTAGCAGGTCACCTTCTTTCCTAAAGGGCTCGCCTTTTTCTATCAATTGTGCTCCTTGAACAATATCTCAGTGTCAACATCCCATCAATTAAATGTGAAGAAAGAGTAGGAGGTAAGGGAAAAGATGTTTTTTATCATCGGGCTGCCTTATGAAATGGAACTTGGCAGTGACCTGGGAGGACACGACTCTGACAGTTTCCTTGGCTACAGAAAGGGAGGAATGCCTGCCCTCTCTGTGTCTTAGACTAGTTGTGAAGATGAAATGGAATAACTAAAATAAAAATGGCATCAAAAAACTGTAGACCCGTGTTTTCATTGAAATGTTAGGACTTTTTTTTTCCCCCATTCTCACTGCCCTCGGGGTAAAATGAATACTCTTTGAAAGTGTTTAACAAAGCCTTTCATATCTAACTCCAACCTGCCTCTTATCTCTGCACACTCCCCTCTTCAGACCCCTTACACAGTCACACTGGACAATGCCCCATTCTCTTTCCTACATTATTGCCTTGACACATACTATTCTCCCTTCCAGAATAGTTTTCCCTGCTCTTATCCCTTCCTGACTCCCCTTCAACTAAGTAATTCCTACTTGTCCTCCAGGCTTCAACTTCGATACTTCTTCCAGAAAGCCATTGCCTAAACGCACTCCCCTCTCGCATACCCAGAACCTCGTCCAATTAGTCTGCGTAATATGTATATCTCCTACCAAGTTGTAAATTCCTAGAAAGGAAGAACCTCCCCTTCCTTTCTCAACATTACGCATATCATTGGATCCTAATAGGGTCTAGCACACAGTAGCTTCTGAATAAACGCTTGTTGAATGAATGAATGAATGAATGAATGAGCAATGGACAGATGCATAAAGGTATGCTTTCAGTACAAGTTTCTTGATCTAGGTCCTACTTAGGGGACTGGGATGTGGGGAAAGTATTCTAAAGACTAGACTGACGGAGCAATTGGTGAATATATGAGAGAAAATTGTGCAGTGAACTTAAAGCCTGGGAGGGGGAGGGTGATGATGATGACTGACGATTTTTTTAGCAATATGTTAATAATATCACAGCAGCTTACATTTACGTATCCTAACTCTAGGCTCAGCAATTTGCTAACTGTGTGTGCTACATGCCATTCAGTGGGCTCTGACTCCTGGCAACCCTATGAACAAGGGACGTCCACAACAGCCCTGCTCAGCTCCTGTAGATTCTTGCCTATGGCTTCTTTTATGAGCTCAGGCCACCTCATGTTTGGTCTTCTTTTCCTGCTGCCTTCTATATTTCCCGGCATTATTATCTTTTCCAAAGCACCCTGCCTTCTCATGATGTGCTCGTAAGTAGGATAGCTCCAGCTTTGTCATTTTTGCCTCCAGCGATGTTTCAGGCTTAATTTGCTCTGGGACCCACTTGTTTGTCTTTCTGACAGTCCAGAGTATATGGAGAGCTCTCCTCCAACACCGTATTTTTTATTTTAATTTTCAAAATGCTTTGTATATATTAGTATTTTTAATTTCCCCCCAAATCTTATGAAATGGATGCTGGTTTTCTCCCCATTTAGAGATGAAAACAAAAAACAAAATCAGAGGGGTAGGGTTGCTGGTCCAAAGTCACACCGCTATTAAAGAGCAGCGTCACAATTCATATCCAAAGGCTGCAGGACACCAGAGCCTGAACTGTTAGAAGCTACATTCTCTCATCTCACCAATTCCCATCCCACCTCCCCTGATGGATAACCAACCTCCAAGATCTTCCAGGTCCCTGGAGTGCAGCAAAACTGGTTTAGATCCAATCCTCGATGAATTCTTGAGTTGGGGCTCTGCGGTTTTCCCCATCCTCTTCTCACTCACTAACAAGGCTACCCTACCTTGTGGTCCTGATCGCAGCTTCTCTCTGCCTGAAGCCAACTATTCCCCTCACGGATCCCCATCTGAGCTGCTGAGTTTATGCTTTAATACAATTATGGCGCTCCCACTCCCCCACGGATCCTCTTTTTTCTTCATTTGCTTCCAATAAAGAGACATTATTTGGTTGGGAGCTTTCCAGGGTAACATGAATCCATCTTTTGAAAACTAGTGCATCTGGAAAATGATGCTTTGGTGTTGGTTTAGCAAGAGAGTCAGTCTGTGGAAACAGTATTGTTATTTTATTATCTTTAATGCGTTTAAGCCATATTGAGCAGATTTAATTTCTAGGGATGTCTTTTCTTGCCACCACCCCCTTTTTTAAATGGACAAGTCGGTTTCTACTTTCAAACTGGTTGCCTTCAAATATGCCACTGAGCATTGATTTGGCCACTTAGCCGAATTAGTCTCATGATCTGTCTGTACCTTCCCGCCCTTCCTCAGGAAAACAGGTGTTGCCTTGAACATAATAAGAAGACTTTTTCTTATCAGACCACGTCTTATCAAAACATTAAATACATACAGCCCAGAACCCCAAATCCATCATATAAATAAAAAGGCACACTCCCTCAGTCGACAGGTAGCAGTTCCCTTAAGAAAGAAATGTCTGACACCCCAATCCATGAACCAGAGACATTTTTGATCACTTTAGCCTTCCCAGTATGGATTCTCATTCTTTGCATCAATAAATGCTCTTACGGGGGATGCTCACAATGCCAGCATGCGACAACTTCAGTAATCATCTCCTCTACAGACCCAGAGACTGCTCTGTTACTTCACACCCCGGGTAAGATTTTGAAACTTGAGAAAGCTAAAAACAGCTGGTGTCTGGAGATTCACTTCTGTTCCCTATCCTTGAATAAAGCATATGAAAATATACTGCAAAGATAAGAATTCTTTATTTTAAAGAAGAGAATTAAAAAGAGAGAGAGAGAGCATTTACTCCTATATTGAAAAATTCACTTAGTAAGATCCCAAATAAGACATTGAAACACGTCACAATGATTACAGGGCCAAACAACAATAAGTGAGGGGCAGAGCAACAAGATTCCCATCAATTGACGCACCTCAATTGAATTTTTTTGATCAAACACTAAATTTGTTTGCAGAATGTATCCTTTAGCATAAATACACAGGTAATTATAACAGTACAATAAACAATACTAAGAGTTTATGGAACTGACAATGCACACTTTGCCCATTTTAATAAACAGATCCTCGATTGTAAAAGGGGATTCTAAAATATACGCAAAAGAACTTAAGTTCTGATGCTCAGAAACAATCTGGTGTTGTTTCATGCCTTTTGTCACTCACTGGGAGAGCAGATCTCTGTCTTTTTCATTAAACTGTACAAGTGCCTGGCACAGGATCTTGTCATAGAAAGGGATGATCTGCAGGGTTAAGTGAAAAGAGCTTTAGCTTTACTTTTTTCTCTTTTCTTCCATTATAATCCATTCTACCTAAGAATTCAATTAGGCAAACAATTATTGCATACCTACTAGGAGCACATGACAGTGTTAGATGTGCACAAAAAGACCCGGGCAGCTGAAAGTAATAACACTTTCCCCTTATTCTTTATGTTCACTTATGACATATTCATTATCAGCAGCAAAAGCAACGCACAGTGATTAAGTCTAGCATGTGTAAATATATTCAGGGGAAACTTATCTTTGCCTTTGTTCCTTCATGCCTGATCCTCTTTACTACAACTATTTTCAGGGTTTGCGCCTGTCTGTGAATCCTTAGGGGTCCAGAAATGTGTGAGACATAGGCCCAGACTTTGAGGTCTGTTCAGCACCTACTCTGAATTTTCTGGAAAGGTCTAGCCCTGGAAAATCCAAATGATTCAACGATGAATAATAAAAAAGGAATAATCACAACATCGGTAATAATAACAATAATAAATATAATGATTAATAATAATATGAATAAGCACAGAAAAAATACTGGGGGAAAAATATGGACGAGAGCAGCAAAATTCACCAATGGATAAAGAACATTCACTAGAAAAGTATTATCGTGAAAGAGATTTTTAAAAACTGACGCGACATCATAGCATGAATTTTAAAACAATAGCTAAGCAATTTTGCCTACAAAGGAATACTACAAAGCAGAAATGCAGAATCTTGGGTCATGGATTTGGTATGTCTATATGAGATGAAAAATGAGCTGGCAGACCTTAGTAAGAAATACAAAGAAAATTTAAAAAATCAAAACCATCCAATATTAAATGAACTAATGGGAGAACAGACGTTGTGGAATGTTCAGTAAGAGAATAATAGATACTGGATAAGAAAGGCCAAAAATATGGAATGAGTTTAAAAGAATTAATGACTAAATATAGGTATAAAAAAAGGATAAAAAGATACATCAATCATGTAATTGGAATCCATGCTAAATAAAACAAAACAACGGACCAGAACACATAATGGAAAATATAATTTAAGAAAACTTAAGTTTTAAAACGAGAGCTTCAATTTACCCATTGAAAGATGGTACCATGTGCCAAGAAACATTGATATGGGAAGATTAATAACGATGATATCTGGGAAATTCTTGAATTTTAAAGACAATGAAGTCAGTAAAAATAATTAAGTCACCTATAAGGTGGCAAAAAATGCTCCCAGATTTTTCTACTTCAATATTCAGTAGCAAAAGGCAGCGAGCAATGCCTATAAGATATCATTGTATGTAAACTATCTTAAAAGAAAAGAAAGAACTGTAAACAGATACTGAACTCTGATTAATAATATGCATGTTGAAGTATTTGGTAAACAGGTTGTACTGATGTTTACTATTTATTTTTAAATACATCAAAAAAGTAATATAAATTGAAGAATGTGTAGAGTGATGCATAGATGCATAGGTATGTGATACAGCAAGTACAGTAAAATATTAATTATAAAATTCAGATGGTGAAAATATAGGATATTTAATGTAAAAGTCCTTTAGCTTTTTCAACATTTGAGAGTTTTGTTAATAAACTATTGGGGAAAATTAATAATGATATAGAAACATAAATAATAACTAATAAGATAGACACAATTGCTATATATAAAACTCTGCCTAAATCTAGACAAAGCACCTTATTCTCAAGCGCCTATGAACATTCATAAAACTAGACCATTTATTAGGCCCCCCAAAACCTTAACAAATTCCCCCAAATAGCAACTATAGAGATAAAAGCCTCTGATCATGATGCAATAAAGCTTAGCTAATGCAATAAGAAAAGGCAATAAGATATATGGATTGAGAAGGAAAAAATAAAACTGTCTTTGTTCATAGATAACATGATTATTTATGTAGAAAATCCCGAAGAATCAACAAAAAACTCCTGGAACTAATAAGTTATTACAATAAGATTTCAGGATATAAAGTCAATATGTAGAAGTCAATCACTTTCCCGTATACCAGCCATGAACAACTGGAATTAAAAATTTTTAAACACAGCACCATTTATATTAGCACCTCATTAAAATAAAATACTTAGGCATAAATATAACAAAATATGTATAAGAGTTGTATAAAGAAAATTCCAAAGCTGTAATGAAGGAAATAAAATATCTAAATAAATGGAGAGAGAGTTCTTGTTGATGTATAGAAAGAATCAATATTGTTAAGGTGTCGATTTTTCTCAGATTGATCTAGGGATGCAATCGCAATAAAATTCTAGAAAGTTACTTTGTAGATAGCAACAAAGTGATTCTCAAGTTTATATAAAAAGGAAAAATACCCAGAAGAGCCAACCCAACACCAAAGAAGAACAAAATCAGAGGACTGACACTACCTGAATTTAAGACTTAACTATAAAGCTACCGTAATTAAAACAGTTTGGTACTGACAAAAGAATAAATAAATCATGAAAAAGAACATAGAGAGCCCAGAAATACACTCACAAAAATATAATCAACTGATTTTTGTCAAAGGAGCAAAGACAGTTCAATAATGAAAGGATATTATTTTCAACAGATAATGTTGGAACAACTGGATATCCACATACAAAGAAATAAACCCAGACCTTACATTTTCACAAAAATTAACTCAAAAGGGATCATAGACCTAAATGTAAAATGCAAAACTATGAACTTCTAGGTGAAAACACAGGGGAAAGTCTAAGTCACCTTAGGTTTGGTAATGAGTTTTTAGTTATAAAACCAAAATCACAATCCATGAAAGAAAAAAAAAAAAGATAAGTTGGACTTTGTTAAGATTAAGTACTTCTGTAAAAGACATTTATGGAAATGAAAAGGTCAGTTACAGACTGAGAGAAAATACTTTCAAAACATATCTGATAACAGATTTGTATCCAAAATATATTATACAAGGAACTCTTAAAACGCAATAATAAGACAACAACCAAATTTAAAAATGAACAAAAGATCTAAAGAGACACCTAACCAAATAAGTTATACAGATAGCAAATAAGCATATTAAAATGCTCTATATCATATTTCATTTGTAATTGCAAATTAAAACAACAATGAGAAACCACTAAACATCTACTAGAATGGCTGAAATCCCAAACTCTGACAACACCAAGTGCTGACAAGGATATGGAACAACAGAAACCCTCATTCATTGCTGGTGGGAACGCAAAATAATGCATCCACTTTAAAGGACAGTTTGGCAATTTCTTACAAATCTAAACAAATCTTACCATATGATCGAGCAATTACATTCTTAGATATAAAACTTATGTCCACACAGAAACTTACACATGAATGCTTATACCAGTTTTTTTCATAGTCACCAAAACTTGGAAGCAACCAACATGTCCTTCAATAGTTGGATGAATAGACAAACCATGGCACATCCATACAAATAATTCAGTGATTAAAAAAACAAACAAACAAACAAACAAACACCACTATCAAAAGCAGTGAAAAACTTAGAGGAATTTTCTATGCATATTATTAAGAGAAGAAGCCATTCTGAAAAGGCTACATACTGTATGATTCCAACTATATAAGATTGTAGGAAAAATGAAACTATAGACAGTAAAAAGATCAGTAGCTGCCAGGGGGGGAGGAAGGGATAACTAGGCGGAACATGGGGAATTTCTAGGGCAATTAAACTATTCTGTACGATACTGTAAGGGTGGATACACGACATTATGCATTTTTCACAACTCAGAGAAGTGTACAACACAAAGGGTGAACCTTAATGGAAAGTATGGACCTTTGTTAATAATAATAATGGTTCATCAGTTGTAACAAACGTACCACACTAATGCAGGATTAAGAATAGGGAAAATGCTGGCGGGGGGAGGGGGGCATATAGAAACTCTGTGCTCTCTGTATCTTGGTAGTTTCTACTCAAATTTTCTGTAAACCTAAAACTTCTAAAAAAAATAATGTCTATGAATCAAAAAGTAATGAGAAAGCTCTCTGTGGATTGTTATGGAAAGACCTTATCAGATGCATGAGTCAGAGAAAACAGCAAGAGCAGAATAGTGCACAAAATACATTGCCTTTCACAAAAAACTGGGGGAAGGGATACAAAAGTACGTTCATATTTGCTTGTTTATGCATAAAACACTTTGGAAGAATACCTGAGAAACTAATATCAGAGGGTTACCTGTGGGGTTGGCGGTTGAATTGGCTGGATGAGGGATATTAATAAGAGAGTAAATATGTGGGTCTCTCATGTTATTGTAGTATTATTTTATTTTTTTAATATATTTTTTAAAAAACAAAACTCTCAGAAGATTTGTCTGAGCTTTAGGGGACACGTGAACTTGGACATTTTAGAACTAATATTTTAATTTAATGCTCTGAATAACCCTTTGGAATTTACCCTATAGAAATACTTTCATGTGTGCACAGTGTACGCAAAGAAATTGCAGCATTATTTGTAGTAGCCAAATTCTAGGAACATCTAAATATGTATTGAGAAGAGGAACTGGTTAAGAGAATTGAAATATAGATATATTATGGATTGCAACGCAGCAGTTAGAAAGAATAAAGGAGACTTGTACGCATTGATGTGGAAAATGGTCATGAGGAACTGTTAAGACAAAAAATAAAGTTGTAGAAAATGTGGACAGAAAATTTTAGAGTATAATTTTGTTTGTAAATGCAATAAAGAAAGATCTGGAAGTCTATACAACAAACTGAAAACAGTGCTTACCTCGGGGGAAGTATGTGGGATTTTAAGGGTAGGAAGGGAGAGGTTTACTTTTTACTCTTTCTACTTCCTATTGTTGGACTTTTTTTCCCCCCTGCAACTATGATGTATTGCTTTTTACACATGAATAAAAATATAAAGATTTTTTTTTTTCAAACCCGGTGGAGTGTTCGTGTCCAGAAGCAGCAGGCATCTCAGGGGCTGTCTGCCTGACCTCTGCTCACTTCTCTCATACCAGGAAGGGCTAAAGGAGCCAGTGTTCTCCGTAGCATTGTTGACCGGGGCACTGCATCTCACTTGCTATACCCTGTAATTGGATCCTTCCAGTAAAGCTGCCTCAATAAAATGTCCCAAGTGCCGCAGCCAAGTGTTTAGGAGGCACATAGGACCCTGGTGGCAGCTTTGGGGGTGGGGATAGGGCCTGGGGCCTGGGTCTAAAATGCTGTAGGAGGCATGCATTAACATCCCAGCAAGCTTAACTAGCAACAAAGGAACACGTATGCATTTTCCATGCAGACTTAGACAGACTTGTTTGCAAGGCTCACGATCCCTAGTGAGCAGTTTTCTGCGGCTTCAGTTACAGCACAATTGCCAAAGTATTAATGCAATGAGACTCTTGTATAACTACATTAGGAAAGGGGGAAATTAACTCTGTGGTTTCTCCAGCACGCGTTCACAACTGCTAATAATGAATATATCTCAAGAAGGAAGTGATTGTTGATAATTAGCTAAATCCCACAATGCGTGATACCTAAAATGATAGGCAGAGAAAGGCCTATCAAACTTTGTTTGCTGGGTCTGGAAGTACTATGTAGGTTCCATTCAGATGGTCTTTCCTTTTATTGTTTCATCTCCCAGGGGCCCTGAATTCCCTTAGGATCTAGGGAATAAACTCTGTACCTTGGTCATTTTTGTTTTAAAGTTTCGAAGCCCAAGAGCTGAATCCAGATGTGGTCTTTTTAAGTCACGCCAGCTTGAAGTCAGAGATTGCGCTTACTGCTGGTCTGTCACACTTCCCCTTGTTCACACAAAGGGAACAGAGGTCTTCAAGGATGAAATTATACAGAGGCGTCAGGCAGAGTCGGGATTGAACTCAGGCCTCCGGAATTTTATTCCAGATTTCTGGAATTACGTGTTCATTCCTTCATAGCATCATTCATTTCTTCATTCAATAAACATTTATTGATGTCCTAGTATGTAGAAGAAAGATAGCCTCAGAGTGAAAGTGCCAACTTTGGAACCAAATTGCGCAGGTTTTCATCTCAGATCCAATACTTTTTAACTGTGTGACCTTTACCTAGTCACATAGCCCTCTGTAGCTCTGTTTCCCCATATTTACATGGGAATAAAGGTGGAACCTAGTTTGTAGTATGAAAATGGTAGCTACTATTGCTGTCGTTGTTCTTTTTCTTACTTTTATCATTATGTACTAAGCACTGTACGGTGGACTTAGAACACGTGATGAAAAAACAACCAGGAGTCTGCTTTCAGAAATGTACAGACTAGTGGGGACAAAGACAAATGTAAGGCTGCCATTGTAACTGGAGCCTCAAATGAGATGCCTGTGATTCCTGGGAAGGGTGGGGAAGGTGGGGGCAGAAGATGAGAGAGCTGGGATTTCACCTAGTCGGGATGGTCCAACAAGGCTTATCTGGGGAAATGGTGCAGTTCTGAAGTGTAAAGAAGGAATTGAAACACAAAATGGGAAAGAAAGAATCTTTTGAGTGAAAAAAGGAACATGCAAAGGCCCTGTGGTAGCTAGAGCATAGTACATACATGGAACTACAAAATCATGTGTGGTTGGAGTATAGATAACAAAGGTATGGCAAGATGAGGTTGAATCCTGGTAAGTGTCATATCTTCTGGGGCCTTGGAGGCAGTTTACTGGGTTCCTCATTATCCTGGTTGTAACAGGAAGCCACTGAAAAGTTTTAAGCATGAAAACGCCACGATCAGATTTCCATTTTGAAAAAATTCACTCCGGCTGCTAAATGAAGAATAGATTAAATGAATGATCCTTCTCGAGTATCCAGTGTCTCTCTTGGTGTCCACGAAGAGAGGTTGGATGTAAACGGAGGGCATCCATCCCAGAGAAGAAGTCAGTGATCTTCACAAGAGCTGAAATCAGAGAGCGGTCTAGAGAGGTTGGATGTGGGGAGCGGGGTGGAAGAACGCAAAGTTAGCGTGCTTGCGGACTCAGAGGACCGCACACCCAGTCCATCTTCTCTAAATGGTCACCATTATCAAACAGCAATAGGAGTGATTTGTTGCAAGAAACAGAAACTGGTTCTGGACACAGATAGCAAAAAGGGGATTTGTTAGAAAATGTAAATTATCTCAGGATCAAAAGGAAGGTAGCAAAGCCAAGCTTTAAATGCACAGAGTCCAGGCAATTCAAAGCATCTTAGTAGAGGAGCCGATACAGAAGAAATCTCCACGTCCCCCTCTCCAAAAAGAAACTGGAATGGATGCTAAACAGCCAGAAAACAACAGACATTCACTAGAGTATTGATTCACGGAAGCATCTTCCTCTCTCCACGTCTGATCATCTCTACCACACTTCCTCCAAACTCCCCCCCCCGCCCCTCCCATGGAGCCCCTCAAACCTGTTTTCATCATATGCCATCTGATCCACCTTCCTGAATAACACCATGTGGGGATGCCTCCATACTCTACCCTCCAGCCACGGGCTCCCCTGTGTCTCCACATTCCCATTATGCTTGTTGCTCACTGGTGGTAAGCATCCTTCTCTGTCTTTGATTTTTAAAGACAGTCACCTACTTGCTGGTTCCTTTCAGGAATATGTGGTGGGGTAAGAGGAAGACCATAGGGTTGCATATAGAGAATGGGATTCTGGCTTCTGCTCACTATGTGATCTTAAACAAGCCACTTTCCCTCTGTGAACCTCAGTGCCCACATCCATGAAATGGGGCACTTAGCCTGCACCTAAGTCACAGACTATGGGACAGTCCAAAGAAATCATGACTATGAAAACACTTTCAAACCAGTGGTTCTCAACCTTCAGAATCTCCTATCGTTTGTTTCTTAAAAAAAGAGACAGACGCCTTTCCCAGACCTGTTAAGTCAGAATATTCAGGGATAGATCCCGGGTCGCTGTGTTTCTAAGAAGTTTCAAATGTGACTGAATGTGCAGCCAGGGTTGAAAACGACTCTGAATACACTTTAGGACATACACACCCCTATCCAGCAACACGACGCTTCTGTAGTCTGACAGCCATGCTCCACCTCTTCTCCCTGCTTTTATTTCATGGCCTCTCCAAACCACCCTCTTCTGAGACTGCCCACGGAGCCTTTAATCATTGTCAATCAGACATGTCAACTCTCTTGTTCAAACACTCCCAAGTGCCTCTCATTGCTCTTAAGATAAGGAACAGACTCTTGAACATGATCTGCTCTGTTAACCTCTGACCTGAACCCTTCTCTCTCTCCCTTCTCTCACCAGGCCCCGGCCCACAGTTCTTTCTGGTTCTCCAACACACCAAGTTTCATTTCCATGGGGTCCTTTGCTCGTGCTCACCCTGCTGTCCACAACGTTTTGCTCTAGACCTTTGAATGGCTGGCTTTTTCTTAACATTCACGCCACAGGGAGAATTTCCAGACCATCCTATCTCAATTACTCTCTCTCCATCTGTCACCCTCCATCACAATACTTGATTTGGTTTTTCAAGTCACTTCTTACACTCTGAAATTATTCATTTGTTGCCTTAATTTTATCCATCTGCCCTGGCTAGACTGTAAGCTCTGTAAGAGAGAGATATTACAAGTCTAGGTGACTGCTTTCTCCTTCGTGTTAAAAGACTGCCCAGTCTATAGTAGGTACACAATAAATTAATTCAGTCAATGAATACATAAATGTGCATCTCATTATATAATATAAAAAGGGCTCCCATTTTGCTATCCCCCATGTGTTAGTCAAGCTATGAAATGACCAGAAGTTTTGCTTTGATTCACCTCCCAATTGCTGAATTGTAATTCTCAAAATTCACAGCCAAGTAGTATCAGGTGACCACAGACCCAAAAAGGTATCATAAATTGCTTAATACGTTTTCTTCTGGGGCTTAGGCAATGAACTTGATATTTACTGTTTGGCAAAGCCTTTCTGTTTTTCTTTGTTGGTAGGTGTAAGTTGATTTTTGCAGCCAAAAACACCTCTTTCTGGCTGGCTTCCCCATTTTCCCCCCCTTTTACTAGCATACCCTGGAGTAGTATAACCAAGCTGAGGTGAGTTATGTGCAGGGAAATGGGCCTTAATGAATAGAAAATCCATGGAATTCATTTGATGTTAGCACATTAACACTCTTTCTGCCAACTCTTCCAAATTTCAGCTTTCTCCCACAGAAAAATAAAAATAGCGGAGGAGGTGTGCTATCTCCAGATCATGATCTTGGAATTACATAAGCAATTCTGTACTTTTTCTTTTTAATGAAATGTGCTCAAAAGCAGTCAACCATCATCAACAAACTCCAGACCCAGAAAATCAACAAGCCCCACTGGTATAATACATGGCTTAGGACTTGCCCATGACATCGGTCATACTTGGTACTGCAGCTTCCTGGCTACGAATCTGGGGCGAGGACCTTAGCCTCCCTAAGCCTCAGGTTCCTCATCTGTAAAATCAGGTCAATAACAGTACCTGCATCATATCATTAACCATTGTTAGGATGGAACGAGATAGATATACGTCAGGCTCTGGCACAGAGTAACCACTCCATGCATGTTCGCTCAAGACTGACTACCTAAAAAAAATGAATGCCATTCCACCTCGTGGCTTCATAATCTCCCTCCCCCACAACGTCCTCCATGCTGTGCTCCTCGTTAAGAATGCTGAACGATGGAATCGATTTGGACAGGAAGATAGGTGTGGTTGTGATGGTGTTCCGGCTTTCCTGAGCCTGTTCTCCTGAAAAGTGACCTGAAAAAACACTTCTGTTTTAGAAATGACCTGACGAGGGGGTTGGGGGGTGGGAGATGAGGGTAACGGGGATCCAGTATACGGTGATGGAAAGAGAACTGACTCTGGGTGGTGAACACGCTATGTGATATATAGATGCTGTATTACAGAATTGTACACCTGAAATCTATATAACTTTACTAATAATTGCCATACCAATAAGCTTTAATTAAAAAGAAAAAAACTACAACAACATATACAGTAGAGGGATGATTTTCAATTGTGGATATCTGAGGATGGGAGAATAAAAATATAAAGATCACCAAGAAAAAAAGAAAGAGAGAAAGAAAAAGAAATGACCTGATGGACGGTAGGCCGACATCTCCCACCTACCAAACAGAGATAACAGTACTGTAGGCTGAACATGGAGTCCAAACATCCTTGAGTCTGGTCCTTTGCCAGGCTCTGGCCATGTTACATTTAGTACATTAAATACGACGGAACCTACCTCCACAGCTCTCACTTCGAGTCTCAGCTTTGCCACTCACTAAACGTGGGCAAGTGACTCATCTTGCTGAGCCTCTGCTTTCTCCTTTATCAAATATAGAAAGTGATATTTGGCATCCCACACTCTAAGTGCTGAAGCGGGGCTTCAATAAGATAAAGCATCTCTAATGGTCAGAAGCCAACTCTGGGTAACTTCAGCAGAAAGGCACTTTGAGAAGGCTGCTCGGTGACTCAAAGTAGCCACCCCAAAACTCGAAACCAGGAAAACAAGCTGTAACCAAGAGACCCATTCACAAAAGGGACACCCCAGAGAGAACATGGGCCCCTGCTACACACCAGTGCCACCCCCACGTCAAGTTGCAGCCACTGCCACGAGGTGCCACCACCATGGATAATTCCCTCCAAATTGGCATCATCAGCTCACAACCAAAGGCCTGAACAAGGGCAGCTCGCTGGCCACGCCTAGGTGTGCAGCCCACTCTCCAGTTGTCAGGGGTTGTTTGGTGAGAGGGGAACCTCAGTCCTGTCAGCTTCCACCATGGGAGGCAGAGCACCACCTTCCTCCAGGAGTTACACAGGAGGGGTCCCCCACAAACGAGGTGTGTTTGGGTGCTAAGCATACCCCCCAGTGTCATATACTCCGTAAAGGCGATGAAAGTGCTTTGCACACAGTGGGCAGTTATATCTTTCTGAATCATGCTGACTGGACAGAGTCCAACTGGACAGAGTGGGGTTGATTAGAACTACAGACCTGAGAAGCACATACACTGTGCTTTAAAAGAAAGAAGGTTGAATGACCAATTCGTGAAAGAGAGTTACTGTAAGAGCTCATGGGCATTTCCTAGAAAGATTCCAATAGTTCCATGCTGTTAGGACAAGGCATTTGTATAACGTCTATAGGGGAAAGGGCGTATTGTTTTATTCACTAATATCAACCTGTCATCTCCTTCCTCTGATCAGCACTGGATGGCCGGTGGCATGTTGGCTAGGAGTTGGTTCCTCCAAGAGCAGCCGTGATTTGCAAATCCTCCTACCCAGCATCAGGTACTTTCCTAAGGCCCTAGAAAATTCTCCAGCCAATGGTTTCTTCCCCTATTCCCTCCTCTGTCTCAAGGAAATGCAAAACGAACTACACATATGAATTAAGGGAGAGAGGTAGCTTACACATTGCTGGGAACTGTCTTAAAGGCTACCTTCACTCGGTAAATATATTTGTCAGGCAGTGCGAGAAAATTCTGGAAGGGCGGACAGAAGAGGGGACAAACAATAGCTAGCTTTCGAGCCTGCGGTCTTACTTGAAGTCTCTTAGCACACTGGCATCCTGCCCAAAACACGCCTTCTCCCCAGCATCTCAAATCTCCCACCTACCCCTGGATCCCTTTATAATAAGCAGCCTAGAGTGCTGTCATTTAATACATATACACCGAGCTCCCCAGAGCTTGGGAACGCTCTTGCAACTGTCTCCTTGATAGGCATCTGAGAAACAAATGAGGAGAAAGGATGTCTGAAGGCTCCATTAACATTGTTAGGTTAGAAATGTTGACAATAAGTCGATTCTTTTTGACATGACCGTCCTGGTAATGAAGGGACATTTCTACATGACTCTTCCTCATGTAAGATAAGATATGGATGGCCTCTGATTTTTTTGACACATGTCCAGTATATCAAAGGGGTAGGAACTGGTATAAGAAAATAGGTTGTTTCAGTGACACATGACTAGGAGCCCTGGTTGGGGGATGAATGATAACGCCACCTTGTGCTTGAGCGTTCCCGCAGCTCATCTGGGAATGAAAGCTGGAATTCCTACAAGAGGGGCTAGAAAAACCAGGGGCCTCCACCTAACATCAGGATGGAGTTCCCTCGTTTGCCTCCTAATCCTAGAAAACCACAGGGAGGAGAAGCATTGTTCACACTCCGGGAATGTCACTTTTCATCTGCCTCTGGCTGGGTTATGGGTGGGTGTAATTGGATGGGCCTGGTTCTGACCTGTCAAAAGAAATGGATCTGCTGGGATGGGTAGCAGGCAAGAATTAAGCTATGTCTGTGAGAGAGGCTGCTAGGACAGAGAAAGCTGGCCCACTGGAAAGCAACAGAACAGAGAATCAGGAGACAGTGGTTGAAAATTCAGCCCTTTCAGCACCTGCTTCTCTCCCTACACACTAAGGCAGGTCCCACAGAGCTCAAAGAGTTCTTAGGAGGTCACATTTGATGATTTAAAAACAAAACAAAATAAAACTGAGCCTCTGTGCTCCCAACTCTCCTTACCCTGCCTTATTTTCTTTTTCCATAGCACTTACCACCTGCTAACATGCAACATAATTTACTATTATATGAGCCAAGGTTTAGCTAGGCCTCATGGCACAGAGCTTTGTTTTGTGTGTCCCAAGTGTCAAGGACAGGGCTAACACACAGTAGGTACTCAATATGTACTTGTTGAATAAATGACTGATTCAAGAAAATTGTTAAAAGTCAACTATTTCTGTTTTTCAAAAACCCTATAGCCCTGACAGCTCACTTAGTAGAGCATGAGACTGTTAAAACAGAACGAAACAAAAACTCTATAAAATAAAATTAGTCAAGTCCGCGTTGGCAACTTCACTATGCAGCATGAATGAGAAAATGCATGACGATGATGATGACATGATGATTAAATAATCATCAAAAAGAGTCAAAGGAAAGAGCAAGTACTTTGGAAAAGGTGAGCATTCTCAGGGAGACTACTAAACGCAAAAGATTGATAGGCTTGCCACTGAAAATTGCATATTCGTTCTCATTCATTTCTTGATAGTTGTACTAGTAAAAACGACCGATGATTGCCAAGTCCTGACACTGACCCAGGCCTGGGCAATACTCTTTAGAGGTATCGTCTCATTTAATTCCCACAGCAACACACTGGAGCACCTGCCATGGTTATCATTCCTGTTTTACAGAAGAGGAAACGGAGTCATAGAGAGATTAAGTCCTGCGAGATAGCACAGTTATTATACGGCAACACCAAAAATTAAACTCAGATTTTTCTGATTCTGGGCAACAACCCAGGCCCTTAGGTACCTCTTTTTCTTTCTTTCTTTCTTTCTTTCTTTCTTTCTTTCTTTCTTTCTTTCTTTCTTTCTTTCTTTCTTTCTCTCTTTCTCTCTCTCTCTCTCTCTCTCTCTCTCTCTCTCTCTCTCTCTCTCTCTCTCTCTCTCTCTCTCTCCCTCCCTCCCTCCCTCCCTCCCTCCCTCCCTCCCTCCCTCCCTCCCTCCCTTCCTTTTTTTTTGGTCTCTTGTTTATCCCCTTTTCTTCTACCTCATACTATTAAAAGGAAAAATTAAGGAAGGGGGAGAAGCAGTTTTTTTTCTAGGAACAGGGAAAGCAGAGAAAGTGGATACATTACAGAACTCCCAAACATATCCTTTCAGCCATTGTTCCCTTTATCCCTAGAATACACAATACGAGAGACACAATTATGAGACTTGCATGAACTCATTATGCTCGTTTGGCACTTCCTTTCTTTAATCAGTTTAATCTCAAAGTGTTGAGAAAATGCTTCTTATCAAATAGCATGTCCCACCTGAGCCCTGTGTGTGGGAGCCCACCCTTCTCAAGCTGGCTCTGGATTCAGTCCGTTACAGCCCCTCCTCAAGCCTCACACGGCACATGGTCCGGATGGTTAACTTACAACAAGGCGCCATCAAACTGCAGAGCTGTTGCCAGACTATCCTCCTTTGAGCTGTACGAGTTACTCAAAGATGCTCAAGGTATCCCCACGGGATGAGGTGTGAGGGGGTGGGGTACACTTCATCCAGAAAGGTCCTGCTTCTGTCTGTTTCACACCTTGACTTTCTGCACCAGATTTGATCCAGCAGCAATAACAGAGAAAACGTATGCAACCACAAGACAGAGAAGTACAGTTTACTAGAAAGGGCCCTTGGCTGTCAGTTGAGGAAATCAGGTCGTGGTTCCTGATTCTCCCCTTGCCACGGGTAGGGGTAAATCATATAACTCTCTGGGACTCAGTTTCCTCAACACAAGGATTTTAATATTGGCTGATTAGTGGTGACAAAGGTACTATAATAATGTTAACCGTAGAGGAAACTTAGTGCAGATTATGCAGGAACTCCATCATTCTTGCAACTTCTCTATAAGTCTAAAACTAGTAAATATTCTTAAAGTATTAAAATGTGAAAATGCACTTGACACTATCTATCCTTTAAAGAAAGCTACCTTGGGAATTACCATTTATTGACTTTCAACTATACCTAGAAATTCAGAGGAAAAAACCCTAATTTCTGAAACTATTCCTTACGTCGGTGTATCTTATAAAATCAAGTTCATCTGGCTTCTCCAGGTTAGCACCCACTTTGGGTCTCTTTTGTTGTGGAACCTTGGGTTTCTTCAGCCATGCTTGCTTCCCTAGCCCCCTCCATCCCTGGTCTTTCAGCTGCCTTCCCAGTTTCAATTCCTTTACTACTGTACATAAAATAAGAGCATTTCATATATGCCTACTATATTGGTTCACAATATGAACAACCATTATATATGATATAGATATATAGACACAGATATAAACTTAGATATAAACACAGAGACAGGCACAGATATATGGATATAAATAAAAATATGGATCTCTATCTTTAGTTTTACTGTCCTACCATTACAACCCCTAAAAGTCCTGCTGGTACCAAAATGAAGCAGACAGTTGAACACTCAATCAAGTTTAAAAAGATAAGTCTCAGTTATCAAAAATAAACTTGTCCATATCAAATTTCAACCTTTGGTTTCACCATCTCTCCTTTGTTATTTCCAAATCCTTCATTAGTGTGTGACTGTATTTTGCTGGTTCCCAATTCACCAATTAAGAAGTTCTTATAAAAAAATTACTAATGTTCCCAAATAGTTTTCTTATATATTGGGTTTTGAGAGCATAGCGTGGAGGGGAGTGTGTTGGCTCCAGGGCCAAAAGAAATGGGCAAGTATTTGCTTCTCAGCAGAGCTTCCTGCTCCCCCCTCCTGACCCCACAGCTCTTAAAGATAGTTCAGGACAATACACAGGCTTCCAAAATCCCCCAAACACAATCACTGCTGTGGGGTGAGGCCAATCTATAAATTGGGTGTTTAGAACCAAATTGCACAGCTATCACGGAGTAAAATGGCCCTAATGAAATCGTGGCTACTTGACCTGCTAACTTTAGAGGCCGTTAGCAAAAAGAAAATCCATTAATCAATTTGTTTCTTGAGGCATCTTAGCAACAGGGATCCCAGCGGTAGATTGAATGCTTTTGCTAATAAGCAAGTTGGATTGAATAGTTAGTTTTATCAACTTAATTTAACATTTAGGCTATTGATTTTGATTAGGAAGATTCAATGCAACCGTCCCACCTGTATCTGAAAAAAGACACAGCAATCTTTTTCCCTTTTGGGACATGCTATATTTCACAGTTGTCCCAAAAGAATATCTGCAAAGCCTTATTACAGCATGGGAGAATTTGCGGAATTCTGTCTGGCCCCCAGAACTCTCCATTGTGAGTAAACCCAGACAGAATGATTTCCCAGCCTTATGTTTCAAAGATCGGTCCCTAACTTTTTTTTTAAATTCATACCTACGACAAAGTTTTCTCATTGTGTCTTCTATATATCCTCATTACCCAAGTGTATTTTGGTTTAGCTTTTATTTGTTCATTCATTCATTCATTCATTCATTCATTCATTCATTCATTCATTCATTCACTTGCTTGACAAATATTTATTGACCCTATACTAGGTGCTGGGCATAGTTTGGTAAAGAAAAGAGCCTTGTGTAGCTTCCACTCTAGGGGGGAAGATTGATAATTAACAAGTAAATCAATACAGAATTGCTTACAGACTTGCTATACATAAGTGTGGTAAATGCTCTAATGGCAACCAAAAGAGCCTAACCGAGCATAGCAAGAGTAAACCAGCTTAGATACTCGTATGATCAAGGAATGATAAATGTTTACTGAGCGCTGCTCTAAATATCTTCCATGTATTTTCTTATTTAAACCTCCTAACAACCCACGTTTTAGTAAAGGAGGAAAGTGATTAACAGAGAAGTTAAGGAATGTGTCCGAGATCACACAGCTAGCAATTAGCAGGTTCAACTGTTGACCTTGACAGGCCTGCTCCAGAGTCTACCCCCAACTACTAGAGCATCCTGCCTCCCTGGAGAACTGTTGTTTACGCTGACACCTGAAAGCTTGCAGTGAGGCACACATACAAGGAGCAGGGGCCGAGCATTCAGTGAAACCGGGACTGTGCATGAAGATCTAGAGGCAACAAAGCAACCAGCATGCAAGGGTAGGGAATAGAGTCAAAGACTGTAATGAGTATACATGATGTCAGGTGGGTACTAGACTTATCAGGATGATCACTCTGTAAGTTACCTAAATGTCTAATCACTATGCTGTACACGTGAAACAAACATAATATTATATACCCAAAAAATAAAAAGAATAAAAAAGAAGAATGCAGGCAGAGCTGCAGTGCAGTCAATAGGAGATGAACTTTGTTTTCTGCATGTGGACTGTAGAAACATTTTAATGTTTAAAAAAAAAAAAAGAAAAAAAACTATTATCTCAGTCCCCAACCAGAGACTCTGAAACACCCCAGTTGAAAGTTGTCATACATGGGTTCCTTAAACCACCGACAGGGTAACACTGGACTCCCAATCTGATCACTACATACAGAGCCCCTCTCTCTGCAGACTGAGCTCTTGAACCACTGTATTTGGTTTGTATGCCTGTTTACTATCAATGCATGACACTGAACTTGAAGTTCTTGAGGGCAAGTCACCCTCCTACCCATCTTTGCGGCCTCAGTCCCTGCCACGGTATATGGCTTAAAAGAGTTGCTCAATAAAAGGAGAATAAATGAATGCATGAATGATAGTGTCTGGTATATAGCATGCAGTGTGATAAATGTTTGAGAAAGTGAGAAGGGAAGGTTAGGGAAGGGCTTCTTTTATCTGGATGATGGGGGACAGGGGAGTCAGGGCACAGAGTGACCAGCAGGAGCCGGGTCGGAGGTGAAACCATTCGAAGTTCAAGGGAAACATCGCCGCAGCTCCCTGTGGTCTGAAATCACAGCGGTAACCTCCTTGGTGCTCAGTTTCCCTCTGCCCAGAGAGAACTGTGTTTATGAACCTATTCAGCTGCTGGGAGTTCCAGGGGGAGATGACTTCAAAAGTGTGGTATTTAAGAGCAGGGGGGAAGAAATGGCTCCGTGAAGATGCTGGGCCTCTATTTATTCCAGTCCGTATGCCAGGCTCCGAGCCTTCTCGGCTGATTCCCATTTGTCTTCCTCCTGTGGAATATTTCAGATTTACAGTGCCATCTGTTGAGGAGCACAGGCCCAGGACGTCACGGTTCAGCCCGCAGCCCTTCTGCCGCCCAAGGCAGGGAGGCGGCCCCAGAGCACAGCGGCTGGTGCCAGGCTTGTTACTTCCCTGCCCGCGCCAGGCTGAGTGATGGATTAGGGCCCCAACCAGGCCCCCTCTTCTGATTTCTGCATCTGGATTGGTGGCATAGGCACAATTTCTGGTCCTCCTCGTTTGTCTGAGCCGTGCATGCTCTTTCAGTCTCACGTTGTTGAAAACAGTCGCCTGGCTTGGATCTGCGCTCCCTGGGCCTTTGCTCTTCCATACTGTACATTAACTCCTCTCTATCCTGGCATTTTCAGAAACTGCCTTTGCCAGGGCTCTAGGGGGTGGCTGCTGAACTCTGCGACTCTTGAGTAAGGAATAGACTGTCACAAAATTACGAGGCATCATTAAGACATCAAAGGGCACAATGCTTCAAACATTTGGATGCTGTTTTGGAGGATTTGGGGTCTATCCATTTGTCCCATTTCACCCAGGAAAGCCTCTTTATTTCCAAAGCAAAACTATCTATCTGTCTGGAATTGACACATATATACGTACGCGGCTCCTTCTGCACGGCAGGTGCCAGTGCAATCAACAGTCCACGTGTGTGCCCTGGAATTTGCAATTGGGCCATCCTCCAGCATCCCAGACTGGAGTAGTAACTGGCGGAAATACAGGATTGATGGGCAGAAATCTGCTCTGTCATTCAACTTGCATCACCTCCTGCCTGAACAGCACATTCATCTTTTCAGAGTGCTTTCCTGTGCCCGTGCTTCTTCTGATCAGATCCCATAATAACCCTGGGAAACACACCGAGTGGGTTGCATCACTCCCATTCTCATTTGGCTGTTGAGATTCAAGGAGGACACGTGATTTGCCCAAGGTCAAACTTTTTTTTGGTGTCACGTCTTCCAACTCATAATCCATGTTCTTCCCTCAGTATCAGGTTTTCACTCCACATTTTCACTTTTTTAACTATAAAATAATTGTGCTTACACCAGTATTATCCAGTACCTAACCAAATGCTTAACTGTACAGTTTGTCTTTGGGTGGTCCCAGAGCCTTCCTTCAGGAGTATTTAGTAATTCACACCTAACCAGGTTGGAATCATGTGAGAGTGGGCTAGCCCAGATTCCATTAAACTATCTATGCAAATGGTGTATGCTAAACAATTTGCTAAATAACAACAGTAACAATAGCAGCAGCCGCTGACATTTAATAAGTGTGAGCCCTGTGCCAAGAACTCTTCTGCTTTGCATGTGCTTACATCTCACCATAGCTCTACACGGTGGGGGATACTACCTTTACCATTTCACAGAGAAGAGAACTGAGGCAAGGAGAGGTCAAGTAGCTTGCACGAGATCACACAGTTAGTTTGTAGCTGGGGCAGGATTTGAACTTTTAATTGCAGAGACCATGCTCCTAACCGCTTTCACTACAAACTAAATAACATCATCAGCAGAACAAAGAGAAATTGAGGGAGCAGATATTTAGACAACAAAAGAAAAAGTAAAATGTCAAGAACTTTTAAATAACAGTCTTCTGTATATAACAAACTAAATACAAAAGATTCTTCTCTATTCTTTAAAACAGGCCCTGAGAAATTACATGTGCTCTCTCTTAAATCAGAGAGTATTATTAAAGAAATGCTACGCTAAATTCAGTAAGACATTAGCTTTTTTTTCCCTAATCAGACTAGTGTTACTGAATTACTGTGTTACTTACTCTCTGCTCAGACTGCTTGTCACCCAGTGTGTGTTACATATTTTATTGTAGTCCTGTATAAATAGGTAAAAACCCCATCACAGTCTGTTTACAGGATAACTCTCCATTGGCATGTTCAAGATTATACTTTATCAGTGCAAACAAAATATCATGTGCTAAAAATGCCATGAGATGTAATCAAAAGTCAATGGGCCAGAAAAGGCAAATATGGTAATAGAAGTTGCTCACTTCCATGAAAACATCTAAAATTTTAAGATGTACCAAAGTCAACAATTTCTTTTAGTGGCAGCAGAGATTATCTGCCCTCTTCTTTGGCACAACAGACTCAACTACATCTGTGTGTGAGAACATATCCACGGTGTAGAAAGAGATTAAAAGGGCTACCAACCTCCGCTCAACAGAAAAACTTCCAAATGCCTAATAATTCACCTAAAAATGCACATAAACTAACAATTAGCCTAGTCCTAAATTTAGGTAGTTCTCTCCAAACATATACTTTATACAATTTTGCTAGGCTGTGAATTAATAGCCTCCTTTTCTGTCCTTCATTGAGTAATGAAGACGTCATTCAAGCCAATTGTTATGAGAATGTTGGAGGAAACCATTGAAAAAGAGTGCAGTATCATGTTCAAATATTTACAAAATCTCAATTTTATTTTCAGATGTGTTTCTGTTTAAAGGGAAAAACATTAAGGCAGAGAAAAGCACATATAGCTCATGCGAGATATTTTTTTTTTTAACCTTGTCAATTTATTATACTAAATCTCCTTGGGGAGAGCAATGATTCTATGTATAGATGGTCCATTGGGTTATTTAGAGTGGTTCCAAGTAGGGAACACAAAGTACCCTTCTAAAGTAGATAAAGAAAATGGTGCCACATAATTCCTAGGACCCTGAATTCTGAACACAACATGAATTCATGGGCCCAGCCAAGAGGCCCAACTTCCCAATTATAAAGAAAAGGGGGGTTACAAGGACTCAAAATTCAATACTGATGACTTAAGCATAAATGCATCAACAAACTGTGGATTAAATTTTCTTTAACATACACCTAGTTTAGGAATACTAGAAAAAGGAGATGAAGAAATATGTGCTATCAGAAAGAGAAATAAAGAAAACAATCCCATTTACCATTACCTCAAAAAGAATGAAATACCTAGGAATAAATTTAACCAAGGAAGTGAAAGAACTATAAAGTGAAAACAAAAGACACTGATGAACATAATTGAAGAAAACACAAATAAATGGAAAGATATTTCATGCTCAAGGATTAGAAGAATTAACATCGTTAAAAAGTCCATACTACCCAAAGCAATCTACAGATTCAATGTAATCCCTATCAAAATTCCAATGACATTTTTTGCAGAACTAGAATAAACAATTCTAAAATTGTATGGGATGACAAAAGACCCTGAATAGCTAAAGCCATCTTGAGAAAGAAGAACAAAGCTGGAAGCACCATGCTTCCTGATTTAAAGGTATATTACAAATCTATAGTAATCAAAACAGTATGGTATAGGCATTAAAAACAGACACATAGATCAAATGGAAAAGAATAGAGAGCCCAGATATAAAACCACACATATATGGTCAATTAATTTAAGACAATGGAGCTGAGCATATACAATGGGGAAAGAACAGTCTCTTCAATAAATGGTGCTGGGAAAATTAGACAGGAACAGGCAAAGGAATGAAACTGGACCACTATCTACACCATATGCAAAAATTAATTTGAAATAGATTGAAGACTTCAATGTAAGATCTAAAACCATAAAACTCTTAGAAGAAAACATACGAAGAAAGTTCTTTTACATTGATCTTGGTGATGATTTTCTGAATCTGTCACCAAAAGCAAAGGCAACCAAAGCAAAAATAAACATGTGAGACTACATCAAACTAGAAAGCTTCTGCACAACAAATGAGACCATCAACAAAATGAAAATGCAACCTACTGAATGGGAGAAAATATTGAAAAATCATGTATCTGATAAGGGATTAATATCCAAAATATATAAAGAATTTACACAACTTAATAGCAAAAAAAAAAAAAAAATCCCCAAATAATCCAACTATAAAATGTGCAGAGGATCTGATTAGATATTTCTCCAAAGAAGACATTAAGATAGCCAACAGGTAAATGAAAAGATACTCAACATCAGGGAAAAGATACTAATCCTCAGGGAAATGCAAATTAAAAGCACAAGGAGATATCACCTCACACCTCATAGAATGGCTACTATCAAAAAGACAAGAAATAAGAAATATGAGCGATCATGTAGAGAAAAGGGAGCCTTGTGCAATGTTGGTGGAACTGTAACTTGGTGCAGCCACTATGGAAAAACGTATGAAGTTTCCTCAAAAAATTAAAAATAGAACTACCATATGATCTAGTAATTCCATTTCTGGGTATTTACCTGAAGAAAACGAAAACACAAACTCAAGAAGATTATGCACCCCCATGTTCGTTGCAGCATTATTTACAATAGCCAAGATATAGAAACAACCTAAGTGTCCATCAACAGGTAAATGGATAAAGAAAATCACACACACACACACACACACACACACACACACACACACACACAATGGAATATTATTCAGCCACAAAAAAGAATGAAATCTTGCCATTTGTGAGAACATGAATGGATCTTGAGGGCATTATGTTAAGTGAAATAAGTCAGACAGAGAAAGGCAAATACTGCATGATTTTGCATCTGTGGAATCTAAAAAAAGAAGAAGAACAACAAAGAAGGAAACCAAGATACTGAGAACAGATTGGTGGTTGCCAGAGGTGGGGGAGGGGGGCAGCACAATAAGTACAGGAAGTCAAGGGGTACAAACTTCCAGTTATAAAATAACTAAATCATGGGGATACAATGTATAGCATGGCAACTACAGCTAATAATATTGTATTACATATTTGAAAGTTGCTAAGAGAATGAATCTTAAAAGTTCTCATCACAAGAAAAAATAAATTCTGCAACTATGTATGGTGACGGATGTTAACTAGACTTACTGCACTGATCATTTGGCAATATATACAAATATGGAGTCATTATGTTATAGACATAAAACTAATATAACGTTGTATGTCGATGAAACCTCAATTTTTAAAACAAGAAAGAAATGTGCTTTACATTTCCTTCTTCCAAATGCCTGAGTAAAGAGTGTCTGAGACATTTAAAGAGTGAAACACAAAATCAAAAATGTACTGACCCCAAACAGATTTTGTTCTTGCAAATATCTGAAAGCTAAAGAGAGAAGCTTGAGGAGGCAAAAAGGAAAAGAGAAAGAAAGAGAGAGGGAGAGGGAAAGAAAGAGAGAAAGGGAGGGAGGGAGGGAGGGAGGGAGGGAGGGAGGGAGGGAGGGAGGGAGGGGAGGAGGGAGGAGGAAGGAAGAGAGAAAGAAAGAAAGAAACTAACTTAGAGCTCTACAGAAATCCTACCTTGGATTGTGAGAGCAAAGGAATCTTGACACAGTGTATTGTTTTTCTCTGTCATCACCACAAATCTGTATTTCAAGCTAGGAACCAGCATATTGTTTCCATTGAGTGGGATTAGCAAAATTTGTTTCCAGGAAAACTTTAAAACTATTCCCAAGTTTAAGTCTACATCGGTTAGGTCATAAAGAGCAGCAATCAATTCCACACTTTGATGGCTGTCCGTGGTGTCATTTGCTGCTTCACATCTGTTTAACTCGGAAGTGACGTTCCCAACTGAGTGTGTTTTCGGCAAGTTCCCCATGAAATTACTTCAATTTTATGTATAGATCATTGTCTACATTTCATGAATTCAAACAGAGCTAAAATAAACAGACACTTTCAAGCTTCACAGTTTCCTATCTGGTATTTTTTTTTTTTCAATATAGAAGAAAAACAAATGAGAAGGTGGGAAAGTGGGCTGTACAAGAGAAAAATGATTGAACATCATCTCTGAAGAAAATATGGCAAAAAGTAGAAAGGATTATTTTTAAGCTGTAAAAGTTCTGGACAGATTCCCTACAGATCATTACGGCATAAAGTATTATTGTTCTTTTTACAGAGACTGGCTCATTTTACTCTCTCCTAGAGATGGTTAAGACTGTTATGTTCCAGAAGTCCCTAGTTTCAGAGCTTCCCAGCTCTGCCAGAGCGGATGCTATAATTCTTTGTTCCTTTCTTATACACAAAGGTAGGACTCTCAGCATTTCGCCAACAGATGGGAGACTTGTCTTCACACAGGAGTATTACATTTCTGCCCAACACTGAATCGATTCTTACTCCACTCCAGAGTGGAGCCTGGTGTGGTAGGCAGTACAGGTCAGAGGTAAAAGTAAATGTTTCTGGAGATGCAAGAGAAGGGAGGGGGACTTTAATCTCAGTCCTCCTGATTTAGAGTCCTGGGGTAAATGCCGCTATAACAAGGCTCCAAGCCAACAACAGGATGACATAAGCTCTTCCATTTCTAACCCAGTTACCCACCAGAACCCAAAGCATCCTGAAGCTCATGATGTATAAATTTAATTTCTCTTTTATGGCCGGAGCAGTATTTTCCATGATTTATAAATCATTTGGTCGGTGATTTCTTTGAAATCTTTGCCTCATTTATGCTCTTGACCTCTTGACCTCTTGATACATTTATTTATGCCAGAGATCTCTCTGCAGCGGTGCAGTTTAATGTCATTTGCCTGAGACTGTGTGGCTGAGAGGCAAAGGAACAAAGGCAGACGTTTAAGGAGGTTTGTGATGCAAAAATGTGTGTTTAAAATAAAAAAGGATAAACAAAGGAGAATGTGAACACTTAAAACGTATTATTCCTGCACTATTGATTTATTGCAGGAACCCTCTATTTAGTGAATGCTTTATGGGCATCTGATTGTATGGCAGCTGATGGGACAGTGAGAGAATACTGATCCTCACAGCAAAAATATTTGCTGTAAATGTCATGACATGCCTTGTCTATAATGTGATTCTTTCCAGATGGTTATTTTTCAAGTTTCAGAAATGGAAAAATATGCCTTAAGACAAGTATACATATAAATGATGCCTTTCTCCTTTGTCTCATTTTGATTTTCATGTATTAATTCTCCGCTGTTTACCATGAAGCAATGTGCTAAAGAAATCTGGTCAGAATGACATCTGATTAATTGGGCAGGGCACTTCCTACATAGCTTTTTGCTGATAACCCAGCTGTCCCAGAACCATTTCATTATAAGAGATGCAGAGGCAGGCGACAGTCACAAAACCACTGGGCAGCAGGGTCTGCTCTAACAGATTGGCACAATTTGTATCACTGGTGCTCAGAACCCACAGGGCTTGTATAGCCCAGAGCCAAGGACAGGCTCTGCCCCTGGGGAGAGCCTGTATTTTTCTATGCCATTTACTCGTTATTAAAATGTTGTAAAGAAAATGGCCCCTCTTTAGCAGCCCCTAATCCATTTACCTGATGCAGAATTACTTTGGTTTTATAAATATATAGTGAGACACACATGCATGCAAACACACACACACACACACACACACACACACACACAAACAAGATATTGTCTTATAGACATATTCTAGAGGTAAAATATGATGTCCTTATAATATTCTGTTAGCTCTGACAGCGAAAGTTAACAAGGCACTAATGTTGAGCAACTGATTTTCGATGTGTTCGAAGGTTGAGTGTTTTAGCTCCTCTGGCTGCTCTGTTTTTACCAAGAAAGTATGTTATTTGCACATTCAAATTACAGAAATTCAAACACTATGTATGAGGTTGGCGGAAAATCATTTGAACAGCATGTGTGATTTTTCCTTCCTTTCCACTCAAACGACACATGTATCACAGTGCTGGTGAATCAGATACCCTGAATGGGCAGTTACCCCTCCTTTGGTTTTGGTTCCCTCGTGCCTCTCCCATTGTGAGCCCCTTGCCACACTGAACCTGATTCAAGGATAAAGCTGACTACACCATTTTTCACCATGCATGCTGCTGCTACACACGAGTGCTTTAAAATGGGGTTAACTGCAGCCCATGCATGTCATGGCTAGGAATCCTTTGTGAACAGGCAGAGTGAAAGGTACTAAGAAACACCAAGTAACAAATCAGAGAGAAACAAGTCTAAAGGCAAAAACAGAGCACCAAATAGGAATCCAGTTGAAGCAATCAGAGACACAAAGGTCAACGTCAGTAGAAAGTGACAAAATGTTGGAGCGAGTTCTTTCAGAGTAGGGGCTATTTTCTTCTTCATATATTTCTCCATTTTACAACTTGTCTGCAATAAGCAAGGGCTAGTTTATGAGGAGAAGAAAACAAACTATAAAGATAATAACCATGAAAATGAAAGGAGAGAGAGAAAGGAAAGAGATAGATATTGAGATAACACAGCCTGGATCTGGAGAGTATAAGCGTTGGGAAGTCACCAGAATAGGCGCCGGACGCTCAAGTTCATTTTTCTTCTATTTCTCAGGGTGATCCTGGCTCAGAGCACAGGGTCTGAAGTCAGAGAGGCCCGAGGTCCAATCCTGACTCGGCTGCCTTTAGTGTGTGATCTTGAACAAATCACTCAGCTTCTCCGAGAAAGGGTGTGCTGGTGAACATTGAGCAACCAGCTCTGGAGAGATAGACGGAATGTGATTTGTAGCCTTTGCCAGTGTCCACAGGTGCAAAGGCTCCCACTGTGGCCAATTTCAGGCTACTAACCTGTGGTCAGGTAGATCACAAAATTCCTAACAATTTAATAATTGGTTCTCCTAAGCGGGTACAAGACAGGCCAGGACACCCTGCTCTGAGTCTCAGTTGCTGCTGTACAGAGCAGGGATGTTAATAATACCTGAATCCCAATCCACACCTACAAGTAGATCGTGAGAGCTGAATGACCAAAAGCAGGAAGATGCTCAGCAGCGTGCCAGGCTCAGCATGAGCATTTAAATATGCAGAACATCCCAGGTTTGCTCATATACACATAAACTACCTCTGGAAAAAAATGCACAAGAAAGGGCTGCATAATTGTCTCCGCAGAGGAGAACTGAAAGGAGGGAAGCTACCGGAAAAGAGAGTTTCCCTGTTTACTTTTGGTATCTTTTCATTGAGAACCATAAAGACGACTTTTGTATTCGAAAAAAATAAATAAGATTAAAATTATTTGGCAAGCCATAGTAAGAATTAGGTAACTTTAGCTCTTGAGGCTGGCTGCAGTCACCAACCAACGTGCTCCCCTGCTGAAACCTGCAAAACTACACGAAGAGACTTGGTATAAATGAAAACACAAGAAACTCCAACCTGGGGCATGCAAAAAAAATGCAATCAGCAGAATTACGTGAAAGACGTCATTACAGATGACACCCTCCAGTTTTACTTTGGACATTAGTTGACCGAATTAATGTCAGTTGTGACCTCCTTATTGTACAGGGACTAACTACATTTGTAAATGGCAGGGTCCCAATAATAGTGTAACTACGCATTCTGGAACATTGCGAAAACAATATTATAATTATAGCAACTAAATAATGAAAATAATTTTCTAGAATTTTCTCTCTCTCTCTCTCTCTCTCTCTCAACTTACCATCCCTTTCTTTTTTGTCATTTACAAACATGTTTGCCTGCTCAAGTCTCCAAGCTTTACCAACTTGACTGCTAGACCTTTGGAGGCCCCTCTTTCAAAGTTTCCTCCACTTCTGCATCTAGAGGAATTGGGGGAGGGCAGGGATGGGAAGGGGAGGCAGCCTGCACATGACTCTCACTTCCGCCTACCTCTCCTAGGTTCTAGGGACCCAGGTCTCTGCTCCATAATGCTGCCCCCAGAAGGAAGGCAGATGAGAGCCTCCTCTTTAGTCTTGAACCCCCAAAATGGAAGAAACCTTTCCTTTGATTCTCCACAGCAGTATTGAGACCAGACTCCAACTTTTAATAAGACTATATTTACAGGTCA
Source organism: Rhinolophus sinicus (assembly GCF_036562045.2). Taxonomy (NCBI): domain Eukaryota; kingdom Metazoa; phylum Chordata; class Mammalia; order Chiroptera; family Rhinolophidae; genus Rhinolophus; species Rhinolophus sinicus. The sequence continues at coordinate 94,969,217 of NC_133759.1, read as the reverse complement.
AGAAGAACAGAAGGAAACTACGACAGAGGAAAACTTGTCTCTAGCCCTTGAATGAGGCCCAGATACTTGCTCGAGGGACCCCTCATGGAGATAGCCTCCAGCCTGACCTCCACTGAAAGTGTAGCCAGACCCATCTCCCTTCCTGCTAGTCTAGGTCCCACAACCATGTCTCCCAAGAAGAAAAGAAGAGTCTCCTCATTCCAGAAAATAATCTCTATTCCCAGTGGATCCAGTCTTTGCAGGGGTGACTGACAGAGGCAGTAGCATCCCCTCCCAGAGCAAACCCTACCCTCAGCCACAAGAAGGTGGCCCCAGTATGAAGTTAATATAAGAAAACAATAATCCAGAAGAATCAGAGGATTTCTGAAAGTCTGGATTACTGGATCTCAAATGAATCATCAAAAGTCCAGTCCAGCCCCCCCACCCCCAGCCCAATCGGATCCTCCCAGCATGAAACGAAGACCCTATCTGCTTATCCTTCTGGAAATCACTTCCTGGGGAGGCATCGGCTCAAATAATGGTTGCCCCAGACACAGGTAACCACGGTTAGGGCACAGTGCAGTCTCAACCTACACGGGAGCTTGGGCTCATGTATAGGCAAGAAATATATACAACCACCGCATGGAGTATTTGGTTTCTCAGTCAAAGGCATCGCAATGATGTCACAAGCCCCTCCTCCCCCCAAAAAAAACAACAACAGCTGACATCTTGCTTTACATTTGGGTAACACACAGACAACTCGGTGATTTTCCTGACAAAGAAGGAGTCTGACCCAGACAGGTTCAGAAAGCTGACTTCCTTAATGAGACAGAAAATCTTTGCAGCTCTTAAATGACAGGATTTTTTTTTTTCCTTTTCCCAGCTTCTACTCGTAAATGTTTCAAAATCTTCAGACATATATTCAGTTAGGTCATCCTGTTACACTCATATAATTTTTACATGGCTATGATCATATTATAGATAAAACATGGTATGTGACCTTGCTTTACTGAATTTGGTGCATACGTATTGTCTTGTCTCATCTATGTTGTTTAGAGTTAGAATGGTGATGCAAGTGTTGTAATACTAGCAATATCAAACCAGAAGAAAGCAGACTCTCCAAGTGGAAATGGTGGAATTCAGTACAACCTTAGGCAAGCTCTGTATGTATATCTTATGTTTTCAGTCTCCTCCCTTCTGAAACCTCCATGGGAACACGAAGCTTTAGCCCCAGAATTTGGCGCAATGCCTAAAGCAAAGTAGTTACTCAATAAGTTGGATAAATGAGCAACTGAGTAAAGAAGGGAATAAATGCTTTTCTTCTTTGCAAGGACCACTCTGACTTGCCTTCACTATAACATCTCATGCCCTGGACCCATCTAAACAGCCCTGTCATCAATATAGCCCCATTCTGTGTCCTGACATTTTAAGTTATTTCCTAAGAAAAGCAAAATACACAACCTCCTCATCTTAGGAAATACACTAGATCTCTAAGAAGACCCTTCACAAAACAGGCCAATGCCTTTTTTTTTTAATTTATTAGTTTCAGGTGTACAAAGCAACGTGATAGTTAGACATTTAAACCCCTCATAAAGTGATAACCCAACCCCCCGGCCAATGCCTTTTGAAGAACCATTGGCTTACTTGACCTGAGAAATTGTGGCTAGCAGCATATTACAATCAAAGTTATTCTGGGACTATGTTTTGCATTTCCTGTTGCATACGTATTTTCAAACTCTTGTTCAATACTCCCCTGGTTTCTCAGAAGAGGTGCTCTACCAAAAAATGAAGAGGGGCATGAAAGACCTCACTGGAAACACCAAAAGACCGCCATAAAAATGTGATGGTTAGAAGCATAGACTTTGGAGCCCAAAGCACCTTAGTTCAATTTCTAAAGAATAATTCTTACTATCCACATCTGTAAAATATTAGGTTGGTGCAAAAGTAATTGCAGTTTAAAAGGTTAAAAAAAAAAAAAAATTGCAAAAACCGCAATTACTTTTGCACCAAGCTAATAGGCCTAAATAAGCTTCGTATAAAATTGCAAGTTCTGCCTGGCACACACTAAGAACACAATACTTGTTAGCTTTCATTTTTTAAAATAATAATGTAGGCCAGGCAACAAATAAGAAGTGATGGTTTCATGTACTGGAATAAAATAGTGATGAAGCTATTTGGGGGCAGACACAGCCTTTGCTACAGCTCAAACCATACAATTTACATCACGGATAGCTAATACACCATTGACAGCCATCATTCTCCCCTCCTTTGCCTATGACAGACATCACTATTCAAACTCAGGTTTGGCCTCAGTCAGCTTCTCAGAGCTGACTCCACCAATCAGTGTTGTCACAAGAAAGGAAATCTCTTTGCCATTCCATATTTAGGTGGTCCCCTCCCTTTGCCTGTGCTAACATTAGCCCAGGGAAGAACATTCTTTAATGAGACAATTATGTAAAAAAAAAAAAAAAAAAATGTTTAAAAGCAGGTATTCAAGTAAACTACTCAGTTGTAAGCTGCCATTCCCCTCAGGTTATAAAGTCACTGAGAGCTAAGAAACTCATGTTTTCATCCCCAGTGCAGACCGCACATCCCTTGTATGGAGACCCTCAGTGAACAGCTGTTGGGTTTCATTCTGTTTCAAACCCTGATGCTGGGGCATATACATTCACCCCTGTTCAAACATAATTCCCTTGGTTTCTCTTTCTGTTCACTGCTTCTCTAGACACTCTCTTTGACTGTCACTAGCTAACTTCCCAAATGACGACCAAGTTTCAGGAATGGTGTATTATGTCTTCAGCAGGGGACAAAGCTCCTTTGAAAAGCAACCTGAGATTTTATTAGACTGTTAATTGTCCCAATATGGGGAGCAAGTGAAATAATGTGCCAATTTGTTCTTTAACAATAACAACAGCAAAATAGCTCAATTTACAGAAGAATAAGTGTTTTAAGGGATTCTTTTTTATTTATTGATATAACTCTTTTGAGGTCAAAACTCAAGATCTTTTCTTCAGGTTATAAAGGAACCATTTAGCTGAGCTTGTGTTTTCTTTTTCAATTTTATGCCAAATAAATACATGGTCCTAAGGCAAAGTAGCAAGGGACAAAATGATAAACACAGTTTCCAGAATTTTCTTCCATTTTACCTCTGGATCCAGGCATGCCAAGGCATGGGCTGGTTCATCACAGCTGTGTTTATACAAGAAAAGTGAACTGGAGAGTTATGCATCCAGCCAATGAAACCAATCCAATCCGGCTAATTGGGGCCCCTAACTTATCTTTCCTCACCAATATTTATTTAGGGGGAGTCTAAACACTCCTGAAAACTGCTATAATTATATTATCCCTATAAACACAGCTTAAGCGACCTGTTCCGACCGTGCCTTAAGACAAATCAGTTTTATTTCATAGCAACAGCAGGGATTATGAGAGAGTCCTAATTAATCAAATCTGGAGTGGGAATTTCTAATTTCATGTGAACAAGTAAATTAAATTCAAACCAGTGGTTCAGAGAAGGAGCTCCAGTGTGATGAGATCCGAGTTCAACTCCTGTGGGACTGTGGACAATTCATTCTGCCACCCTAATCCTCACCTCCTCACATATAGGATACGGATGGTAGAGCCCAAACTTGCAGGATGGTTGTGAAATTAAATGAGATGGTGCAGTCGTCACTTAGTGCTGACGTGGTACTCAATAAATAACAGGACAAATTGTTGTTATTTTCTTTCTTCTCATCTCTGTTTCTTTCACCAGATAAGAAGATACACATATGCAAAGTTCAAACCAGTTTTAGATCCCCATAGTAACAGAACGTTCTATCCTTCTTCCTCAAATACTTGCACATTCCTATGCGGCAGGGAACAGACATCTGGGCAGAGTTCAGGTTTGGAGACAATGTGGTTTCTTATTTGCAGTTTTGGGTATTGTCTTCTTGCAGCAAAAGAAAAAAAAATTAAAATGCCTAACTATTTCCGGACAACACTTCAGTATATCTGCTGCATCATTTGTAAGTAAACCATGGAACACACATTCGAAACATAAAAGTGTGGGGATGATGCTGCTTTGATGAATGCAAGCCTGCGCTTTAACAACTCCATGTAACAGGCCAACAAATTAGGCTGCTTCTCCCATTGTGTGCCTGGTACAGTCCCGGGAGGATTGCACCGTCGTCAGCTGAAAATCCCCAGAGTGGCTGGCTGGGAAGCAAGGGGGATGGCATAGCAAGGAATGGCAAGAATATTGATTGGAGGACCACCTTTCTAATTAAGGAAACACTAGGTTTGTGATTCTGAGGAGCTTACAGCACCAATTTCCCAAATCAACCTGACGTACTTGCTTTTCCATCTGATGTCCCCAGAGGTTCTACCAAGGTTTTGTATTCAGTGTAAAGGAAATACATCTGCAACTCTACCGGGTCAGTTTTCCATTTTGATTTCTGATGATGGGTGATACACACTGAGCCCCAGTGTTTCAGGTCGCTGTTCCCAAGACCCAGGCAGGACAAGCCTGAGTGAAGGGGTAGCACCACATTCTACCTAGGCTGGGTGTTTACTTTGCCTACATGTCCCACTCTAGGAAGACCACCACCTTCTGACCTGAAAGAAAACCAGGATGGTTACCATGTAAGACAAGCAGTGTGGCAGAGGGGTTCATAGCATCGTGTCTGGAGTCCAAGTGTGTCATGCTGCGGTGCCAGTTCTTCTATGTAATAGCACATTTCTTACACTTGCGGTTCTCCTCTATCCTCAGATGCTTGTAAGGATTATAACAGTATCTGTTTAAAATTGGGTTCCTGAGAATTGAATGACATAACTCATGTGAAATGCTTACACTATCGCCTGGTAAATAGTAAGTGCTCAAAGTATGTTCGCTGATAACTAATTCATCATTGAGTATACTGGGCAAGAGGATAAAAATTCTCTACATAGATCAATCATGAGCTTAGTCTAGCTAAACTGGAGACTTAAATTGCCGAAGAGTGTCAGAAATGAGGTTTATTTGGCCTGCAATAATATAATATCAGGGCTAAGGAATTCTTAAAATACCCAAATCCTACCCCAAACTACAAGCACCCTCCCAAGTGAGAGCTCAGGGGATACATATGCTCAAGGAATAATGGCAGATGGAAATCAAAGTAACACTATTAGCACAGACGTTGGCTCCAAACCTCAGTGCAGAGAACTCTAGTGGACTGCACTGGACCATATGGAACACTGCTTTTGCCTAGTTAGACAATCAATCTATCACATCTGCCAGCACCAAAATGAATAAACCCAGACATCCACAGACTACAAAAGAGAGTGTGTTTGCTTGCAGTGACTGGTACCAAGCTGGCCTGAGCTGTGTTCAGTGCAGTAGCCACAGACTTCACTGCCACATGAAAGAAGAAAGAGCAGAGAGATGTAGCTGAGCTTGCTCATGAGGCAAAGATCCTGGTCATGCAATGACTTTGGCTGCAAGGGAGGAAGAAGCAGAAAAGGGGGAAAGACAAAGAGACAGAGAGAGAGAAGCAGATACAGACACTGAGCATTTGAGAGCAGCCTTAGGACTCCAGTAAATTGCTTGGAAATTTAGAGAGAGAGAATCCCCCACTGGTGCATGACCTTGGCCTACATCAGTTATACACAGTGACTCTACATTAGTACTCTTGGCCTGATCATTGTGTGTGATCTTCACCGTGCCTCACTCAAGTGAAGAGAAAAAATAGGCCTGAATATAGTCAACAGGGTCAGGAAGAGTTAGTGAAGAGTCCACTGGAACAGAAGCCCCCAAAATCAGTGTAATTCCATTCCTTTCTATCATCATTTGCTTATTACTAGCTCAATATCTTCAAGTCAAGGTTATTTCTACCATTCCTATAGAGAAGAATGGTGATTTTAAAATATCTACGCTATTCTATCAAGCCACATACACTAGATCAGGGTTCCCCCATGTCAGCACTATTGATATTTTGTGTGATATTCTTGGTTGTGTGGTGCTATCCTGTCCACCGTAGAATGTTTAGCAACATCCCTGACCTCTATCCACTATATGTCAGTATGTCAGTAACCACCCCCCTGACTTGTGACCATGAAAAATGTCTCCAGATATTGTCAAATGTTTCCTTAGGGGCAAAATCGCCCCATGGTTGAGAAACACTGCACTAGATTATGCTGTTATAACAAACAGTCACCAAATCACAACCAGGGATCTAATTTCTTGCTTATACGACATGGCCACTGTAGGGAGGCTGAGGGGTCTGGTCCGGAATCAAGCTAAGGGAGTAACCAACATCTGAGCATTGCTGTCCCGTGTGGAAGAAGGAAAGTCCCCCGTGCACTAGCAACCAGAACTTCCACCCAGAAATGATGCCTGCCCCTCCCATTCACATTGCATCAGCCAAAGCGAATGACATGGCCGTACATAGCTCCAAGCACCGGGAAAATGCTGTCCCATTTGCCCAGGAGCAGAAATATTTGATGAACGGTCCTAGTAACACTCACTAGCATTTGAAAAAGTTCGCAGCTTCCTCCTACATTCATTTCTTTATTATCTTTACTAGCTCCTTGCTTCTATTTTATTTATGCTTATTCTGTTACTGTTTTTCTGACTTAAATGAGATGTTAGCCTTTCTTCTTTTCTATTGTAAGCCAAAATAGCTTTGAATTTGACCTTCTTATATCCTACAAATTTTAATATGTAATCTCTTTGTGATTGTTCAGATCCAAGAATTTTCTAATTCCCACTATAATTTACCTTTTGACACAGAAATTACTTAGAATTATGCTCAGTGAGATGAGCAGGGTAGATGCTATCCCCCACTTATTAAATAAGAAAATAGCCTGTATTACTTCTCTGTCATAGTGGACCCTCAAATGGGATGTGTGGAAAATGATTCAAATTATGTGGAAATATTACAGTTTGTATTGATCCTTACTTTTGTTTTGAAAAAGAAAACAAGTGGAACTTTACTATTAATAGGCAGTAAGAGATTAGCATGTATATAATATATAATAATTGTGCATACATTAGAGATGCATGCTCAAAAATGTTTTATTAATAGTGATGTGACATTAACAAGTTTGTAAACAATTGCTTTAAGCAAAGTGGTAGAGAGAACAGTTTACAAGTCTGTGAAAATTACTATCCCTACCTAGATTACACGGCCTCCAAACCCAAAGAATAGGAAGAATTGAGCAGAATTTTTAAATGAACAGATTTACTACAGCAAATGAAAAAAGTTCCAAAGACTAATTGCTTTCCTTTGAGGAATTAGGAGTGATAGTTAAAAATTCAAATTATATAGTTTTCTAAAGTATAAATAAAATATCTCAGTGTGGGATGAATGCATTAAAAAAAAACCAGAATAGATTAATTTAAATTATACCCTGGTGGACATTTCATAATTAGCTTTATATATGAGTGCATCTGGAAAACATCATTCTTCTCAATAGGAAAATTATGCAATATGTGTTATATTGTGAAAGAATCATATGAAATTATTTTGCTTCTCCCATCAGTATGAAGGTCCCAACTTGCTTTAAGAATCATTGTGAAGCTATCCTACCATGTATGTTACATGGAATAAAAAATATGATGGGTCCCAAAATTCCATATATAGCCGATAAAAATAAAAATTGTTTTTTTAGAATTCATTTATAAGAACTTTGACCGGGTACTCTAAATAATGTTGACAAGGGAAAGACACTGGAATTCAGCTTTGTGACCTGCTAGCCAGGCACTTTTACATGGCTGTGTTTATTATCAGGATCCTAAGGATTAAGTGAGTTAATACATATGAAACTTTGAGAACAGTGTCTGGCACATAGACAGTGCCCAATAAAGGTTACAAATTATAAGGACAATAATGAAAATAAAAATGACATCCCCTGGGAACCTCGGGTGGCCCCATCCCTTTTGTCTTCACATACACACCAGTAATTCCCAGTAGGAGCTGTTGACAGGTCAGCCCAGGTGCCTCAGAACTGACCATGATCCAAGCCTATCTTCCCAGAATCCCTGATTTTACAGATGAGGAAACAAGGTCGGAGGAATTAAACGACTTGTCCGTGAACACTCTTTCTCTAAGCCTTTTCTCTTTCCATGTATTAGGTCGCCTTCAACCATCATTCTAGGACAATTGCAATTTACTGTCAGCGTGAACGTGGTTCCCAGAAGGAAGCTCCCAGATACCCTGGGGTCCTCTCCCTTCTCCCAGGTTCCAGGCTGAACTGCCCAGTTTATAGCCAATGTGCCATGAGTCCAGAGCCCAAACATACGACTCCTGGCTGAGCTCCCCTCGCTCACACACACATAAATCCATCCAAATGGCTTTACAAAACACCCCCATTAAAGCTTCATGTTTACTACACCTTCACTTTCAATAAGTGTGACAATACACCATTGTTCACACACACACAGAAGGGCGGGCAAAATAAACCGTCTTTCAGAATTCAGCTCAGCTTGGGCGGTCCTTTAGTATAGTGGCTTTCAGCTAAGGGTGATTCCCCCCCGCCCCCAAGGGAACATTTGGCAGTATCTGTAGACGTTTTTAATTGTCACAAATCAGGAGGAAGAGGTATGGTACTGAATTCTAGTGGGTAGAGAGGCACTGCTAACATCCTACAATGCACAGGACAGCCCCCTACCACAAAGAATTATCCAACCCAAAATCTCATATTGTCATGGCTGAAGGCACTTGAGAAAGAACTGAAACCAAGGTGCCTCCTGTAATACCACAGACATTTCCTGCTGATCTTAGGCAAGTTGCTTCACCTCTCACAGCCTCTTTTTGATTTGTCAGTGAGATGGGGGTAAGAATGATGCTTACCTTACGGAAGAGTTGTGAACACTGAACAAAAAGGTCTATGTTACACCCCCAGTATGGTACCTGTCTTGCAATAAATAGCTGATTCATGCATTCAGTAAATATATATTGAGCAATCAAGACGCTGTGGACACAGGGATGTGTGCAACCATTTACTATCTTTGTGCTGGTGGAGCTACAGTCTAGAGGAGGAGGCAGACATCACAGAGGCACACAAACAATACAAATGAGCTGTCATTATTGTTGCATTGTTAATAGAGGATGTCTTCCTTTTGTGGACCTTCCCGTGCTCCTACTCCTACTGATACAATCCAAGAAGGGCTAATACCAAAGGTGACTGGGCTAAAAGTCTTCTGTGCCTTCACGGGATGGAAGCGCAGGAAAGCTCTTTGCTCATCTGTCAGCTCTTCGACCTCCAAGAGAAGCCGCCCCCAACTTCTAATTGCCTGCTCCAAACTCCACAGTGCCTGGGGAGGGGGCACGTGATCCACACGCAGCCCTGACACCTCGCTGTGTTGCTATAGTAAGGATGCCCTTTATTGATCAGACTTGCCTGGAGTCATGTAACTCCCCAGCCTGCTGCCGGGCTCCCCAAGGGGTAGTTGGCAGGCAGCAGTGTCTCTCTGGACCAAGGCTGATCCCCAGCTCTGCCCTCTCTCTCCCCCTGAACACGAGAAGGCCGCCCACAATAGCACCTAATGCTTCTTTGTGGTGTCTTGTCATTCACACACTAATTTGAAGTCACAGATCAAAACAGGAGAAAGACACCAGGGAAAAGAGATTTGAAGATTCCCCACCTTCCCTAAAGCTACGCTGCAGTCCTGCTTTGGCAGCCAGCAGACCCATTGTTTCCCCAGAGAACCTCTCTGCTACCCTTAAATTCACTCCTTTCTAGAGTCTATCTCCCCAACATTCTTACTATAGGAAGTTTGACACTGAATCACAGGAGTGCAATATGCCTACTACTAATTAGAAAGCCGATGCCCAGAGAGGTTAATGAACTTGCTCAAAAGTCACAATTCTGCTTAGTAACTGCACAACCCAGAGAGATGCCCAGTTTTTCTAGTACCCTCGGAGAATGAGGCAGTCAGAAAATGTTTCCACATGGATTTTATTTTTTCTTTTAGATTTTGAAGTCAAGTTTAATAGTTTCTTCGTACAAATATTTGCTTAGAAATATAGGTGAGGGGTCATTATTTCTAAAAATAAGGCATTCAAGTATTCTTGCTTCCCCAAGAATTCCAAATGTCACTGAATATTCACCTGTACCTTCTGAACACCCACCTCCACACCCACGACCACTGGTCACATGTGTTGGTGATCTACGAGCTCACTGTGGATACTTGTTGAAGTGGGTCAGGTAGAGTGGTCACATGACTAAGTGAAAATCACACAGCAAGTCCGCAGCACAGCCAGAACTTAGATTTCTAGTTAATGCAAAATCCTTTAAGCCAAAGAAGGAAAACACACAGGAAGGATTCCACAGTGCTCTATCCCACACCAGTGGCAGACATCACCAATCAATCATTGCACCCTTTCAAGCCTAGATTCTGTTTCAGAATCCTTAAGACCATGGTCCAAATAGCTGTTACCTATCAACAAGTTCAACATAACATGTAGTGATTTGGGAAGACCTCTTCAAGCAGTGTCCATTTTGGATGAAACTTCAAGATAAAATGAAAACAAGTATGTGAAGAGCCAGAGGAAGAGCATTCTAGGTAGGGGAAGAGGACATGAAAAAGTGACAGATATGAAATGATACTGACGTATTCAAGGAACTGGAAAAGAAATGATGGTGGCTGCAATGAGGAAGGATAGGAATAGCAGGAGATAAAAGTGGGATTTCAGGAGAGGGGAGAATTCAGGGGATTGTCCCTTATCATTCAATGACCTCCTAACTAACACCTTAGTGTGACTTAATTTACCACATGGATAGATAGAGGACAATATAAAGCAGACAAAAAGTACAAGAAATTTCCCCAAGGAGTACAGTTTGAGTAAAGGATTTGGGAACTAAAAAGAAGATAGAAGCACTGGGCTTCTTACCAGAAAGAAAGGAACCACTGTCGGCTAGGTGAGAGCACTGACAACTGTATCAGTGAGGATTCAATCAGAGAAACCAGACCACTAGGAAGGATGTGTGTGTATGTATGTGTACATGTGCGTATTATAGGATTTGTGCACCATTGTGGGAACTAGTCTCTGTAAGGCTGTGGTCTTCACATCTGATGCTGGCTGTTGGAGCCTGCAGGGCAGGCAGTGGGCAAGGGAAGATGGGTGTAGAGTGAGGAAGAGCAAGGACAAGCTGTTGCCCATGAGGATGTCAGTTCTCATTGCTTCTGACCTTGAGGGTGTGGATTTCCTGCAGAAGACAGGCATTTCATCATGAAGCTAAACATATACATCATCCAAGTGTCAGAGAAGCTGAAGGAAGGTCTTCAGGAAAGAAGAACAAACCACCCTGACTGTTGCCTCGTACCAAGGAGATGTGCCTTCAGATAAGGCAGAATAGGCATGTGAGCTACAAAACAGCTACTGCTTTGTCTCCAACCTCCAAGTGTCACACAAGCTATCTCTCTGTGCCCCACTCTAACTGGAAACATACCAGGAAGGGGTTCTGGGACTAAGTTCAGCCCAGCCAAGTTGCTATACTACAAAGCCATGCATCAACTGAAGGATGGACTAGTAATGCCAGTTCATGCCTGCTCACCAGCACCCCCTTATACTCTGCTTCCCTCTACAGCCCCACACAGGCATGCTCCTCGCCAGATACAGATGCCTGGACTAGGAATGACACCTGACCCGAGGAAAAGCAATCCACTGACCCATCAGCTGCGTGCTCATTCTCTCTCTCTCTCTCTCTCTCTCTCTCTCTCTCTCTCTCTCCTTGAACCAAGAAACAGAGACTCAATTAGCTAGAAGTCTGAGTGGACTTGTACAGGTTGAGTAGAGAGGATGCTGATAGAGGCTGAGGGAGACCATGTATATGCAGAGAGAGCTGGAGCAGAGAATAACGAGCTTCTGGGACCCTGAGAAACAGAAAGGCCCCTCGGTTCCTGGCTTTCCCTGAGGGGCCCAAGTGTACCAGCTCCCTGTGTAAACACGTGGTGGCAAACTGCAATAAAAACTCCACTTTCACCTTTCCTTGCGCCAGCTGGGCTACGTTTCTGACTTTTGCAGCCATTGTATCCCTAATTCAGATAGCAGCAAAGATGGTCTGTACCTGCATCCCGATTCCCCCCAGTTACCACATTCAGTGACCCAGATGGCACAGGTTAGAGGTGCTTCGATTCACACTCACAAGGACATGCCATGAAGTCAAGTAACTTGGAGGAAATGGCAAGAGGAACGAGAGCCGAATGAGTCACAGAAATGTCTCCCTCCTGCACTGAGCGCTGGGCACATCACATCCTGTCAGTAGAGACCTCATAAGGTAGTGGGGCAGGGCGGGAAGGGGGAGGGAGGGAGCAATCTCAGCTTGCTGCTACTCCTAAAATGCTCATTTGAGAGATGGCGCTCTTCCCAGAGCTGTCAATCTTCCAGCATTCATGATCCTGAAAATCAATTTACTAGAACATTTTAAAAGTAACTTTTTCAAAACTTTATGCCAAAAAGGAAAAAAAAAAGAAAGAGGAAAGTGCTAATTGCACTTTAGAGCTTCAGGTGCTTTTCAGTCCAGGATCTCATAGTATTTGATGAACTCTCATTTCACACAACCTCAGTTCACCCCTTAATGGGAACAAGTCAGTATTGTTGAGTTCGTTTGACAATATGGAGAAACTGAGGCCCTTTCAAGAAAGATGAGAATATCACTGCTTCCAATTTTGTACTTCAAGAGAAATTAAGGAAAAGGGTGATTCCTTTAGATCACAGGCCATATAAATGCCTCTGACTGAGATAACATGTCAGGCATATTTCAGTTGTGAATACTCTTTTCAAGGTCAGTTTCAATGACCACTATGCCTTCTCCACAGGACTGGAAACACACAGGCAGCCAGCTGATGGGTGACACCCTTAGAATTCTACAAACAGAAATGGAAAGAAAGTGCATTTATCTAAGCTTCATTTTTCTAAAAATCACAAAGAAGAATTGTGACTGAGTGGTTTGGGTTTGTGTACCCATACCTGGACCAGTGGCTTGGGTCAGAGAGATGGATACTGGGATTGGCCAGGCCTAGGTCACATGGGTTGTCCCCATGGCCAATGGGATCAGAGAATACTATCTGAAAAAAAGAGGATGAACCAAGATATAACCAGAGGGGAATTGTGTTTCTTCAGGAAACCGTCTGCCTCAGCAAAAAGAGGCAGCCAAATACAAACAAACATCCTCTGTATTACAACTCTAATGTGAAGATGACTTTATAAAGCTAAATCTTTGTGCACATGTACACTTGATTCCTTAGGGTAAATTCTTAGAAGTGGCACACCCACTGCTGTGGTAAAAATATGGTACTCATTTTTTGAAGGTTTTGGTCTTCTTTGCTGACCTGCTTTTTAGAAAGAGGGTACAAAGTCACCTTCCCACCAGTATGTGAATACACTGTCATTATTCTTTTTATCTGCTTCCTAAGGAAAGGGCAAACATGCAATAAAATGCCCATAGGAACAGGTGCAACAGAAAAGAAAGGAAGGAAAGAACCTGAATAAATTACTACTTAGACAATCAGGATCTGAACAATTGTGAAATACTTGTACTGACAGGTATGAATGAAATCAGGCAAAATGACAGATTATGCTGGATCCTCTCTAGGAGCAAGGGCTGTGACCTTCCAGAATCAGGCGGCAATGTGTACGAGGAGGCCCCTCATGTCAGGAAGCTGAGCATTTAGAGGTAGCTGGCCATGCATAGCTTACTTCCCCAACCTCTGCCACTGACAGATGAGCTCCTGGCAGCATGCAGATGGGACTATATTTCTCAAGGATCATGGCCCCTTGAAGCCAGGACAGCACACCTGTCAGAGGCAAACTCTGCCCCATAATTGCCCCGATGCACTGTGGGCTAATTGCCATTGCTGAAAATAATCTCCAGAGATTACAGCAAGCGTCATAAATAACAAGGGGCTCTGCGACTGCACATTATGACAAGGTCTCAATCGCTCTTATCTTTTACTAGAGTGGAGCTTGTGCATTCGTGTTACTAATGAATCTTTTTCATTTGTGCAAGTGATGTTTCCATTTGACAATGACACGACCATAAAGTGGAGGTTAATTTACTCCATTGCGAGAGGTTCATTATTTAACCTGACATTGAGGACAAAACAATGTAGCTTAATAGATGACAAATAGAAATTAGTTGTGATGAATTTTGCCATTTAATTCTAGCAGGCTCACTGAATGTTTGCCATAAACATGGCAAGAGAGCCAGGGTTACCCTCTCTGTGGGTGGGATTTGCTCACTCTGCTATTTCCAGGGTATCAACCAAAAATTAGGACACTTCCAATGGGAAGTACCATTGGAAACAGGCAATTTCCAATTACGCAAAAGATTCTGGAGACTCACGGCGATGCACTGTCATTAGGTCAAATTTTGTTGGATTACTTTCCTTTACTACTGGATCAACATACAAGGCTAGGCACTAGACGTTGTGTTACATTTTGATAGCTGTTAACAGTGGCATCTAGAACCCTACACTTGGGCCTTTTTATTCTTCCACATGTTGGTAGCTGAACAATAACAGAAATAAGCTATAATTCTAGAATCAAACAGAGCTTGTGTTTGAATTCTAGGCCAGCCAGTTCCTAACTAGATACTTTCAGGTTAGTTATTCAGTTTCTCCTAGCCTCATTTTTCTCATCCATAGACTGGGAATGACGATAGTTACTGACATTATACTATAGATCAGATGGGATTCTGAGAAGGGAGAGATACATGTAACTTGGAATTTTTATGGAGTCAATGTCCTTGAACAATGGATAAGAATTCAGTCACTGATCCTGATTTTTTTTTCTCCATCAAGACCTACTGTCTGTAAGGAAACTAAGATATGTTATTTACACCTTCACACAATCAGTGTGAAGCTCCTTGCCCCAAAGGTATTTGCATTTCCACATGCCTTTTCACTGTGGAGAAAAAGACACAGTCCCTGGGTTAAGGAAGTTTAGGTCCAGCTGATTGTGTAATGATAAGAAAAAATGGTAGAGACCATTTTAGGAAGAAAAAAAAAAAGACAGCCTGTGCGAAGCCTCTGTGTTAGTAGGGAGTGTGGGAAATATGAGACTGAAATAAATCCAGGATGTTTACAGAGAAGACATCCAGAAGGTCACAGTAGGAGAAATAGGCAGGACCAAGATTTTGCAGACCTTTGAAGGCTATGGTGAAGAGTTCTGTCTTCATCCAGAGAGCAATGACTGGAACTGTCCTCACCAGGGTCATAACATGTTTAGATTTCATTTCAAATAGATCACTCTGGAAGTGGTGTAGAAAATAGATTTGGAGGCAGGCAAGTGTAGATACAGCCAGGCCAGACCGGAAGCCACTGCAGTGGCCCAGACCAAAATGGCACTAGCTTTTAGATGAACTGGTGATAGATAAAGAAAAGTAGGAAGGTGTGATCAATATGTCGGAGGTAAAATTAACTGGGCTTCGCAATGGATTCGATACGGGGATGAGAAAGAAGGGGTATCAGTGAGGACTTGCATGACTCATTAGGCTCAGCGCCCTTGTTTGGAAATGAAAGAATAAGGCTCAAAGAGAGTAAATTAATTTCCCAGAAATCAACATACATCTATCAGTGACTGAGCTTATAACATATGTGTATGTGGTTGTATATACATGTGATGTGTGTGAATCGGAGAGGAAGAGAGAGAAAGTGCGTGTGTATACTGTGTGTTCATGCACACGTATCCAGGACATATTGTTTAGATTTACTGAAAATCTGAGCAGTGTTTTATCTCTAAATAAAAGTTAGAAACGCTGTGCCTGTCCCCTTCCTTTATTCACTACATCCTTGCGACATATTACTCACGCTCTGTGTTTATTTTTCTAAACTACAGAGTGTATATGCAACCTTCTGTATACTTTCTTTTATCTATCCAGTGTGTGGCCACCTCATTTTTATTGTTATTCTGGCTTCTATTCACTTTATCAGTTTGTGGCCTATGTAAGCCTATTTTAATAATTTTGAAGGCATCTTTTCATCGTCGAAGCTTGTCTAAAGAAGGCCTGAAATAATCAGTATTTCAGATTTTTACTGCTCTCCAACCTCCCTCCCCCACCACACACACACACACACACACACACACACACACACACACACACACTCATATATGTTTTGCTATTTTAAAGAAAGAGATTTAACAGCCATAAGGCACTTTTAAAAATAACATTCACATCTGGGCTGACCACCTGTATGCCAAAATTTAGCTTGATGTTAATTAAAACAGGCATGTTATAAACCTCAGGAAATGGCAGCTGACCCCTAACTATGAATGTAATGCTATAATAATACGTAGTAAAAATAAGACATTTTGAGGCTGTTGCCCAAACCACTCATGCATTAAAATTCTCACCACTGTATACCCTTGTGCGAGGACGGGTAAATCAACTGCAGAAGTGGTCCAACAAAAAAATAATAATGATAACAATTCAAGGGGTAAGAGCCATTCACTCATTCAACAGATGGCTTTAAATGCCCGTCCTGGGCAGATATCAGCGTTCTGCCTCACGAGAAAGAGTTTGCATGGAGTTTGAAAGATTGATTAGCTCCATCCTGCCAGATAGGATGATAGTAATATCAATGCAGCTGATATTTTTCGAACACCACTATGTGTCTGGCACTGTGCTAAGCACTTCACATAGATAATTGCATTTAATCCTCCTAACAACCCTGCAAGGTAGGTGCTATGATCATCCCCATTTTACAGATAAAGAAACAAAGGCGGGAAAGATTTAGTTACCTTCTCTGGGTGGCACAGGGGCAGAGCTGGGACTGGAATGCAGGCCATCTGACCCCGTGGCCCAGGTGTCTCATGATGGCTCCCCACGGCCACAGAATCCTGCCCTCACTCTTTAGAACCTGTAGACTCACCCCATCCTTCGCAGATCCAACCACAAGTGACCTCCTGCATTTTCCATCACCTCCTTTCCTGCCCCTTTTCTTGTCACTTTACTCCCAGGTGACCCCAGAGCCTCTCACATTTCCTTTTCACTTTCCCATCAGCCCCACTCATTTGAAACCACTTCTCTTAATTGCCTCTGACATCCTGGTATTTGACAATTCAGCTTTTGCTCTGCTTTTCACTTGATCCAGCTATTTGCCACTTCCTCTGAATTCTGAAATTGTCCCTTTTCTCCTTGCACCTTAAATTTTTGCTTCATAAAGCAGGGTATTGGAAATTTGCATTTTAGGGCATGTATATATAGAATGCCACTAGGTAGAGTAACGTGTATTTGTATTGCAACTGGATGTTAAAATACATAGACGCTGGCATTTAAAAAAACTTAACAATTCTCTATTATACAAACAACACTGTCGAGAGTGCCCGTTGGCACAGAAGTAAATAGCACTTGAAGTTACAAGTCTAAGTTCATATCTGACATTTCCATATTTACTTCCAAATGTGTACTTTTAAAAAGATTAAAAACTCCTCTGAAATTCAACTGTATTACAGCTACTAAAGCTACAGTAATGGTTGTGCAAAATGTACAAGGGTCCCTGAACCCACTAGATGTGCAACATGCAGTGAGACTTGGGTGCACTCTATCCCACAGGACCTCAAAAGCTTTGTGCATTCTGGTCAGGACCCCAGCTTCAAATCCAAAAGAGCAAGGTTTAGTTCTCACTTCTACACTTATTCACTAGTGACCCTGGACAAGTCATGTAACTTCACAGCACCTTGGAAAATTAGCTTTAAAATGTGAATGACTCCCTGACCCCCTCCAAAGAATTCTGATGAGAATTAAATATGAGAATATAGTTAAAGGGCCTAATCTAGTATGTGTTCAATAAGTGACACCTGCTGTTGTTAACACCAGTTCTTGTGTAGTAGTTGTTTTTACAGTGGAAGTAATGGTAATCATGGTTGTCACACCAGTACATCCAAGTTCTTCTACGCTAGGGAAATCCTGACCACTCCTTCCTTCTTCAGCAGCGTCTTCAGCCACGAAACTGTGTGTGGTCACCTTCAAACCCCATACTGTCTCATCTCTCCTCTGCCTTTTTATATAGTCTTCTCTTTTCCTGCAATTGTTAGTCCCCTAATAATTGGCCTGATCAAGTCCAAATCACTGCCCAACTCCTAGATCAAATATTAGCACTTTTGTGACGTCCATCCCAACTCCCCAAGACAGCCTTAAACATTCCTCATCCCATTTTTCTTAGACTTAATTTCTAAAGCGAGCTGGTAGAGAACAGGGACTATGTTTCGTTTTATTTTGGGTGTTACTGTATTCCCAACACCTGGCACAGTGGCTGAGCGACTGTAGAGACCTGTGCAGGAAGCTTGGCACCAAGGAACAGAAAACCACACCTCAGATTGGCTTAGCATTAAGGAACTACGTTATCTCATAAACAACATGAAGTACAAAGAAGGAATGGGATTGAGGGCTCATTCACTCATTCAACATGCGTATCAAGAACCTGGCCCTTCTCAGCTATCTTCTGCCCTCTCAGTGAGGCAGCCTTGCCTTCAGTAGGAGTTTTCATGGACATAAGATGGCGGCCACGCTCTAGGTCCCTCATCCAGGTGCAACAATGACAAAGGACGAAAGAAACTCTTTTTTCCTATGTTTCCGCTAGAGGAGCTACAGGTAGAAACCTTTCCCAGAAAGCCCTCAGCTTTCTGATAAACCCAAGATTAGGTTTCATGTTCATTCCCAAACCATTTATTCCCTGGGGAAAGTAGATGACCACAATTACTGTGGAACCGGGGTCAGCAAACTTCTTCTGTAAAGAGCCAGGTTATATACACTTTAGGCTTCACGAACCATAGTCTTCATGGCAACTTTACAATGTGCTCTTATGGCACAAGAGCCCTCATAGCTAATGTGTACATGGATGAGTATGGTTTATGTTCCAAGAAAACTATTTATGGACGCTGAAATTTGAATTTCTTGTAATAGTCACATCATGCAATATTTTTCTTCTGAATGTTTTTCAAACATCTAAAAATGTAGAAACCAGTCTTAGTTCAAAGTCCATGTGAAAACAGGCAGCAGGTTGGGTTTTGCCTAAGGACTACAGTTTGCTGCCCCTTAGCTTACATGTTTTGGAGTCAAATGTATGTTGAAGTGCATAACTAATATTTAAATTTATCCACCACAATTTCTGAAGTGCACAATAAATATTTTAAAAATGAAAGGAGTAAGGGATTAAAGAGAACATAGTTCTTGCCCATGAGAAGTTCATAGGATAGACATAAAAATATTTTCCTGGGAAATATTTTTTAAATAAGTGCTTTTCCTAATGATGGTGGAGTGAGCTGAATAAACAAACCAAAAAAAAAAAAAATGTGGTCTGTAAAAGCTTAGATATTAAATCGTGAAAATGGAAGGTAAATAATATTTTGTTAGGATGTGTGGGAACTACAGATTTGAAAAATACCTCAGGAATCTAAAGTCATAAAACGTTTGCTTTGATGGTAAGTAGGTGAAAGAGATTACTTAATGGGTGTTTTCTACGCTAACATCTACTGACTTCACAATTTCCCAAACATAATGCTGTACGTATCCTGATGCAGGCAAAGAGATAATTATAGAGTAACTGCTTGCACTCAGTGTAAATTAATCAAATGTAAATTAAATAAACTGTAAATAGAAGATACTCCTTAGCTGATACGGCAAGTGAATCACCTCCATTATAGACTCATTTTTGCAAAATTACATCTAATCATAGTATTTTAAGATACTGTTTGGCAAAACATCTCTAAATCTGTCAACAAAAGCAGCGATTACTTCTTTGCGGCTGAATACTTTTGCCAACAAATACCCATCTGTCTGGAAAGATTTATGTATGGTTCTGCCTAAAGGCACAGCTAAAATCTCAATGACCTCTGGAGGTTTCTTTCACCTTTGTGCTCTGAGAGTCGATAAAAATTCATTTTAGAGTAATCTTACTGCAACCCTTAAAAAAAACTATAAACCTGAGATGTTATCAAGTCTATTCCAAGAATTCCAAACATAAAATATTCTTGTAGGTAATTATACAGCTTATTTTGCTTAACCAACATTTAATCCTGCTTGTCAGTTGCTGCTTTAATAGAATCCAAATCCCTTAATGTAGCTCCTAAGACCCAGTGTGGCGGCAGGTGCAGTCAGTACCATGGTTCTTTTTGGTTCCCTGGACTGGTTTTCTCAGGTGCTTAAGCACGTGACGCTTACTTCCAGACCTTGGCCCATATACTTCCTCTGCCTGGGCCACGCTTTCCTTCTTCCACCTCACTTACCCCTTGACATGTCCTCTTCCTTAAGGCCTTGGCTTCGGTTGGGAGATCTGGGCGCCTCCTCTGCCTCCCCATCCATGGTGAGTAAGGTGGCCCCTCTATGTGCATAGCCACCCGGTGCTGGCTTACTCTTTAAAAAGTATATATCTATATTTATAATCCAAGTTTTTCTGTGTATTTGTTAGTCCCTTGAAGGCTGAGGACAAGAGCTGTGTCTTGTTTGTCAGAGTAGAAAGTAGAGGAGGCCAGTTCATAAAGGGATTTGTATGTCTTACTAAAAAGTTTAGACTTTATCCTGAAGTGTATAAAAAAGTTTGAAAAAAAAAAAGACATTGGAGACATTTGTCATGCTCATGTATCCTTTTCAGAAAGCTCACTCTGGAAGTAACATCAGAGAATCGACTTCCGGAGAGCAAGAGGATAGGCGATGAGGGGTCCACATTGGAGGCAGGAAGTTCACGGAGGAAGCAGTTGCTGTAGTGCAGGTGGGAGAGGACAGCGGACTGCTCTACAGCTGTGAGTAATACGAATGGAGACCAGTGATCCATTTAGAGACACTTAGGAGGCAAAAATCCATTCAATTTGTGACCAACTGTGTATGAAACGGAAGGACTGGGAGAGAGAGAAATCAAGGCTTGGACAAGTAACCAGTGAGGGTGCCAGTCACTTGAGAATAACGGAGGAGGAACACGTTGAAGCTGGAAGAAAGGGATGTTTAATTCCATTACAGATAAGCTGATTTCAAGGAGCCTGCAACGCATCACGGAGGAGATGATCAGTAGGCACCTTTATATGAACTGGGGGTGCCAAAAACAATGTATATAAGTGGACACTTTGGTGAGTGTTGCTCAAGCAGTAGTTCGCCATAATGGGAAGTGTCTGGATGCTGATGGTAACCACTTTGAGCACCTCTTGTAATTGCACAAGTCAAATGTGACTTGTATTCTCAATTATCGGTACATATTGAGTATTATAATTTTAATAGTTTTTTCCTTTCTTAAAATGTGTATACATTTTTTGGCACCCTCTGCGTACATGGATCTGAGTGAAGAAGAGAAGTCTAGACCAAAGATAAAATTTGAGAGTCATCAGATTATAAAGAATATTGTACACCACGCAAAGAGAATGTATGTCAATATATACATTCTCTTATATATTATATACCTCTCTTATATACCCCTCTCTCTTCTCTCTCTCTCTCTCTCTCTCTCTCTCTATATATATCTCTATATATATATATATAGAGAGAGAGAGAGAGAAGAGCTGGCCAGAAGCTTGAACAATACCAACAGATAAAGGGCAGGTAAAGAGGAGGGGCTCATGAAAAAAACTGATAAGGAATGGCCAGAGAGGAGGGTAAAATCAAGAGAAAATATAGTCAAAGGAAACGTAATGTTTCAGAAGGCAGATGTTATTAATCAGGTATGATTACATAACCATCACAAATTCTCAGTAGCATACCATAATAAGCATTTACTAACCTGCTAACAGGTCTACAGTTTAGCTATGATGGCTCTGTTCAGGCTGCAGATTTACGTGTTGGCTGGGGCTGCTCTGCTCAATATGTCACTCATTTTTTAGAGCCAGCCAACTACCTGGGGCATGTTCTTCTCCCATTATGGCAGAAGCCCAAGAAGAGTATGTGGAAACTTACAATGCCTTTTAAGTCCTCGTCTCAGACTGGCACTCCACCACTTCTGCTCATATTCCATTGGCCAAAGTAAGTCACAAGGCTAGGCCCCAGGCTAATGAGTCGAGAAGTAGTCAATAGGGATATAAATTGTGACTGTGGCTGGAGCAATTTCACAACAGGCTTAATATTGTCCTCAAGTAAAAAGTGGCATTGCTCTCTCAAATGAAAATATTATTTTGTGTGTTTTAAAACAGACCTAGAGCCAGGGACCTGATTGATTGGCCCATTCCTTCAGAGGACTCTAACATACCAAGGTCAACCACCAAAAGTCACACCCTTATAAGAAGCCAAGGGGCTTCCCAGGAGAAAATAATCGTGTGGTGTGTGAGTGCTGGATGGGTGTTGGGATCAGGCTCTTTGGTATCCAGGGATTCACTCAAGCAAGTTCATGAAAAGGAGAGTTTACTGTAAGCACACATGTCAAGTAGAAATGGGAAGCCATCAAGAATGGAGTCAAGTCTAGGGGGTCATTACTTTCCCCGGCTTTCACATAGCTCCATGGTCTCTTTCTCATGTTATTTTTGCTTCTTTCTGTACCTCTGTACCATTCTCCCCATCTATCAACTGGATGCTTCTGTTTACTCATATTTTCTGCTCCATCCAAAAGTCTACTTGCATGTAACTCTGGCTGGCCATGACTCTAACTTGGGGTATTTTTCTGCCCCTGCTGCTAGCTGCCTTGGGCTCTCCAAGTTTCCCAGTCCAAAGTCCTAAGAGTGAGATTTGGATTTGTTCAGCTCATTTCTCACACTAAGCTATGTAACCAGCCAAGTTATTAACTGGTCACCCTTGAGTCAGATGGTCACCCTAATCTATTTGTGGCCCACTGTAGAGAGATACAAAGAGTAAGGAAGTTTTCCTTATGAAGTACTGAGTGTAGGAAGGTACCAACTGAGCTTTCTAATACAGGGAGGTTCCCAGAACACTGGGATTATGATTCAAATAAGAGCAAGCAGAATGCCCACCCTTGATTTGAAGAGTACGCAGGCAGAAATTTCATCTTGCAGAAAGAAGGACTAGAGAGGCAGTGACTAAACCCCAGGTTACTGATCTATTATTGATGTAAAGGGAGCTTTTAGCTTGCTACATAATGGAATGTCTCTCATAGATGTCTCAATCCAACCTCATTTACAGGAACTTGTCCCAAGACCCTTGAGGTAAGAGCTAAAGAAATAAATTAAATACAGAATTATAATACTGGTACAGACATAAGAAAACAAAAGTCATGCTCTTTGTAGTTCTCATCCAAGGAATGAGATGCTGATGGGAGTACGTCCTCCTCCCACCTCACTGAGAGGAGGGATGGAGGCCATGGCCATGGAGGATGGCTGATGAGATACCAAGAGAGCCAGGATGGCCATAGTTGTCCTTCCTACATTATCAAAGAGTAGAACCAAGCATATAGAATAACAGCCAAGAGTTCCTGGCTCCATCATGGCATTCTTAATGGGCATCCTTTGATGGCCTCCGAATTTCATTTTACAAGGTTTGGTTTCCAACCAGGCACATAAAGAATAGATTCCTGTAGTGTCTGGTGACGTGGTTGTTTCCATGCAATTTGTAGAGGATGCATCCTTAGTGGATCATAGGGCATATTTGCTTCTCTCTTCTCTGAGAAGTTACCTGGTGAGCATTGAGAGTTTCTGGGTCCAAATATGAGCTGTGCCCCCACTCCCAACCAAGGATGTTTCCAAGTACTCAATGGATTTCTTTTTTTTTACTGTGCATCTACTCTATGCTTAGAACTGGGTCAGATCTGAGGAGAATGATATCACTGAAGATGCATGGCACACTAGAAGCAATTAGAGAATAGAGAACAGCACATGAATCACGTATCACACAAGAAAGTACAAATGAAGGTTCAAAGAAGGCAAGGTTAAATTAGCTAAAATCATGGTAATGGAGTCAGGGATAAAGAAAGGCTTAAAGTTGAGCTAGCCCCAAGGAATCGGCTATTAGAGCCATTAAAAATTATCTTAAGTACTCCCCTCTTCCCTTACCCTCAAAAATACAGCTAAATAAAAATAAAAATGTATAAATAATGATTTACTTTAATTTTTTAAATAAACATATGACACACCTGTTACTTTTAAAAGGGGGGGAAAGGTGTTAGCAAATCAAACCATAAGGTGTCACAAATCCAAGAAGGTTGAAAATCAACACTTTCAAGTCCCTCTTGGGTTTGGAGAGATTTATGCTTCTTAAGGGGGTCCAAACATTAGCAGCTCAAACCCCCACACTGTATCCTGGCTTCATTTAAAGGACCCATAGGTCAGACCAAAACACAACAGGGCTTTATATGCCAATTTTTCTTGACTTTCTGTAGGTCAGGGGAAGTTAAGCTCATGTAATTAGGGGATAAAGACGGAGGCTGGGAGTGGGGGATGGAAGCATGATGAAAGTTCCAGAGTTTAAAGGCTCAGTAGGAAGCCAGAGGAAAAGTCGATAAAGTCATGTCTTTATGAAACATGTGTTTTCCATGGTAAACGTATTTGCCATTACACCCAGGGAATCTCTCTGTGACTTGGCTCTCTCACCCACTTGTGGGGCAAGAACAATTCAAATCCATTGTCATGATGGTGAGCGCTGTCACTCTGAGTTGACTTTTCAATCATCAAATACCGATTCAGTTACCATTTGAATATCAGCACTAAATGCATTTCATTGCATTAACTTTATTTCACAATTGATAATCCAGGTGACTTTTTACGATAACGCCCCCTGAAGTAAAATATTTGATTGGCTGAACTATCCATAAATGATGCCAAAGAACAAAGAGGTTCCTATAAATGACGTGGCCAGGTTCAAGTGAGCAGTCTCAACGTGTAATCACCAAAAGAGGCCAGGAAGCCATGACCGGTAGCAGTGAAAACAAAGCAATGAAAATTAAGAACAGCCATAACTGAGCAAATAATGGAGAAAGGCCCTATAATCCTCAGAACAGATACAAAAGAATCTCAGATGGTCCCAGTGACAAACATAAATACTCATGTGAATGACCAGATCCCAGAGTCAGTCTCTTCGATTCCAGCTGCACTATTAACAAGCTAGTAAAACCCATGACTCTTTCAGACTAGAAACCCATGTTAACGGACCAGTGAGCTTCTTCTGAAAATGGGGTATCACACTGATAACCACTCAAGTACTTCCATGATTCACCAAGACCTACTACCAGTAGCATTCTTACAACAAGATAAAATTTCATATGGTCAAACAAGGTTTACCTATTAGGAATTTTTGTCACTTAATTCAAAAGAAAAGGTATTTTTTATGCACATAAGATTTTTGTTTTCTTTATTCATTATCCATCATCCATCCACCCTTCCATCCATTCTTCCATCCATCGACTCTTCCTCCCTCCCTCCCTTCCTTCTTTTGTTTCTTCTAAGAAATGTGTACTGAGCGTCTGCTGAATGCCAGGCAATGTTCTGGGCTTTGGGAAGACAGCGGTGCACAGACAGACCAGCTCCTTGCTCCAGTGTAGTTTACATTTTAGAGAGGAAAGGCAAACAAGAAACACGTAAGCAAATGCATAAAGAAAATTTCAGATCATGCTTGGAGCTAGAGAGGAAAGAAAACACAGTAATGGGAAAGAGTGGGGCTGCTTTAGAGAAGGTCTGAGGGAGAAGTGACATTTGAGCTGACAACGAAACGTGGAGAAAGATGAGCTGTAACTCTGGATTTCTCAATCTCAGCATTGCTGACATTTTGGACGGCATAATTCTTTGTGTGGGGGGTTGTCCTGTGCATTGCAGGATGTTCAGCAGCATCCCTGGCCTCTGCCCACTAGATACCAGTAGCAACCCCATCACCATATCATGACAATCAAAAATGTCTCCAGACATTGCCATAGACTCCTGGAGGACAAAATCATCCCTGTTAAAGAACCACCTGGCTATGTGAAGACCTGGGGGGAAATCA
The DNA here is from genome assembly GCF_036562045.2 of Rhinolophus sinicus. Classification (NCBI taxonomy): domain Eukaryota; kingdom Metazoa; phylum Chordata; class Mammalia; order Chiroptera; family Rhinolophidae; genus Rhinolophus; species Rhinolophus sinicus. Next base: position 94,943,438 of record NC_133759.1, on the reverse strand, counting down.
TGCCCGAGAGCAGAACTGGCACAGAGAAACCCGACCATAGGAACGAGCTTCAGGTGTTGGAGGGAAAAGAAGGAAGACCAATATAGATGGAGAACAGAGAGCAAAACGTAGAGTAAAGCAAGACAAGTTGTGTCTGTGTGGTGAGGGTGGCGGGGGGGCGGGGGGGGGGGCTGGACACCAGATCAGAAAGGACCTCACCGGCCATGGTGGAGTTTGCACTTAAGTCATGAAAACACATTCTTGATATAGAAGCTGTTAGTCCAATGGAGTAAAGTATAAACGTGTGAACCCAAATTATAGAATTGTCTATGCTTCAGCAATTAACCAAGGAATACTGAGCTAATCCATAGTTTGAGAATTCATCCTGCATCCAAATGCCCATATCCATAGCAACATTAGAGAAGAATCACCTCGGTACCTATTTTATCTCCATTCCGGTAATTCTCTCTTCAGCAGGTTATTGTATTTCATTAATTTCCCTCCATAAAAATGCTCCAACTCATTTTTAAAAAGGTTTGCATTGAACATCACCAGTACTAAATGAAGGCGCACTTGATTTGTCATCCTCTGTGGCTTTGGACAGGACCAGGATTGTCAACAGTCAATAAATCATACGTCACATTTGATTTGTGTGTCAGTTTACGTGTTATTTTATCAGAGGTTTAAAAAAAAAAAAATAGGCCTCAAATTGCCAGCATAGGAACTTCTTTTGGAAAGTTTGTGCTGACACAGGAAAAAAGAGATTCTTCTCTTTTTCCCGAAATGAGAAATATCGTTAATGATGCTAACCCTCTTGAAGGTTGAAACAGACACACCTTAACGTGGGAAGTAAAACAGAATTTCCTACTGGGGAAAGGAGTGAAAGTTGGAAGACTGACTCTTCAACACCTTCCAAATTTCACCTCTACAAAAATGTCCTTCAAAATTACTCAAGCATGATTACTTGAGCTGCAAGCTAAGAAACTGACTGTATGTCAGAAATAATAATAAAAAGAGAGTTTGGAGCAATTTGTAAATGATGTGGTACATACACAGACTTTAGATCATATAACAAAACAAAACAAAAGGCAAGGAGACTTTGCAGATAAACAATATTGACGAAGTGAATAGGAATGCAAAGCACTTGTATCCTCCTGTCAGCTCAATAATCATAGAAGCTACATGATCTAGTGAAAAGAGTTTGGGGCCAGGAAATGGAGTTTCTACCTTGTAGGCCACTAAATAACTGTCTGACTTTGGCAAATCTCCATGTTCTGTCTCAGTTTTCTTACCTGCCAAATGGGTACAAGAGGAGCAAGTATACTTAACTCACAGAGTGGTTCAAATAACGTTAACATTCCTAATGTGCAAAAAATTTCACAGTAAGTGTGAATTCTTATAAATATTTAAAGAATTATGGTAAGCAAATCACCACAAGGCCTGGGGCTTTATCCTATGAATGGCCTTTTTTAGCTGAAAAGAAGAAATTCTAATATTAAATTCCACTTCAAATGGTCCACGTAACCCACAGATCCAGATGATCCGTGGAGAATTCTCAGCTCATTTCCCCTGCATGGAAACTGAGATAGAAGAGTAAGATACACCAGAAAGGTCTCTTCTCTAGGCCTGTCCTCAGTAGTGCATTTCATTGAGTCACACAAACTCCCTGCCCATGGAGGGTTAAATCCATTCATTCATTCATTCATTCATTCAACAAATGAATGAATGTCTCCTATGTGTAGGGACAGTGCTTGGACCTAGGATATGGAGTTAATAAGACTGGGCCCTTGTCCTTGAAGAGCTCACCCTTTGGCTGACAGAAGGAGAGGGAGCTTCTAACATTTATTGAACACAGGACTATGCCAGGTACTTTCTATATGATCTTATGTATCTTAGGACCATGTTGTAGAGGACAAACTGAGAAAGCGGATGTTTCAAACAATCTCACATCAATCACAAAGCTTCTAACTAGGAAGCAGAATCTGAGCCTGTTCATTCATTAACTTATATTACTGATTGCGCACCTACTGTGTGCCTTGAATAATGCTAGGCACTGTGGATACAGCAGAAAATAAGACAGGCACAGTCTCTGCTCCCTTGGTGCGTACATAATGGTGAGGGGAGACAGATAAAAAGCAATAAATGCAAGTCGGCCTGATGCCAAAATCCAAGCCCCTGCCACATGCTGCCTTTCTCTGGGGGGAGGGGGGGAGAACAAGCAGGAAAAGGGACCCACACAAACAAATACCCAAGCTGAGTATCCCCAGTCAGCCAGAAATCTAGAAAGAATAAAGCCAGATAAAAGAGGTTGCCAGAAGGCTAACGGTCCTCTTCCAAAGTCTAAATTGAAAATGTGTGCATTTGGTTCAAGTGCCTGTACACCCAAAGGCAGGCAGCTCGCAGACCATCGGCAGCACACAGACCACCCCTGTCAGGGCACAAACATGAAAACCAGCTCTCCACCAGAAGGCCTGAGGTTTAGAGAAATTAAAAGGCCTGGGTCCCTGGCTCCTGGAAATGGCAAGACAAGATGAAAGCATATGCCTCCCCTCCTGGCAGTAGCGCTCCCTGGCCTAGAATGAGTGTGTCTACACTGGCCAAGGGAAGCTGGCAGCCACAGTGGCCTCGGGTGGAGAGAAACCTTGCCAGCCAGCACCAGCACGGGGCTTCCCCACAGGAGGCTCTTGCTGAAACAAAGAGGGACGAAGGGAAGAGCTGTAGATGTCCAGCCTCCAGGCTCAAATCTAACCAGCAAGAGCAGTGCCTGTGCTAATGGAAGGTCGGATCTGCTCCAAAACCTTCGGCACCAGGTCTGAGATGCAATCTGAGTAATTTCCTGATGACTCTTCTCTGCATAATGGATTTGAGTTATAAAGGAATTTATGCCCTCAGGACCAAATTACCCAGATAATTGAAGATACAAGGAGGGGGAGAGGGGAGGTGGAAGGAGAGAGAACGGGCCGCAATTACACAGATTTCTCCTTAACTCTGAATGAATTCAACATTTGAATTCACCATGGCGTTTAATTTTTAAAGTCACTTTATATCCACAAACTGCTCTGGTGTGGATACTCGGATTCTGATGCTTTCTCAAGTACAGGGAAACTGCGTCAAGGTCTAATTTAATGTAGGCTTACAGGCTTTAGAGCCTGGTCCCACCCACCCTCCACCACCCCAGGCCTCCGAGAGGTGACTCCACTTCCGAGTTGAAGCCTCACAATCACAAATAAATCTGTGACACTGCCTTAAGTTTCAAGAAACTTGCTATTAAAACAGAGTCAACTGCAGCCTGTAGGCTGCCAGGACCACTTTGGGTAGTCCAACCCATCCGTCCAGCCTAAGAATTTGATGGTGATTTTAAAGACAGGATGATTGGAATTCCTCAGAGCTGCACACCTACTCTGCTCCTGTTCCTTTTTGCACCAGGTCTTGTACTTGTGGGTACACGAGAATTACTTGCAGGGTTGTAGGCACAAAACACTGTCCTAGAGAACATTATGTTAAGTGATATAAGTCAGAAAGAGAAAGACAAATACCATATGATCTCACTTATATGCGGAATCTAAAGAAAAGAATAAGTGAATGAACTAATCAGAGACAGTTTTGGAAACATGGAGGAAAAACAGAGGGTTGCTAGAGGGGCGGGGGAGTGGGGATAAGGTGAGAGGTTTTGAAAAATAGTCGGTAACCACAAGATGGTCATGGGGGTTTGAAAATTAATTTGGGGAACGTACAGAGGGATAGTGGATGGGGGGAGGGGGGTTCACACAGTGTGAGGGATATAAATGATAAACGTCTAAGTTTTGCTTTGTCTTGTGCACCTGAAACTAATAAAAAAATAAATAATAAACAAAACCAAAAACACTGTCCTGTACACATGCATTACGGGATTTTCAAAGTTAATTTTGTCACCTCTGTGTTGACTTGACAGCGCAAGCCTGAGGGAACTGTGTCCCCACGACATTGCTTGTAGTCCCACCTTGGGGATGAGTGACTGTAAGGCCAGTGCAAAATCTTGCTCCGCTCCACACTCAATGGAAGAAATTCATGAAATGTCAGTGTCGAAAATATTTCTTATCGACATGCTCGCTAGTGTCTAGGTTCCCTTTGCTCTAAGAGGTGGGAAAAGGAAGACAAAGAAGCTACTTTAGGAAAGTTTCCCATGGTTCAGTCCAGATTTACTGAGAGATTAAGGAATCTTCATTAGAGATTTATAATTTACGTGGACGCATTTTATTGTATTTCTGAGCCTCATTTTGTCAGCATTGACAGAGCTGGAAGGATGAATTAATAAAATCGAAGGCTATCAGATATGACTGGAGTCTTCAAGCCCCAGAGCAGGGCTGTAACAGATGGTGGCATACATTAGGAAATTTGGTGATGTTTGCACAGAATTTGCAAGGCAACAGTGGCCAGCTCAAGTCAAGTCCATCGTGAAGTACCAAAGGGCCTGGGAGTGGGCATAGGATGCACGGTGGTGAGTAGTCTGTAAACAGGTGCTAAACCACTTATTCAAGCACTCCCACAAATAGCCTAAAAGATTTTCCCAGCATCCTTCTGTTCTGTATGAGTCACTGTGGGGAATAGCGGTGAGGTTTGGAGTTGAGTTATAACCATTCAGTGAAGCATTTCCCTCCAGACTGTACAAAGGAAAGGGGCTATGTTAGTAAATTTATTGACTATTTCATTAGATCAATATGGAATATGATTTAAAAGGCTCTGCCCAGGCTCTTTAAATCTATTTAATCAAACCAATTAATAAAAAAAAGTAAGAAGTTGAAGCATATCCTGTAAGGTGCATCATAAATATATTCCCTTACTCGGGCTTTTGATCTCACCCAGGTAATTAACAGCTTTAGTTAAGTTCAGTCATTCCTTCATGCCTGGCTATGGTCATAAAATCCCCCAGGCTATGTGTAGCTCTTGGATTTATTATGTTTTTCTTACTGCAAGAGCGTCTCTCACATTCCGCTTTCTCCCCCCCTTGAGAAAGTTTATGTAGCCATTGCTTTTGCAGCTGTCATGAAGGCTACACTGGCTGGTGAGCTTTGTACTACTCAAGAGGCTAGATGCATTCAGCTGTTGGTATCCAATTTGGTAGCCTTTTCACTCTCATCTAACTATTCCACACTATCTTCTCTCTTGGAGTGGGGAGATAAAAATTTCCTGACGGCCTGACTTCCAAGGTTGTTCACTCCATTATCTATTCTCAGCTACTTTTCATGAATAAAATGGCCTCTCCCTATTATGCAGAATATGGCTTTTATTGCGGGGTTTGGGTCTCCCTCCCTATAACCAGTGACGATGAGCCATTCTCATCAGCTCCTCAACGACCCCACTCCCATCAATCCTCCTTCAGGTCTTTCTCCTACCGCTCCCTCAGATCCAGTCTTCCTAGCTTCGAAGCTTTGAGATGCCTAGGTAAGCCAATGCAGGTAAGCCAATGGATCACGCAGAAGTGGGAGGAAAATTTAAGTGTCCCTTCACTGCCAGAGAGTCAGTGTCAGCCTGGTTTACGAGGCTGAGCTTGTAGCTTCATTCCACTTTACAGGCAGAGGAACCTCCATTTGGAAGAGCAGCAAATGTTTCCCTAAAGCACTTTGTCTCCGTTTGAGGAGAAGCTTGGTAAGTATAATTACTGAAGTAAATGCTCCAGGGTCCCTCCACAGCTGAAAGATGGGTCTGAGAAAGTACAGCAGTTAGCTATAAAATTCAAACTGTGTCAACAGTCGACCTTCTTAAATAAGTCACAATTCTTTGTGTAAAATGTTGGGGAGATGAAACTCTCTTCTTGATCGGACCAGTTTCACATGGGCAATCAATGTTTGTTCCCATGCACTGGAAAGCGGGAAGTCTCACAAAAATTCTGCTGAGGGGCTGAAATCAGAGCAATTGCTCTCCCAGTTTAAGATCAATAGCAGCCTGTTTTACTTTTGCCTCCCAATTCAATACGTATTTTGGTCCAATTCAATAAGTATTTACTGGATCGCTACCATTCTAGACATTGTCACAAAAGACACAAAAGAAATACAAAACACATAGTGAGCACAAGGATTTTATCATCTTTATAGAAGATAAAAACAAGCTGCCATGAAATGCTCATGTTTAAGACCCTCTTCCCCTTAACCAGCCCTACAAATACCTGTTCACACAAACTCTTAGCCATCATTCACTCAACATTGATTGAGTATCTACTTCACACTATACACCAGGCTATCACTGGTGTGTGTGTGATGAAAATATAAGTGAGCAATTATTAATCTCTGTGGGTTTACAGTAGAATAAAGGAGATATAAGACACAAATAATTTCGTGGCTCCTCATACCATGAACTTTACTTGAATAATACCCAAAACAGTTCAATACAAGTCCTCTTATCATTTTAATAGTCTGAACTACCTATTCTATTGTACACTGAAACCCCACCCATTTGTTTGAAATAAGTAAAATTGCTTTGATAAGTAAACGTCTTATTTAATAAAGTAATATTTAAAAACTTAATAACTAAAATTACAGTTGACAGGATATTTAGTAGAGGGTGTATTTGGACAACTAACTGAAAATAATATGTGATTTCCCTGTCAGTTGGTTGTAAGCAGGGTTTCTAAGACACCTGAGGTGACTTGAAAGCTGTTCTGAGTTGTTTAACCATTGCAATCATGTTACATCGTCTTAAATAGTAAATTTTTTCCAAGAAATTTTCCTTCCTAGGCTAACATTAATTTATGAAGAAATATCCTCTTCTAACACTATGACACATTTCAGCTCAGCCTCTATTTAAATAATCACTAATACTGAATTGCAGAAATAAGAGTCATTTATATCTAAAACTTTTTGAGCCCTAGCGAAATATCAGCTCACGGGCTCAGTGCTCTAAGTGCATCATCTCATTGATTGTCACAACAGTCCTATAGGGTAAGTCATCTTATTAGTTCTATTTTACAGATGAAAACACTGAAGCCAAAGGTCCCATAGCTAGTGAAGACTGTCTGAATTCACAGTTCCTACTTTTAAATGAATCCAAAATCAATGGAGTTGTGTCACATATATGCAGTTCACGGTTAAAATAAGTAAGTAGGTTGGCAAAAGTCCCAAAAATATCCACAAGCACAGAGGGAACAAATGTGATTTTTTTTTCCCTACCAATTTCCTTTCAACCTCCTTATTTCTAGAGGGACCATTTTTTGCTCTGTGCCTCCTGTTCTTTCGCCTGCCCTCCAATCAAAGATGCTCAAGCGGCCAAATCCACTTAAAATGTTCCTTCCTCTTGCTGCAGGAGCTTGTCTGTATGAAGCAACTCTGGGACGCCTGGTGAAGAGGGAGCTTGGAGAATGGTGCACAATTCCCATCACTAAAATTAAATTATTCATTTTTTATCAATTAATTGGATGAGGATTGGTGGGAAAGACAGGCCCTCAGCAGAGCTCTACTGGGTGCCAGATAAAACAAGAAACCTGCCCGGGTGAGATGGGTAAGAGGGGAGGAGAAGGCACGATAGTAATAAATGTGAGAATCCCCTAGTTTCATGAGAGAGAGAGCACACCAGCTCCCAGGAGGAGAGACGTACAATCTCTAAGATTTCCCCAGGGGGTCTTGATGGAATCAGTCCTCCAGGCCTTGTAAAGAGAGACTCTAGTGCTGGCCCAGAAGTTGCTTTTCTGAATTCTCTCACATACTAAGATCAAATCCCAGAGAAGAGAGGTTTCTAGCCTCCCTTTGAAAGGATAGAAAGTGTTCTTACTCAGAATACTGCTCTTTAAAAAATAAAAATAGCTTGCTTTTTCCAGGTATATAAATAAATCACATTCATTATAATAAATACAAACTGCTTTGAATACTTTTGCCTCCCAATTCAATATAAACTGCTTTTTTAAAAATGCTTTTCTTAAAAAAAAAAAATTCAAATTCCACGACCCCAAGGTAGCCATTGTTAACATTTTAGGAAGCATCATTCATACGTCTCTTTTTGCTTATAGTTAATTAGTTTATTGAACAAATATTTATTGAATACCTACTATGTACAAGTCATCATAATTATACATGTTATTCTTTAACCCTTTTTAATTCAGTAATATGATGTGAACTTATTTTTGTATCAATAGCAGTCTACCTGATCATTTTAAACCATATCATCTTGTTTGACTATAATTCCAATGATGGACTTTTAAGTTTTTTATATCTTCTTGCTATCAAAAACAATGATTCAACAAGAAGCCTTTTAACATTTCTTTGGTGATGTTTTCCAGACGACAATCAGCAGAAATTCAAAACACCTTAATTTATATAATATTTCACTATTCAAGTTGGGATCAGATTTAGAGCATGACATTAAAGAGACTGGTTTCTGGAAAACTCATATCAGAAGTGGTCCTCACTGCTTCACAGTTGACTTTGCATGCATCTGGATTTCCCTAATAAATTTGAGAGAGCAAGGTCTGACAGATGAGGAAACTGAGTTATAAAATATATGTGTGCATGAAAAACAGGAAGAGAGAAGGGCCTAAAGCTAATTCTCTGAAACTAGAAACGAGGTATCTCAACACCAGAGTGAAGTACGGCATCTATGTGTCCACTGGACCAAAAGAAGGCCCCCCAGTAGCCTCACAGATCCTTCTAGATAAAAAGTTCCCTGAAGGTTGAGGTTGTACCTGTCTTATTCACCAGTGTGTTTCCAGTGCCTAGCTTGGGGCTTGGAATATAACAGGGGTTCAATAAACAGTTCTGGGCGTCATGAGCAAAGCACAAAGCAGGATTTGCTAGACAGCGCTGCAAACAACAGTCAGCTTCCCGCCCTCATCCCCACTCAGCAGTGGGAACCCTGAAATGAAACAAGGGAGTCCATAGCTGGTAAATTATATTCAGCGCTTATCCTACAATGAATTTCTCATTCTGAAGGAGCTGTGGGTAGCAAGTCTCCTCCAAAGCGACATCAGATCCTTGAACTGAAGAACTTAAGCCAAGGGAGATTGGTAAAAAGTGAATGAAGATGAGGGATTCTCCCATTGAGGGCTTCATTCTGTCCTTTCTGAAAATTGCCTCCCAACTTGCATTAGCAAATTCTGTTCATCTCCCTCATGTCTGCCCCTCCTCCTCCTCCTAACCCATAATATTACCTCACCGTCTGCCTCTCTGTCAGAAATTGGTCTTGCGTACTAATTCATAAATACATACACTGTATATGTAAAGGAGCATTACCAAGTGGGTGGTTCTTGAATATCAGTCATTCATCATGTATATTGATCACTGGGGTAGTATGGTATGAATCAGAGAGCAGCAGTCATTAAATCAAAGATTTATACCAGTAAAAGAGCACCAAAGCAATTCATCAATTCCATACCACCCTCGGTGATTAATTAGGTTCCAATCTGACAGCTTAGAAGCTGGCTCACAATTAAGGCTATTACAGATAGAGGTAGGTTGCTTTTTTTCTTTTTCCCTTCCCTTCAGGAAGAAAAAAAGGGGGACACTTGTCCATTGGGCTTCTGGCATCCTGAACTTTTCCTTCATAGCACTTATCACAGCTTATAAATTAGAGTTATCAATGGAGTTATGTGTTTAGATTCTCTCTCCATTAGTCCATATGGTCCACAAAGCCTTGCAGCCACTAGCACAGTACCTAGCACACAGTAGGTGCTTAATTAATATATGTTGCGCAAATGAACTTATTAACCAGATGCTTCTGATGCTTCAGGCCCAGATGGAGCATCCCTTACAATGGGGCTTCCAATGTTTCCACCGGGTGTTATCTTTTAAAAAGTGAAATTGAATCTTTCTAGACTATGGAAAATTGTCTGGCAGTATCGACTGAAGCCAAAACACACATGCATATGATCTCGGATACTCCAATCCCAGGTATATGCCCAACAGAAATGTGAACAAACGTTTCCCAAAAGACTGGTCAACGAATGTTCATAGAAGCACTGTAATTAATAGACCAAACTGGAAATAACCCAAGCGTTCAGCAACCCAAGAATGGATAAATATATTGTGGTGTATTCCTCAATGAAAAACTGCACAGCCCTGAGTTTGAACAAACCATAGCCGCAGGCAATGGCAAGGAGAGATCACACAAACGTCACAGTGACAGAACGAAAGCAGACACCAAGGAATGGATGCTGTGTGTTCGGCTCACATCATGCTCCGAAATGGGCAAAACGGAGTTGTGGCATCAGAAGTTGAGAAGACAATTGCCCCTGAAGGGTTAGAGACGGGGAGAGGGCACACAAAGGCACAGGGGTGCAGGTAAGGTTCTTATTCTTCTGGGTTGTGGTTACACAGGTGTGTTCACTTTGTGAACACGCATGCAGCTATTTCCTGTTGTTCCATTTTGTGATAATAAATTGAGCTATATGATTAGGGTTCTTTACCATGTGTATGCCAGAGTTCAACCAAAAATGTTTATTTTTAAAAAGCTAACCTGGTTTGTTTTTCTCTGTGTGATTAAAGAGTAATAAACATCGTCATCTACACCCCAGGCCCAAATCTAAACTTCAGAAAGAGTCCTTTGGTGGGGATTTCAAAGGAGGTGCAGTTGCAAATGAAGACTAAACTACGTGTCCTTTAGGGTCCCTTCCAATCCTCAAATTCTAGGATACGTAACATTCTGAAAAGTGAGAGAGAGCCCAGGGTCCAGTCCTCCTGGATTTCTTGTGTTAACCTTGCCCATTCTCAGACGACTGAAATTAAGCTACTAAAGAAGAGTATCTTTCCGACTTCCACTCATGAGCCTGCATCACCTTTCACAATTTTCCCTTGTGACACCTGCAAAGCAAGCAGGGGCCTTCTGTAAGTTGAGAGGGTTTAGAACAAATGCGTGCAGTAAAGAAATGCTGTGGTTTTAAGAAATTCATAGATTTCTGATAATCCCTAACATTAGACCAGAAAACTCAGACCTAGATTTATAATAACAAAGCCTTCCATTTTCTGAAGGCCTCAGGTATCATCAGTACCGGGTTTATGCACTTTTTACATATTCTCTCATTTAATACTTAGAGCACCTTAGGAGGTTGGTATGAATCCCCTCAACTGTAAAGACAGTGATTCGTGTCCACTTGATTCATATCTATGGTCTGAGCCTCAGATCCAAGTGTGTACAAGTGAGAATAAAATACCATGACCATGACCAGTGGTCATGAGAAGTCTAGAGAAGGGGCTCTAGAACAAGACTAGCAGGGTTCAAGTCTCAGCTAAGCAGCATGTCAAGTGTGTAACCTTAATAAAATATTTAACTTCTCCCTGCCTCAGGTTTCTCATCTGCAAAATGGGATCACTAATAGTATCTACCTCACAGATTATAAGACACAATGACTACGTACGTAGGGCATTTGGAACCGTGCACAGCACATAGGAAGTCCTCTGTCAATGGGAGGTATTTATTAATACTATTATTTTTATGGTCCTTTATTTACATACCTATTCTTCATAAGTGCTATAGAACCAGCAGGTATCACACATATTCAATTAATATAATTTTTGGTAAAACGAAACTGTTACTAATTGTTCTCTACAGGCTTAAGACCTTTTAGGGATCATTCAGTCTAGATCCTTAAAACATAGAAGAAATAATTATTACACCTCAGACTGCAAACTCCTCGAAGGCCAAGACCATATAGATCTTGATCATTGCTGTGTCCCTGAAACCGACCACAATCTGGCACCTGGGAGGCACTCAACAAATATGCGATCAATGTTTTACTAAGTACTTCCCCAGTACGCCTACCTAACCTCCCCACTTTGTATCCATTCAGAAAAAGCCTGGGTATTTACAGAAATTTTTTCTCAACCATAATGACCACAGATATGCCGTAATTTAAAAAAAAAAAAAAAAAGTTTTATAAGGCAAATAAAACATAACATGTCTTTTCAAAAAGACTCAGCGTGTATTCTCTGGTGCATTTAAATTATGACTCAATGTATCAAAATCTGACTCAGCCTTATTTTTTAAAAAATGTGTCCATCCTAAAGACATATTCAATGAGACTTTGATCCTTAGAACATAAACTTCCAATTAACTCATTCATTCGTTTATTCATTCAAGTGTTTATTAAGCACCTTGTGTCTGTATTTAGTGATCTTAGTTGGAAATAACAAAAACTTCAGTCAAACAGATTTTATAATAAGAGACCGTGTAGCACCTGACAGGAAGCCCACACACCGTGTGCACGCTTCTTGTTTGGTGTGATTCATCAGCTCGCTGTCATCAAGGACCCAGATTCCTTCTATCTGTCCGCTCTGTCATGGTACTGGCTTCATTCAGGCTGGTAGCCTGATGTCTGCACATGTTGCAGGCTATGGCTGACCCTAGCGGTTGTCTAACAGCCATACTCTCCCACTTCCTCCTTTCTTATAAAATCCCAGTTGTGTTCAGGTATCAGATATCAGTGTACTTCATTAACTGCTCCTGAATGTAAACATTCATTATTAAGCCAATTATGGCCATTCCCTTTGTCTTCCTGCAATTGTCTGAAGAATGCACATATATGAAACCTTGGCAAAGTTAGGGGAAGTCAACTTTGGCCCTTCTAGAAATGTTTTGCACATTCATATATAAAGGGACACAAGTCAGGAACTTGCCCCTTTTCCTACTTCTGGACACTCTTCTCTCTCCTTTGTGAGATGATTCCTGGAGCTAGTCTAGCCATCTTGTCACCATATAGAAAGCTACCAACAGACAGTATAGAAAGACGGGAGGTATCTTTTGCCACTAGAATAAATCAACTCTGGAACTGCCCTACCTCTGAACTTCTTGTTATGTGATAAATTATAAAATAAAACCCATATTCTTTAAGCTAATTTTAGCTGAGTCTCTGAGAAAGTTATAAAGAACTGTTAGATGTATACAGTTATCATTATACAAACACAGCTACTTCCAGAGAAAAGAAAAAGATAATCTCTCTCTAAGGACTTCTCTTAAAATAGAAGAAAATTGACCCAGATGCCTCAACCTATCTCCCTCCTCCCTATGTCCTCTCAATTCTAATTGGCCAGTATGAGGTGACATGTCCACTGTTGAACCAATCACAGGCTAGAGGAATTGGATTACCCTAAATCCAATTAGGCCCACCCCTGGGATCTAGGACTGGGATGGGCTGTGTCTGAGGTATCTGGCTGCTTGGAAGAGGGGTGACTGCTTGAATAAAATAAGAGTTTTGTTAGGAGGAAGGGGTTGGATATTAGATATCCGTCTGCTGCACCCCACATATTACTGTATGCATAATGTATACTGTACTTGGGACTCCCCAATGATAGGAAATATTTAGAAGAGTTCTACTTCAATAATCAAAGTCTGTATCCTTCTTCAGAGCCCTATTTTTAGAATCACAAAATCTCTTAAATCTAAGCCAAGTCATCAGATTTCTAACAACTCTGCTTGGGCACAGGTCCAAATGTGGATTTTGCTAACAGAGATCTTATCTAAAGTAAGGTTGGAGCAGGTTTCCTCCTACCTCCCACTAACTTTGCAGAGCTGTAGAAACAATTTGTAAGCATATTAGTATATTCAGGAGTCCTACCTTGCTTCCAGGCACGTTTCTGATACTCTCATTTTCAATCAAACTCTTCTGAACCTAAGTCATCAGACTTGCTGGAGCCTAGAAAATCATTCCTCAAATTGAAAAGAGCTTTTCTTCTTTGGAGGCACAGCGGTTATGACAGGGTTCAAGTCCCTGTTCTACCACTGACTAGGTGACCCTTGGACAAGTTGCTTAACTTCTCAATGCCTTAATGTCTTCAGCCATAAACTGTGAATGATAATCATAGGTCCTACCTTATAAGGTTGTGAAAGGATTAAATTAGTCAGTGCATGGAAAGTACTAAGCACAGTACCTGGAAAACAAAATGTTCTCTCGGCAAGTATTAGCGATTCCTAATGTTTCCCTCTTCTTCCCCATCTTTCTTCTCTCTCTTCCTGCATCATCACAGAGCTACATCATCCAATTAGCAGAGCTAACCGACCTTTCTGGTTGGATATTGTCAATCAAGTAGCTTGAGTTTTTTTGTCTCCATTTGGTTAGACAAATTCACTATTTAGTATAGTAGTTAACTTAGACTATTAAATAGAAAAGAAGGCACATATATTTACATGGTACTTCTCTCCATCCTGAGCTTTGTCAGAAGTCATAGGACTGGCCATTCTGGGCCAGGCCTCAGGAGTCAAGGTGGCTTCGTTTCCTTTGAGCTGCATTCCTGGCTTTGAGGCAGTTCCTCTCCGCAGCATCAGAAAGCCTGAGCTCCGAGAGTGCCTTGGGACCCAACTTCATTGACTCGCAGAATCAAAATATACAAATTCCCCTTTTAAACCATGATATATAACTGGGAGAATATTGCCTCTGCACTGCATTAGGGCCTGCCCTATTACCTTATGGAATTACCCACAGTGGCAGAAATCCATTCACCTGATCCACTGACACCCTGGGGGCAGCTCAGATAGCATAAAGCCAATTGATAGATGTATATTTGATATATATTTTATGCCTGGAATTTATGTCTTCTGCATGTTTCATTTGCCATTCTGACTCACTTTATGCCACAGGAGAACTAGAAATTTCGAGAGGGATGGAGAAAGAAATGGCATGGGAGAAAAGGGTGGAAATCAAAATAGCAATTTTTCTTTCTGATCTAAGACCTTTCACCTGAGTGTCCTGATCAGTTTTAAAACAAAGGGAACACCTCCTCTCCCCTGCTCCTCCAGGATGTTGTGGGAAGAAGAGGAGCTAAATCTGGAAGAGCAGGAAAATGCTTTCCCTGCAAACTAGCAGCAAGCCAGTTCCCCATTACCAAGTGCAGGGGGGGACCCAAAGATATAAACAATAATAGAGCTGAAGGTATACATTTTATTCTATATAGTTAACAAGATTCTGCCACATATTTCAGCTCATTTCACTCTCAAGGTGGTCAAGACTGACATTCAGCCCCGTGTTACTGATGTCCCAGAGAGGAGAATGACCTGCCTAAGACCATGGCTGGTGGCAAAGCTGGGACTTGGATCTAGCCTTCTTCCTCTCTAGTGTGTGTGCAAATGGTGATGCATAAAAATATTACACGTCTTCTTCATAAACTCCTATATATTGGGAGAGAATTCATCATTCTGCACATCATTCAAAGTCCTCCTATGTGTTCTAGATTTTCCAATAGCTTAATTTAAAAAAAGGATTTATACTAACAGCTTACATACACACACACTAATTCCATCCTCATGGTAACCCTGTAAAAGTAATGCAAGGGAGTCTGACTCCAGAAACTGTGCCCTTAACTGCTTCTCTATCAACTCATGAATGGAGAAAGGAAAGGCCACACCTAAAACATAAAGTTGGCAATAAGACCAGGTCTCCTGTTGACTCAGTCAGTACAGGGCCAAGGCGGAGACAAAATCAACTGACCCAGTCACCTTGATCAATGTTTTCTGTCCCACTGCCTACTGACCTGCTCCCCTGGCCTTGGCTGCCCAGGATGGCAGCACTCATTGCACTTCACCGAGTAATTACTGAGCACAAAGCTCTATCCCAGGCCCTGGTAATTCAGTGCGAACAAGACATGCGCAGTCCTCATCCTCACAGAGCTTACAGCCTGAAGGCCAAAGCAGATGCTAAGCCAGTAACAATGAGAGTGAAAGCAGTGAGTCAGCCTTTCTGATAGACTCTCTAGAGGAAGAGATGTACGAAATCGTGTAGTCTGGCCCACCCAATGCAGCAATCTCTCCTACTAATGGTCATGCAGCCTCTGCTGGAATCCTCAAGTCCAGAAAGCTTCCTCTTCCAATAGCAGCACGTTCCAGTTTAATCACAAAGCTTTTCCATATAATCAAGACTACAACTTGTGCCCTATACCATCTGCCATTGTTCCAAATGTCCTCTGCAGCCCACGGAACAGCTTCGATCCCCTTCAACAGAGCAATCCTTCAACATGATTAAGGACAGCTATCAAGTGACTCTCAAGTTTTTTCTTTTTGAGACTAAACTTCTTGTCTACCCCTCACATGTTACTCTTAGGCCCTGGCTTCCCAAATTCTTCCCTCCTGGGCAGCATGCTGGGCGCTATCAAGTTTGCCAATGACTAAAGTAAAAAACTAGAAAGAATAACTTTAAATGTAATCTGACCAATAGGGTGAAGTAGAACTATGATCTACCCTGTACGAGATCCTGTGCTCCCACTAGCTACTGCATTCATTGTTTTCGTTTTAATACCGATCACTCATAATCGGCTTCTGTTACAGTCAGATATTTGCCCATATTTTCAAAGAGAGAGTTATTAAAGTCAGTTCTCTCCCAAACCTCTACTGGGGAAACTGATTTGGGGTTGTTTTTTTGTTTTTGTTTTTTAATTTACATGCAGAGCCTCTGCTAAATTTAATTTTGGTGAAACTCAGATGACAGTGCATCTTTGTACCTGTTGAATAACCCACCCGGTCTTGCCTTCACAAAAATGATTCTCATAAGAAATCTATTCAGACTAAGCCCTTTATGAATTGAGTAGTTTTGCTGAAGACTTTGGAGTTATGGAGCAGGATCCCATTATAAACCATTTCATATGAAAAATCTCTTCTCTGAAGCTCCTTACTCCCCTCACCACCAGCTCTAGAGTCTCTCTCTCGACTTCACTCTCATAAATTCCAGCCTAACTACTGTTCACCTGCCAATTCTTCACCATCTCAACTCCAAACAAATTCCTCTCTACTCCATTATCAAAACAATACAGTTCAGCCCCAGCTCCAACCGACAAATTGATTATCTCAATATACACAGTCAGAAAATACTATTAAATTTAAAATGTCCTTTTATGTAACAGGCCTACTTTCCTTAGAAGTAAATGAACGTAGAGACGGTAACCAGTATGCAGAAAACATTTACTGACCACCTACTATGGGCCAGGCACTGAGTTCCTTGAAGGATGCAGTGATGTGTAATTTCAGACACCATCCCTGACTTCAGGGCACTTATCAGTACTAGAGAAGATAGACAGCAATCAACTAAACACACAGTCAATGTAAATTACAGGCATAACAAGCTCTGTGAAGAAAAGACAACTCCATGCAATTGGAGAATTTGGTGTAGTAAAGGGGTCAGAAAAGGGTTCTCTTAGGAAGTGGCAAATGCGCTGAGTACGGAGGAGGAGGGATTAACAGTATTCACTGTCACTTTAGTCACAATGCTGAAAAACTGGAAACACAAATGCCTATAGTATAAAGGAACCATTTGTGGCATCTCCACATGAGAGACTATTAGGAATCCATTAAGAATTAAATTTTTGGTGCTAAAATATTACAAAGATTAAAAAAAAAAACACACCAACTTAACTTTAAACATATTCATGTAAAAAAAAAAAACCTAAATAAGATGTTAACAATGAGAATCCACAGTATGTTATGCAAATTGGCTCATTCCAAGAATTGAAAAGTATTTCAATCTTAAAACCCATTAATGAAATTCATCATAAAAATAGGTCAAAGGAGGAAAATATGATTACCAAGAAAACTGTCAAAAGCATTTCATAAAAATTCAAATCCATCTCTAAAAATTTAAATTCATCTAAAAAAAAAACTTACTTTTTGAAAAAGCACATACATATTCCCCCAAATTAAGACTCATGCTAACTAGTGAAACACTGGAAGGCCCCATTAAAATCAACAATATGACGCGGGGGAATTCTTTTACATAAAGTGGCTGTTTACAAAAGTGATATACAAAAATCAATACTATTCTTAAAAACTATCAATAACTACTTACAGAATATAGAAGAAAAAGTCTCATTCACACAAGCAAAGATAGATAAATAAGTAATAAATAAATAAATACCTAAAACATGGACTAAATATAACAAAAGTTTAGTGTGGCATATGTAAAATAAATAAATAAATAAATAAAATTACTGAGTGGTACAAACAAATAATGAAGAGACATAACTTGTTCTTAGATAAGAAGATTCATTATTGTAAAAATCCCATTCTCCCCAATAAATCTATAAAAATCAATGCAATACCAATAAAATTTGACACATGATTTTAAAAGTCACTTTTGGGGAGACTGCTCACAAACAAGTGAAAATAACCCAGAAATCTGAGCTATTTTCACTTGTTTGTGAATAAAAGTAAGAATAAAAGTAATGAGGAGCGATTTGTCTTATAATATGTGTTATAGACCAAATGTGTTACAAAGCTATATTAAATTTTAACTAATTTTGATCTTAAAAAAATACAGATAAATGGTACAGACAAAATAGAAATAGATTCAAATATGCATGAAAATTTAATATGTGACCAAGAAAACATTAGAGTGATCATTTTTAGAAACTACACACTAGAATCTAAAGGATAAAATGAAAGCAGAGATGAGTAGTAAAGATGAAAATACATTAAACAACCAAATCAAAATATGTGAAAGAACAAAATAAACTAAAACAAAGCAGAAGGAAGAAAATAAATAGCAAAACCTAATGTTTAGGAAAAAAGAAAAAGTAAAACTAATAAACAAATAAAAAGCTGATCTTTCAAGAAATCAACAAAATAGACAAATCACTAGCTCACTTAATCAAGAAAAAAATGGGAGAGAATACAAATACACAAAGAAATGATAAAAGGTAAACTTGAAACATCATTAGAAAATATTTTGTATAATTCTGTGCAAAAAAATTGAAAATCTAAATTAATGGATAGTTTTAAGAAAATACAACTCACCAAACCGATTCCAGTAGACAAAGTTTGAACAGACCAATTTCCTAGACGAAAAAAAGAAAATTAAAAGACTTAACAGACCTACCACAAACAAAACAAAACAAAATAAACAAAGCAGCAGGCCTAAATTATTTCATACAGAAACTGGACTTCCAAAAAAGACAATCCCAATGACACTTAACCTGTTCCAGAGAAGAGAAAATAAAGGAAAATTCCCCAGGTCCTTTTATAAGACAAGTATAACATTGATACCTGAATCTGGTAAAGATGGCACCCAAAAACTACAGATCAATCTCTCTTGTAAATATGGATGCAAAAATAAATAGAATATTAGTAAATACAACCAAGTAGTTGATTAAAATAATGCTCTAGCCATGCAAGAAGAGCTCAACATGAGAAGACCTATTAATATAGGTCACCGCGCTAATAAATCAAAGGGGACAAACCACATGAGCCAGGCACATTGAGGAGGCATCTGACAAAACTCAAATTTTTTAAATTGGCAAGATTGTGAATTAAGAAAAAAGACTTTAAATACAGGAATGGATATAAACAGTGGCATTCCTGGCCTGCTCCTTTTTAGGACAAAGCACATTCCCTCAGGCAAAGAGACAAAAGTAGCCACTGCAATGAAAGCAATGCAGGTGACCCCTCAGGTGGCCCTGGGGGATCTGGGCAGGATAAGGGTAGCTGCTGCATTAGGGAACAGACTATGGTAGCAAAGTATCACCCCCCTCAGACTACTTGCAAAATGCAAAGGAAACGGAAAAAATAGCTTTATAATGGAGAAATCTGGCTAGATATTTTTACATAAATCATCTAATTTAATCCTCCTCACCACCACCCAAGAAATAGGTAGAATCATCTCTATTTCATAGACCAAAATTTGAGGAGCAGACATCCTTAGTGGCTTACTCCGAGTGAAGAAGTTGTGTTTATATCCAAACTGTCTAGTTCAGTTCAGAACTGAACTAGTTCTAGTTCTAGTTCAAAGTCACTCTCTGCCTCTATCCCCTAATTTTCTTCTCAGGGATCTTCACTGGCCAAACCCAAAACTAAGCCAGAGGACAGGGGAGCAGTGGATATGATCCATATCTGTCAGCCTCCTAGGTACAGACCAGGATGGAGAAACGTCAATTACACATCTGGAGTTCCTTCCACGTAAGATGTCCAAGGATTCAATAAGATATTGCATGTAAATGTCTCAGCATCTTTGTGACACTAATCAAACTCTCAACAACTATTAGCTCCGTGAGAGACTGTCATTAGCTTTCATTGGTTAAATGCCCTGAATCAAATAGACTTCATTTGTTAGTCAAAAGTTTGGCTTTTATACTTGAACTTTAAGAACAACACGCGGCAGAGAAATGCCACAGCTGGCCCTATCCATCAATAACCCCTAGAAAACTGGTTAAAGATTGCAAACAAGCCAACATCTGGGCAGAAGAGGATGCTGGTCAAAGGAGCCACACCGATTTGCCCTCAAAACAACACTTCAAATCCATTTTGAAAGTAGTGCCAACGAGGAACATTCTAAGGGAATATCTTTCTGAGCTGTGGTCTTATTCTGAGAATATGCTCTTTGCACCATCTCGGAGATGGTAAAGTTCACACTTAATAATTTGGGTCATTAATGACCACCTAACTATGTCAGGAATAATTTCGCATCTATGACCCGTAGGGCTGAAAATATATATGAATGTAATTAACCTACTTCCAAAATTGGGGGAAAAAAGTCTGCTCTATTCTCCCCTGACTTGGGAACATATGGTGTCAAATTACATGGTTGGCACCTGGCTGGCTGCTGAGCCCATGTGTCGCGTTCTAACACAAACAGGCAGAGGTGCAAAGTCTGCCCAGAGGAGTCGCCAGCCAAATCCAAAATGGGCAGCTCAAGCCCCAGGCTCGGCCAGAAACTGCTATTAACATCCTGGTGGAGGAAACAGAGCTCTCAGCACCACCCTCTGAGCCCCGTTTCCCATCTTGCCCCACGACCTCCTCCATAAACATCTTGAAAAAGGCCCGTGAGGTTGGTTTCTCCGTTGACGCACATTGTCAACATGCCTGGCCCTATTTATCAGGGAGAAACTGAATTGGCCTCAACTCATCTTTGGGATTGGCTCTCTTAAGCTACGGCATTTGGAAGCAAGTAAATCCAACCAAATGCTTTCCATCCCAATTAAAGGTGTGTTTGTCATTCTCCCCACCCAAGCTCCCAAATCCTCGTTTGTTTATACAGAGGGAAGGACATTCACCTACAACCTCGTGTGAAGGAAACCAGGGGAGTGTCAGCAGTTCCTTGGCCTCACTTCTCTCTCCTGTCTCATTGGGGATCCCATCTCTGTCTCTGTCACTCACACTGCTGATGCACCAAGGGGGTGAGCATGGTCCTTCAATACCCCAGTACCCCACATTTCCCTTTTCAATACTGACATCCCTGGATCATACTATTCCTTCCTGTTTGTGAATGTTTTATTCTTCTTTCTTGCTTCCTTTTTTGAAACAAGCCCACCTGTTTCAGGTTGAGTCATGGATAAAATTCCCATCCTTGAGGCCACTTGTGTCCTTGTGTATTCTAGTTTATAACCAGGTTTGCATTGGATCCTATCACTTGCAACCAAGGGTCATAACCACTCTGATGCCCTTAACACATTGCGTACAGATCACGAGAATCTTCATGAGGGATTTAAACCCCGCCGTACGCAACGTGTTAATCAAATCCAATTCTATTAGAATCTACCCAGCCTGCTATGGGAATCAAGAAACCCCAAGGAACTGCGTGGAGTTAGCACACTTAGAATGAGAAGCAGCCCAGACCAAAGGTGGCGGATGTGTCCCTGTTTTGCTCCCCTGGGGCATCCCCTCACAATAAGGTGGGAGGTTAAGACATTAGAGACAAAGAAGAAAGGTCACTAAGTAGATTCACTTTCAGCCAACTAGATGGATCTCTAAGACCGAAAAAGAAAAGACCAACTATATCCATGAGCAAGAAATGTGCCCCTCCTCCCCCCTTACCAGTGTACAGTATCTGGCCAGAACAAGACAGTGGAATGGAGGACTGTTTTCCTTCCGCGCTCCTGTCTTGGTGGTTGTGGGAGACATCCACTGTCTGTCTGGCAGGAGTCCGTTTCCTGTCTCTTCTGTTAAAACACTCCCATTTCCTTAATGGAAGGTGTCTTTCTTACTGTAAATGATGGTGATGGGGCTGCCAATCCTAATATCTTGCCCCCGCCCCGATCACCACTGGCTACAGGGGTAGAATTTGACCCAAGTAGGTGAAACAGTTTCTCATTTTGCTGGCATAAGTAAATTAATCCCAAGAAGTGGCATGTAGACCAAGTCAATGAAAAATCTTCTCTGAGATTTATATAAAACTGGAGTCTAGGGGAGAAAGCATTCTTTTTTCTCTGGAGTCACCAAGCTGGGAATGTGTAAGACTGGAGCTGCCTGAGCCATCTCCCCAGCTATGTAGAGGGAGCCAATACACAGTCTGTATGAAGAGATCCAGAGATGGGAAAGAAATAGGGCAGAGGGAAAGAGAGTTGGAGGAGAGATAAGAGAGGAAGAAATACGGGAGAGAGGTTGGAGAGAAAGATAGGGGCGAGAGATAGAAGAATAGAAAGAGAGAGAGATATGGGAGAGAAAAATAATGGAAAGACAAAGAATGGGAGACAGAAAGGGAGAAGTGGGTAGAAATGGGGTGAAGGAAAAATGAAGAGAAAATGGAGAGAGTGCAACAGGGGAGACAGAGATGGGAGAGTGAACAGTGATCGGGGAGAGAAAGAAAGATAGGCAGAGAGGGATGAAGGAGAGAAGGGTGGAGAAGAGAAATGAGGGAGAGAGGGAAGTAAAATGCGGGGTGAGACAGATACGGGAGAGACAGATGTGAAGAGAGAGATGAGAAGGCAGAAGGGAGAAATGAGAGACAAAGGAGAGAAGACCGACACCTGATGACATGTCTTGAGGTCCTGCTTCCAGGCCACCGTTGAGGCCACTTGTGTCCTTGTGTAGTCTAGTTTATAACCAGGTTTGCATTGGATCCTATCACTTGCAACCAAGAGTCGTAACCACTCGGATGCCCTTAATCAAATCCAATCCTATTACAAACTTGGCTCTCTACTGTTTTGTTCTAGAACCCAAAGATGAACCAGAGGTTTCACTGATCACCTCAAAATATAATCGCTCTTAGAATCTACCCAGCCCATTCCCATACTTTAAATAAGTGGAGAAAATACAAGTTCCTTTTCCCTGCCTGGAGAGGGCACGTAAAGATCTTCATTTCTTCCTTTCTACCTCCTGATCAGGGTCTGGCTATCAGAAGCCAGTCATCCACCAAAAATACAAAAGGAATTATTTCAAGGTTAAAAGCAGCATTTAGGAGAAAATGATGTTGTACATCATACCAAAATTTAATATGACTTTATGCAAAATAGTAATGTGTCTGGTAATGCAAAAACTCTTCTAAAGTAGGTTAATAACAATCCAATATTATTCTCCTTTTAAAAAAATGAAAATGTATGTCAAAAAAGGCCTAAAGTAGCTGAATCCTGTGCCCATTGATGGAGCTGATTTACATAGATAGCATTTAACATTCCATCATCATTATCCTATCAGTCTCCTGTCTAACGTTCAAGCCTAAAGACGTTCAATGTGCTTAGAGGTTTTAAAAAAAACCCTATACCCACCAGCCAAAATGGTGGTAAATGACAAAAAAAAAAAAGGAAAAAAGAAAAAATAATAATTTTAGGCAGACAGATGAATATCAACTGGGATGAGAAAAAGACTTTCTCCCCCCTCCCTCCTGTACCAATATAATAACCTAAAAGATTGAATAAAAGAAAACTAAATATTTAAGAGTAAAATGTGGTTATCAGATGGGGAGAAGGGAAAAAAAGAGAAGCATTATGTTAATAGTTGAGTCTGCCTCTATTAGAGGAAGCAGCTTTGAGTGTGTCCGCCTTGACTTAAATGGAACGCAAATGTAAATGAAACACAGTTTGTCCTTTCGAGTCAATTGTGTGAATATTTTCAGACACTTTTTCTTTTAAAATGTTAAGTGAATTTAATTCTGATGAGAAGAACCAGAGCGCGTGCTCTGGGGAGACTCGCGTGTCTGTCTGTGCATAGCGTGGAGAGGGGAGCACGGGGTCACAGGTGTGCACATTGTTCTCATGTTGAGAGCTCCTTCTTAGCCACGTACGTGTCGGCCTTGCAAATCCTGTGGCTTCTTTAGTGCCTCTGCCAGAGTACTATGAAGGCCAGAGGAACCAGAGGCAAAATGAAGCCTGGGGGGCTGTAAAGCCATTGGTCTCCATCACCCTAAGTACTCGGTAGTCGTGAACTGTTTCGAGACCATCTGAGAAGAGCCATAGGTATGTCAAACGTGTGTAGCCAGGGCAGCTGTGGGGAGGCACTTTCTAAATTACCTGAAAGCAAGGTACGTGGAGGCGGGGGGAGAAGACAAAGAGAAACAATGGAGCATGAGGAGAGCAGAAGTAGAAGGGAAGAAAGAAGGCGATCATGGAAAAGAAGATGCTAAAGAGGTGGTGAAAACTTAGTCAAGGGCAATGAAAATGTTCTTAATCTCCATTCATCTGCTCCCTTACCCTGAACGCTTCATCTGACCCAGCCGTTTAACAGTTCCTCCAAATACATGCCCTGGGCAGTCATCACTCATGCAACACGCTGCTTTTTCTGACCATGCCCGAGTACATCAGAATCCTTTCTAATACAGCATTCCGGTCGCTGCTATTAAGTAGGACTATGCCCTTGATACATAAGGGCCATCCCTACAGCTTTTCTTCAGCCTTAAATCTAGACTGTGTGCCCTCTAGCAACTGTCCCCTCAACGGCAGGCCTTGCCTGGGATTCTTCCTAATGAGGCTGAATTTTATTCACAAGGAAAAGGGACAGAAGTCAATTAAATAGAGTGTGACACCAAGAGAAATGTGTAGAAACTCCCCCCAAAATATTTTTAAAACTAACAACCTTGGGCCATGCCTCTTTTTGTCCTACCCCACAGTGTGACAAGGCTAAACCAGACAACCCTGGTTCTCCCAGCCAGCAGTCTAGTCTACTAAAGAACAAAGATAAAATAAAGTGACAGCTTCTGAATATTAATAGGGCGCAGCAGCAAGGGTGAGCGGCAAACAGTGGAAGTTATCCACAAGTTCTAAGAGCAGTCCCTAAAAGCCCGAATTCATCTCGTCGTTCCCCACTTAAGAATTCCACTAAGAAAATGAATCTTTATTTCAAAAAATAAACTTCTGAGATGACGAAAGATAAAAGCAGAGAAAGAAATACTGAAGCACCACAGGACCATCCTTCACTCGTCTTCTCCCCTCGGGGCCCATCATGATGCCAAGCATATTATAGCTGCCCAATAAATGTTTGTGGCATGAGTGATGTGAAAAGAAAAGGAATGTTTTAAAATCAGCTTCAGAATGGGAATGGGCTTTGAAAACAGGCTAACCCCAATCAGGATCACCGAAGCTGAAAACGGAGTTTGAGGCCACTGACATCTACTCCACACATTACCTACAGAGAGTTTTCATTTCTCAAGGAAACTAGAAAAAAGTTTTCTGGGTACCATGTTTCTATCTTTTTTGTTATTCACTCACCCACCTGCTCACTTATTCAATCATTTATTCAATAAATATTATTGAGTGCCTACTATGTGCCAGGCACTGTGCAAGGCTCTCAAGCTCTTGTGCTAAAGAAAGACAAGCAAGGGCCCAGCTCTCTTGGAATCTGTATTTCCTTTGCTGCTTCTCCTTACCCTAAGCCTGGGCCCAACCATTAAATGCTTAAGCCATTTCAACAGCCTGGATTGCCTCCCTACCATAAGTGTCTTCCACCCCCAATTCTTCATTTCTCATATGTTGCCCACCCACTCTGCATTAATTCTTCTAAAATATTACTGCCATCATGTTATTCACTTGCTCAGAAACCTCCATTAGCTCCCTATCATCAATAATGCATTTTAGGACCCATTTACCAACCAGGTACCCCATAGTAGGGAAGGGGCTATGATTATAAACCAGAGTCTACACTCCTCAACATAGCACGGAGAGCTGTATTGCTTACTTCCTGCTGTAGAGCAAGTTACTCCAAAACCTGGCAGCTTCAAACAATAAGTGAGTATTATCCTTTAGTTTCTGTGGGCCAGGAATCCAGGAGAAGCTAAGCAGTTAAAATGAAATTGCAGTCAAGTTGTCAGCTAGGACTACAGTCATTGGACAGTCATTTGAAGACGTGACCAAGGCTGGAGGATCCTTTCGTGAAGGTTTGCTCACATAGCTGTTGGCAGGAGGCATTAATTAGTTCATCACCACATGGGTTTCTCCATAGGGCTTCTTGAATGTCCTCACAACCTAGCAGCTGGCTTCCCCCAGAGGGTTACCCAAGAGAGACACAGAAAGAGAAAGGAGCCACAAGCCTTTATGACCTAGTCTTGGAAGTCATGTAGCATCACTTCTGTTATCTGCTATTAGAAGTGAGTCACTAATACAGTTTATACTTAAGAGGAGGGCAATCAAGCTCCACCTCTTGAAGGAACAAAGAATTCATAGACTTACCTACAACCACCACAAATTTAGAATCAGATTTTATATATATATAATATCATATATCATATACTATATTATGATTATGTATTATAATCACCACCATCTATAATCAGACCCTACCCCCATTGACCTATTTTCATATCACTGTGCTAGTATTCCCAGTATTACCATTTATCCGCCAACCCAGCTGGGTCTCCTGAATACACTGTCCCCACTGTAAATATTCACTCTTTCCTCATATGTTGCCCACACCTTGCCTCTGTCCTCTGCCCTCCAAATTCCACATATGCAGAGGAGTATCGTGGCATAGGGGCTAAGATTTGCGGCCCTGGGTTGCCTGGGTTCAAATCCCACCTCTACTTTTGGCTGGTTATTTAAGCTCGATCTACCTTGATTTCCTCACCTATCAAATGATGATAACAGTATCTACTTTATCAGCTTCTTATGAGAATTAAATGAATCAATATTTATAAATTACTTAGAATAGAGCTTGCCATATGAGTGCTATTATAGTATTTGTTAAATAATACACACAGATATCATTCTTCTCCATCCAGTTCAAGTTCCATACTATCGCCCATAGTGAACTCCTTCCCAGAACTCCTCATGCTGTCATTGTGGCCCATTTTAACCCTAGTCAGATCTATAGAATTATCACTTAATTACCTCACTTGTAGATAGATGTCTGGCCTCATCTCCCAACTGTTGGTTCTTGGTGGTCTTTAAATTCTGTATGTCCTTACAGTGCCTAGGAAAGAGAGTAAACATTCAAGTCGAAAGGAAGGAATTAATCTACATTAGCCCCAAGAAAAAATATTCATGATGCTTTTCCAGTCTCCCCAACACCAAGAAACCACACTCTCATTATTTCCGTGCGACCCTCTGATATCACAGAGCCAACCAAAAGTAGGCTTTCCCACAAGATCTGCCATGTAGGGGCCCCCTTCCTCACTAAGGGAACTTATGAAAACACCCAAGATGGATGGGGTGGAATCCCCTTAGACCTGGAGGGAGGGGAGGACAGGTGTGAGTCTCAAAGAGGAGGGCCCAGGTTCTGCTATAACTGCACGTAAAGCAAACTTCAGGATCATGAGGTTGTTAAGTCTTCAGGAGCCTAATATTTCAAAGTCGTCACCAACAAATGCTCCTCCTTCATCTCTGACTCAAACACTGTGACATTTTAGGATTCCCCATGTACGTTTTTTCTCAAAATGGTGGCTATTTGCTCCCCAAGAGTTTACAGCTTCCAGTCAGAGCCAAACTTGTGCTGGGCCATTTCTCACATGTGGAACCTTCTGGTGATCCTAGGTGAACATATGGGCAATGATAATTAATAGTTACAAGGGGCCCTTGGAGAAAATGTCCCCCCACCCCTCTTCATGGCACATAAAAGGTTCTTGTGGTCTGGATTTGGCCACTAAGAGACTATATTCATTCATGGGTCATTCATCCACTTAGTCATTCATTCCTTGTTTCACTAATCCTTATTAAGCATCTACTAGGCACAGCGGATGATACCAAGAAGTAGAACACGAGTGTCTGGGCTTCAAGTAAGTTACCTGGAACAGGCCACCCTCTCTGGTATCAATTTCTTTGTCTATAAAATGGAGAGGTTGGACAAAGTCTCTAGGGCTCTTTTCACTTTAAAAAAAAAAAAAAAAAAAAATGCTACTTTTCTGATTCTAATGCCTGATCTGCTTTGCCAGGCAGGGTTGCTCTGAAGACGAAGTTAGAAAATGTGCATGAAAGTGCTTTGAAAACTAAAGCACTGCTCAAAATACAAGGCATTCTCTTCATTGTTGTTGCCATAGCCCCAAAAATCCTTAGAGAAAAGTTTTCAAAGACCTGCTTGATAACATCCCACTGGGATCCTAAATAGGAAAAGCTCTTCCTCAAGTTGCACTGGGATCTTTCCTGCTGCTGAGAAGTCCACAAGGTTGTCTCTGTACATGAGCAGCTTCTCGCAGCCAATGCTTTTCAGAGACTGCAATTGCCTCCGGGGGTGGGGGGTGAAGGGGTGGATTTTGTGACCTAATCCTTAGGTCTCATCTAAATCCAGGAGGAAAAAGGTGGTGATCAATTAGTGATGTCTGCTATGGGCACGGGGTGAAGAAATGGTCACAGCTAATTAACATTCCTAGACTAGGTAGGTCCTTGGGGAGATAGGATGTCTGAGCCTCAATTATGAGCCCCTCATTTTACTAAGTGTTATGCAAGAACTATCTCATTTGGGGAGTAGGCACAAATATAAATCCCATTTTACAAATGAGGAAACTGAGACCCAGAGAAGCTGACTTGCCCAGGATCATACTACTAGTATATGGCAGAGCCAGAATTAGAAACAAAGGCTGAGCAATCCTAAGGCCAGTGTACTTTATTATGACGTTACACTGAACTTTAGCTGGGATCCTAAAACAGTGTATGAACAGTAAACCAAAGGACCATCCTTAGGTTTTCCCTGAGTAATAGATGAAATTATTACTATTGGTAGGTTATTGGCAGCCTCTGGCTTAAGCACACAGATTGAACCTCTAAAGCAGCATCTGTAAACTTTTTTATTGCAAACTACATTAGCTAAAAAAACAGTCATCCAATCCAATACATAAATATATATTTATAAATGTGTGTATTTATTTTTAAATTATATACATATATAACAACACTAATGTATTAGATACATATTAAAACATATCAATTTTTTTTAATTTAATGAGCATTCTATATAAACAAATTCTAATATTTTCTACCCAAACTCCAAAGGGGTTGCTGTGCCCAATCAATGGGACACACAGAGCCACTTTCTGTAATAAGAATGATATGTTTTCCTTATTGTGCCTCTTTCCTTTCTGGCCTCGGCTTCAAGGCTTGCTCTGCACAAATGTCCAAGGACAGGACCACTTCCTCTCCCCCCCTCCACCCCGTGCTCCATGCCCCTCTTTCCCAGACTCCCAGGCTCCCAGGCACCTTCATGCTTTTCATATCCACTGTCCAAAGGCCCCTGTGCGTTCTTGTCCAGGCTGGCATCTCCTGCTATGGCCAACAGCCATGCATTTACACATTCGTTTATTCTCACAACCAGCAAACACTTACTGAGCCCCTCTGATTGGCAGGTAGTACTGTGGGACCTTGGAGATTCCCAAATGGACCAGTCCCAGGCATACTCAGACCAGGAGGGGGATTCACGCACACACATAGATCAGTGGGATACTAAGTAGAAAGTGGTAAGTTCACTAAGAGAAACATAGGAGAGAGAACTTCCAAGGGGAAGGGTCGGTGGAATGTGCATGAACAAGGAGACCATGAGCGTTGGGCAGGACTCAGGTAGGACAGGAAGTGCAGTGCAGGCTCAGGGGGTGGTGGGGAGGAAAAGTAAAGAGGTAGGAGAACTTTCTAAGTGGAACAGAGGATGTGGGCAAGATAATAACCCAACAGGCAGAGAGTTGGTCCTATATTATGTGGACTGTGCAGTCCAGGCAGACGACAACATTCACAACACAGCAAAGAAGACCAGCGGCTGCAGCAGGCAGACTAGGGAACGCAGAACTCAAGGAGGCTGAAGCCATGGGCGTGGCTCACACCCGAAAGGCTCCCCGCGTGAGTGAGGTCGGTGAGGAGAAAGTGTGCAGAGCAGCCATGATCAGATTCACCTTCAAGAAACATTGTGCCATGAAAGACAGTTTGGGGAATATAATCAATAACGTTGTAAAGATTTTGTAGGGTATCCGATGGGCACTTGTCTTACTTATTAGGGAGACCATTTCATGGACGGTGTAGATGCCTGATCACTGCACTGTTCACCTGAAGCTGAAGCTGAACGATAATGAATGTCAACTATAATTGTGTGTGTGTGTGTGTGTGTGTGTGTGTGTGTGTGTGTGTGTTCACAAGAAGCGGAGTACAGCATAAGGAACAGACAGTGGAAATGTAACGGCTGTGTGCAATGTCAGAGGGGTAGTGCATTGGGGGAGGAGGATTATATTCGTGAGGGTACAAATGTCTAGTACATTGTTTTGTACACCTGAAACTAATAAATAATTTTAAAAAGAAAAGAAAGAAAGATTGTGCCGGCTGCAGGCTACAGAGTGGATGGAAGGAAGGCCAGTAAGGGAGGGTTCATTCCTCTGGGATGTCTTGCGGGGTACAAGACCTCTGCTTTGTAGAACACTCCCAGCCAATCCTCAGCTACTCTGGAGCCAGCCCACCATCGGGACTAACCACAGAACACAGGCTGCAAAAAACAGCAGAACTCTTATCCAACCCCTGAACCTTTGGTAGACTACCCCATCTCTTTACAGCCTGGCGACTTGGGGGAAATGTTTCCAGTGCCGGGCCCCTTGTAGCCTGGGGTGGATCTCCCCTTGGCAGGACAGATTCTTCTCATGGTCAATCAGAAGCTCGGGAATCAGATTTCCCATTCTGTCTCCAGGGTGCTCCGGCCTGAACTGACACACTGCCTCTTTAAACGCATTATGAAGATTATCAGCAATGTATCAAGGTGTCTTTGCAGAACAGTATAAACTTCGACTGCACTACTTATTGCCATAAACCACACTTCCAGGTTTTTATTTATATGCGCATTAGTTCAATATGATTGGATCTGTAGGCAGCAGACGGGATCGGTGTAATTTATACATATATATCAATAAAGGTCTCCAGCCAGCCACTGGGTGCTCTAAGGGGAACAGTAGCTCCATTTAAAACATTAGGAACTGGAGAAATTGAAAATAACTCTCTATTTAGAGGCCAAGGATTAAGGCATTTTGCAGAAAAGGTCTCAGCCCAGCCAGGATATGCTAAAAAGGCTGTTAAAATGTCATTTGGCTGATAGCGAAGCCACAGAATTTACCTTAAGCCCTCATTTCAATGGTATTTTTTTCTGTGAAGCACTGAGCCTAACGGGAACAGCAGGGCACGGTGGAAAGGTAGCTAAGTGCATGGGCAGATGTCGCTTTCTGCCTCCTCATCTCCACTGCCCACTGGATGCATCACCTCAGCGAGCTCTGCTGCACCCACCGGGTGAAGTCTTCCCGGAACCTTCCTGGTCTAGGGTCCCTGTGGACCCCAGCCATGGACACCTCCTTGTACAAGCTGAGTCCATCAGACTTTCTCTACTGAGACTCTATCGATAAAGTGCCACAAGGACTAAAAGTAGTGAAAGCCAGCTTACCCTGGTGGTGTTGCCCTAAAGAGACTCTGTTAGTTCCCGCCACCTATTACAAAGGAACGGCCCTGGCTCCTGGGAACTGTGTTTTCTCTTCCATTTTATGAACCATGAAATTTTATTTCCCACGAGTTCTACTTTATGTTAGCCAGAGTTCCCATTGCTTCCAACTAAGGAGCCTGCCTCTCTAAGTGAGCCACTGGGGGCCAGGGGCCCTGGATGTGAGGCTTGGACCTGTCTCTAACGAGCTGTGTGATCACTGATAAGTAGCCTCCCTACTCTGTGCACAGCTTCCTCACCTGTAAAATGAAAGCATTGGAAGAGGTCAATAATTCTCAAATTGTAGAAATCTTCTTCAAAATTTAGATTCTGATTCCATCATTTTAGAGTGGGGCTCAGGCATCTGCTTTGTAACCAGCACTGATTCTGCGCCTACCAAACTATAAGAGCCCATTTTCAAATTATGCTCCCCAGGGCCCTTAGTTTTGGGGACGGCTCATGGGGACGGCCTCTAGGTGAGGGAAACGTTGACAAAGGTGACCCTCTTGTTTCAACTAGGGAAACTCTCCTTTTACTTTTTGTATATTGAGGTTCTACATTAAATTTTCCTCATAAAAAGGGACCTACCAATGACAAAAATAATTAGAAATCAGTGGGCCAGAATCACCAGACAATCTCCAAGGAGCCCTACTGTTCTGATTCCACAAGGCACCTCCTGCATGGCTGCCAAAGGGAAGCAGATGTCAACCCCTTTGAGGAACTGACCACCGCATTTATTTTAGTTGAACTTCAGCTTAGTAAGAACCAAAACCAAGCTCTCAGTCCTCAAATCGCCTTCCTAACACACGTACGTGCAGGAGTTTGTTACCCCACTGGTAACAACGCAGCAGCCAAGGCCCTGCGTGACTCACCGGTGTGATGCAATCAGATAACAACAGCACCGGGTGACCTCTCAGGCATTCGGCAGGCCCTCTGCTAGGACGTCTCTTCCTGCCAACGTATTTGAAACACCATAAACTGGAGCCAGAGGAGATCCATAAACAGCCCAGTTCTTATTTTTTTACTTTAGAGTCCCTATGTGGCTTCATTTATTTTCAAAAGAGCATGTGACATGTTCGTTGGCACCTTCCCTGCCATAAAATATCTGTTGACATTTGTGGTTTGGGGCGGGGTTGGATTCGTTGCTGTTTCATTCCATCCACCTACTGCATGTAGCGCCAGGAGAAACGCCATTCTACTCTGAGTCCCTGTCTTCTACTCTACCCAGAACAACACAGATGTGCCTTCTGCTGGATGGGAGGATTAAAAAGGAACTACTCCATTTTTTCTCAGCTGTGGGACCTTCGACAAGGCACATCACCTCTGTCTCCATTTCCTGGTCCACATTTGATTCTTGTAAGGATAAGGAAGAGAAGGTTAACAACAGTGGCTAACATTTATCCACCAGTTACAAGGAACCAGACCCTGGGCTGTGCTACTTTACCTGAATTGTCTCAATCAGTCCTCTCACAAGCCTATTAGGTAGGTATGACTATCATTACCCACATTTCAGGGAAGAAAGACATGGATGTGTGAAAAAGTTAACTAACTTTCCCAAAGTTACATAGTCCGTAATTGGTGGCGTAAGCTTCAGTCTCAAGAAGTCTGACCCCACAGAGTTTCACTGCGACACTATTTGTATTCATGATGCTTCTCCACAGCTGGTGGAAAAGTTTGGAGATAGGTCAGGTCGAGGGCTGCCAGAGTATGCGCAGGGGAATCAGATGTGTTGGGCAATTTAGGATAAAATAATGCAAACTGAAAACATGGAACAATGGGAAGAACACCAACCTTGGTTTGTCCTCTCTAGCCATGGGATCTCGTGCCACTTAGCTTCCTGGGGGCTCAGTTTTCTCATCAGCAAAATGGGGGAAATTATTCCTACCTTGTAGACATAGCATCAAAATAAACATGGGCTCATGAGTACCCATCAATTATTCAGTAAATGGAAGTGATGTAACGTGTACGGCAGCTTGCCCAAAAGCTCGTTGAAAGTAAGACATTATTGTTCATATCAAGTATTATTATTGTATGTTAGAATAACATAGAATTTCTTCCAAGATTATAAAAATCAACCCAGAGTTCGTTTCTCTAAGTTGAACTCACAGAGAGCATGCGTCAAAAGTCCACAGAATAAAAACAAAGTTGTCACCATCTCCCACCCACCCATCTTACCTGGGTCCAAAGCCTTGAAATTCCTACAACAGGAAATCTCTATTATATGTTGGGGCCTGACATATGAAGGACAATTCAAACATTATCCCATGTGGAAACCAATCTTTTTTAAGTTTCTCATCCAGATAGAATTTCTATTAATACATTTATGTAAATCCTTTCAGATACATTTCTATACATGCACACGTATACTCTCAAATAAATATTTATTTTAATGAGATCATGCCAAATTTGAAATCCAGTTTTTTCCTTAAAAAAATGCCGTAGACATTATTCTATGCTAATAAATGCAGATATAGATTATCATTTTAATGCCTTCCTAATACTCCACTGTAGAAATACACTATGATTAACCAATTGGAGGCATAAATGGCTTCCAGTTTGTGATATTATAAACAGCAGTGCAGCAAACGTCCCTGTACATACATCTTTGTGTACTTATCCTTCACGGTCTAAGGATAAATTCCTGGATAAGGAATTGTAGGGTCACAGATATGCGTATCTAAAATTTTGCTAGAAGAGCCTCGAGGTTGGGGAATGCCTCCACCTGCCTGGAGGGTGTACATGGGGACACAAGCGCCTGCTGTAGGGACCCTTCCAGACCTCGTTCTATGTACTTCTTCTTCCGGCTGTCCATCTGCATGCTTTATAATATCCTTTATAATAGGTGAGTGCTCACTGGGGCTGAGGAAACTAAGTCAGGTGAATAAGATCTGCCACTGGTCAAGTGCAGGGCTGGCATGGGAAAGAAGTCTGTTGGACACCAAAGCACGTGTCCTTTATGCACTTGCTGGGCCTCCTCGTGGCTTGCTAGTGCAAGATTCAGGGCCTAGCAGTCAACATGTTGAGTGCAACATTGTCCCATGAGGAGACTGCGGCTAGTTGGAACAAGCTAAAGACTCTGAGTGGTTACTAACTGACCCGATTCCAGCAACCATGTTAGCAGTGAGGAAACCAGGTAACAGGACCCTGCAAGAACGCTAGGTACAGGTTTGGACAGGGGGACATGGCTGTGGGAGGCTGGGACCTTGCAAACGCTTTGGAGGATGGAGATCAGACCTGCAGAGAAGGGATGAAAAACTTAGGCTTTCTTAGCATGAAGAAAACAGGCCTGGGCAGTCATTCGATAATGACTTCAGGATATATGAAGATTTATTCTGTGGGGCTGCAGTTTGAATCATGATGTGTGCATGGCTTGATATGTTACTTTTCACACAATTCTCCACAATACCCTTGAGAGGATTTAAATAAAGTGTTCTACACCAAAAAACAAACACACCAATAAACTTTGCTATATATTTCTGAACTGTTTTCCTCCAGAAAGGTAGTTTCTCCTAGATTCCTACTAACTAGTATAGGAATAGAGAGACACTTATTGTAACTAGTAGGTTGACCCACATGACATTGTCATCTTTGTGGGTGAAAAGTGGTTGAATATTGGTGAAATCACACAGTTTAACCTAATAATTCATCCCTAATCTGAACCAGGCATTGCCTTTCCATTTCAAACACTGGGTTGGCTGTTCAGAAAAGGGCACTTGACATATTTGCATCATGTACCTTTTCAGGTAGGATGGGAAGAGGAAACAGATGAAGACTGTTTTCACTGCCCCTCTGAAAATGAGCAATGATTTGAAGAACTCTGCTTCCCAGTGGGGAAACAATGTTTCCTTGAATAAGGGAAGGCACTGATTCTAAGTCACCTGATGGCAAAAAATGAGTTGTTCCTCTACCATCCCTTTTTGTGTTAAGGGACAGATTTAATAAAACTGAAATGAAACTGGTGTTCGCTGTCACAAGTCCTTGAGGTCATTTCCCTAAACACCAGCCAAATCTGGAGGAATTCACCGCTACAGAGCCGCACGGCAACCCAGCCGTTTCTGGATTGTGTTCCAGGGAGCACCAACCTTGCAAATGCTCCGAGAAGAAAAAATGCCATGGCCACATATGTTGGGACAATAAGACACCTATTTTAGTTTAAAATTTTAAATTTATTAAAATTAAATTAAACAGTTAACCCTCCTGGCAAGTCATAGCGCACTGAAGCCTTCGAGGTCCAGAGAAGTCCCGCAGTAAAAAAGACCCTTTTGTTCAACCCTGCACTTAACCACAAACCCCTTTGATCACCTAACATTTATTACCATCTCGTGGAAGACTTTCAAATATGTCGGAACGCTCATTTTATTAAAGAACCCGGATTATAAAGATTACACAGCAAATCAATGGCAACGCCAGAATTAGAAGTATCACCTCAAGCCATTCAACAGGTATTTACTGAGTGCCTGCCATATGCCAAAATCTGTGTCAGACACTGGCAAACATAATAAGCGAGACATAATCCTTGGGGGGAACAGTGGAAGGAAAGGACACTTCAACTTAATGTAATTTATAATAATCTACAACACGTGGCTATTGGACACTTAAAATGTGGAAACTGAGGAACTGAATTTTGAAACTGAATTTAATTTTTAATACATTTAAATTTAAAAATAAAAGCAGTATAGGGCCGGCCTGGTGGCTCAGGTGGTTGGAGCTCCGTGCTCCTAGCTCCGAGGGCTGCCGGTTCGGTTCCCACGTGGGCCGTGGGCTCTCAACCACAAGGTTGCCAGTTCGATTCCTCGGGTCCCGCAAGGGATGGTGGGCTCTGCCCCCTGCGACTGGGATTGAACACGGCACCTTGAGCTGAGCTGCCTCCCGGATGGCTCAGTTGTTGGTTGGAGCGCGGGCTCTCAACCACAAGGTTGCCAGTTCAATTCCTCGACTCCCGCAAGGGATGGTGGGCTCTGCCCCCTGCGACTGGGATTGAACACGGCACCTTGAGCTGAGCTGCCTCCCGGATGGCTCAGTTGTTGGTTGGAGCGCGGGCTCTCAACCACAAGGTTGCCAGTTCAATTCCTCGACTCCCGCAAGGGATGGTGGGCAGCGCCCCCTGCAACTAAAATTGAACACGGCACCTTGAGCTGAGCTGCCGCTGAGCTCCCGGATGGCTCAGTTGGTTGGAGCCTGTCCTCTCAACCACAAGGTTGCCGGTTCGACTCCCGCAAGGGATGGTGGGCTGTGCCCCCTGCAACTAGCAACGGCAACTGGACCTGGAGCTGAGCTGCGCCCTCCGCGGCTGGGACTGGAGGAACAACAACTTGAAGCTGAACATAACCCCCCGCAACTAAGATTGAAAGGACAACAATTTGACCATTGTTCCCCAATAAAGTCCTGTTCCCCTTCCCCAATTAAAAAAAAAAAAAAAAAAAAAAAAATCTTTAAAAATAAAAGCAGTATAAAATAATGTTCTATTAAATGAAGCTCTGTTGTTTTGGCAGGACTGCATTTCACTTTAACCCTATAAAAATTTAGCCTCTAAATTGAGTTGAGCTGTAAGTGTAAAATCCACACCAAGTTTCAAAGACTTCGTTCAAAAAAATGTAAGCTATCTCATTAATAATTTTTGTATGGATTATATAGTCTAATGTTAATGTTGTAGATCTATTGGGCTACATAAAGAAATTATTAAAATTAGTGTCACCTGTCCTTTATTTACTTTTTTTAATGAGGCTAGTAGAAAATTTTAGATTACATATGCAGTTCATTATAATCCTTTTGGACAGAGCTGATCTAAAAGAGTTAGACTGCTCAGGAAGCAGGATGCCTGACGAAGATTTGGGGAAAGCTTCCCAAGGGATACTTTTATAAGAATACCTGAAAAACAAGAAGGAATGAGCCACAAGAAGAGAGGAAGGAAGTGTGTTCCTCACAGAGAAAATGGCTTGTGCAAAGGCCCTGAGGCCGAGCAGTGGAGGGAGACTGGATCCAGATCAAACCACTTCCAGTGCACAGACGTCCTCTGCTCCAGGCCCCCAAAGACTCCTCCCAGAGACCGCTGCCTCTAAAACCACTAGAGGCTCTTCATTTGCCATGAAATACCTCTGAAGTCACACATAGATACTAGGTGCTTGGAAAAGAGGACTGGTGTTCCCATTTCACCCATATCAAAGCTATTAATAAGTGTAGACTCCACTCTTTATGGGTTACTGATTCATTCAAAATGTGCAGCAATTTTATATGTGCTCAAAGGACTCTTCCTTCTAGGACATCACTCCCACCAAAGCAAACATCATGTTACTCCCAATAAGTATAATTGCGCTTGGCTTGATGAGGGCAGGCAGCTGGCCTGGAGCAGGGGCAGGGAGACAGCTCAGGGACAAATGATGGGTGTGGAAGGGGACACTGAGAGGCAGCCCGCAGAGTGGGGAGAGCTTGGGCTCGGACGCTGTGAGACACCAGGCAATCTTATAAGGGCCCTGGGCCTCAGTCTCATCCATAAATGAGGAAAGGAGTAGCATCTACCAAGTGACATTCACGCCAGATAATTCTCCGCTGTGCGGGCCTCGTTTGTGCACTGCAGGCTGTTGAGCAACATCCCTGGTCTCTACCCACTAGATGCCAGTAGCACCCCTCACCCCAATTGTGACAACCATAAATGTCTCCAGACCTTGTCAAACGTCTCCTGGGCGGGAAATCACGGCCTTTTAAGAACCACTGGTCTACTGAATGAGTTCAAGTGAGTATTAAATGAAATCCGGCCTGAGAAGTGCTGGTACGGTACTGAAGCTTGGCAAGTACTCAATAAATGTTTGCTAAATAAATGCATAAAACAAAGGGATACAAAAGCTGCTACAGAGATGACAATGGCACTTAGCAGCAGATGTGCCATTTTGTCAATTGAACCAGCCCTCACTTTAGCCCAGGAACTTCCATCTATTCCCTCTCTCCTCCCATCCCAAGAAGTCAGGCCCTGGGTCTCCTGGGTCTCCTGAGTCATGTGGGCAGAAAGGTCTTGCAAATGGGACATGAGTGTCTCAATGCATTTAATGGTACTTTTTAAATGTGGATAATAACAGGGCCTCTTCCAAGCAAGTGCACCAGTGGCAGGGGGCTGTGGGCTCTGGGGTACCATGGGCCCACATAGCTCAGCTCCGCTGAGCTGATGGTAATGTTATTAAATGTACTCTCTCCTTTTATTAGGCATCTTAATAACCTCTAAGTTGCACCCAGGAGAGTTGGTGCAGAAAAGGAATTCTGGCCAACCTAATTTGTATTTGAAAATACCCCATAGGCCAACAGAACAAGATTCAGATGAATTTCACAGGCAGCTGAGGGCTACACAAGGCAAGTGTTTCCAAGTTGTACTCGATTATTGAATGCAAAATGCCTGCCTGCCTGTCTTCCCCATCCCCGTCCTTTGTCCTCCTTTTCTGTCAATGGCCCTGCACCCCCACGAACGCATATGCAACCCACACGCCAGCCACCGGCTGACAAAGAGACTCAATGGGGGTGCCCCCATGTCTACAGAGAAATAATGAAATAATGAAAGCAGTTCATACTTATTGACCATTTATTGCCTTGAGTCAGACCCCAGCGCATTCCTTAGAATAATTCCAAAGCTGAGTGTTATCTTTATCCCCATTTCATAGTTGAGGAAACTGCCACTTGAAAAAGTTAGTATCTTGCCAGAAAGAATTACACAACCACATAATTGTAGAGCATGGACATACACCACATTCCTTCTGACCCCCAACCTGCTGCTCTTCACCACTGCCTAACATTTTTCAATAATCGGGTAGTGACAAAGAATAAGTCCATTTATCTGTTCACCATGTTTCGATGACTGTATGTTCTAGGCCTGTATTGGGAAACAAACACTGCCCCTGCCCTCAGAGATTTCATCAAGGAAATCATACACAATGGAAAGAACATTTTAAAGGAATCAGAAAAGATGAGTCACAACTCCCATTCTTTGTTAGTGAGGAAGTTACTGTACTATATTGCCACAGCCACAAACAAAGATAGTAAATTTGAGAACGTTTCCAGGTATAGAATGAACACAATCTGCCAGTCTTGACTGAAAAGGAAGAGAGGAAGCAAAGAAGACTCAGATTTCCCGAGTGCAAGAGACTGTGAGGATGAGCGAGCCAGCAGCTGACGTTAAAGGGCAGGATATGGGGAAGAAGTGGTGAGTTTCTTTCCAGGTATGACGTTAAGAGTTGTCATAGACAGTGTATGAGTTTCCTGTTGCTGCTATAACAAATTACCACAAACTCTGTGGCTTTAAACAACACTAATTTCTCCCAGTGCTGGAGTTCAGCTCCAAACTGAGTCCTGAATTCATAAAACTCAAGGTGTTTCAGGACTGGTTCCTTCCGGAAGTTTCAGGGAAGCTTCCAGATTCCAGAAGCTGCTAACATTTCTTGGCCCCTGGCCACATCATTCCAGTCGCTGCTTCTGTTGTCAGTTATTCTCAGTCCTCCTGTGTCCCTCTTCTAACCACACTTATAATCATATCAGTCCCACTGAGATAATCCTGGATAATTTCCCCATCTCACGATCATTGACTTAGTATCAGCGAAGTATTTTTTTGCCATCTACGGTGACATCCGTAGGTTCCAGGGATTAGGACCTGAACATATTTGGAAAAGCCATTATTCAGCCTACCACAGACATTCAAGAAGAGATGTTCTACAGGTAACAAGAAAGGTAAGTCTAGAACTTGGGAAAACTCATGCCTTCATTCAATAATCATTTATTAAGCAGTTCATATGTGCCAAGAAGATAAGCATGCCAAAAGAGTTGATTTGGGATTCATTCCCATGTCTCATAGGTGATGGAGTTTATGTAAAGAGAGTGTACAAAGTGAAAAGAAAAGAACTGAAGACAACATTTGGGGGAAATCGACATATTTCTGGAACAGACAGGAAAAGGGGACCCAATGTTAACTTGTTGAAGATCTATTATGCAACACCATTTTTACAGGTTTGTTTGTACTGTTTGGGTGACTGTAGGGGGTTATAAGTAAGAAATATGGTTTCAAAATATGTTGTCTGGTGGTGGGGTTGGGGTGGGGGTAGGAATTCAAGCAGATTCTTTTTGAGACACAGCATCTCTGCAAGGTCTGTTCTCCAGCCTATGCTCACCCCTCGTGACTGTGGTTCTGGCCTGTCTCAGCCAAGTGCAGCCATTAAACACTTCACATCCAATCCCTACAGCACAAGCTCTTGGCTGCCCTAGTAATGGAAGCAGCAAGAATGTAATCCATGGTAGCCCCAGGTGCAGAAAGATGATACTGAATATTTCATTCCTGGGATGATGGGAACGCAAAGCCCCTGGAGAGGATCTGGCTGAATCTTTTAAGTGAGTCTTTCCAGGAATCCACTGGGTAACCGTGCTATTGGCAGTAATGGCTGCCACTCGGCCTTAGCATCCCAATGGGAGGAAAGCAGCATTAATGTGAGCAGTGCT
Organism: Rhinolophus sinicus; assembly: GCF_036562045.2. Taxonomy (NCBI): domain Eukaryota; kingdom Metazoa; phylum Chordata; class Mammalia; order Chiroptera; family Rhinolophidae; genus Rhinolophus; species Rhinolophus sinicus. Next base: position 94,902,563 of record NC_133759.1, on the reverse strand, counting down.
AAAAGGCCAGCTCCAACTCTAATTCTAGGAAATGAATTTTCTTTTTTCAGTTCTGTGTTCAGAGGTTTCCTGTCATCTCTTTGGATCCAAAAGTATTTGTCGCCTTTTTTTTTTTCCCTTATTTTGTTTTTCATAAAAAGCCAAATGAAAGGAAAATAAAAAGATCTAACCGAGAAGTTATTTAAGGTACATTTCTTCTCTTCAGGAAATTACCTGCTTTGGCTGAAATCTTTAACTCCTCTCAATCCTTAATAGCTAGCACAAGAAGATAGTGAGTGTTAGAATGGACGAGAGAAAAGCAGAACTTGGTGGGAAATTGCAAACGTAGTATGTGTTGGTAAGTAAATACCACTTCTTAGGCACTGAGGTATTAAAAATGAGAAGAGACTATTTTTCCTTAAAAAATTAAGTGTTTTGAGAACCTGGATTAGAATTTTTTCATTACTGTTCACAAAATTGAAAACAGATGTTATGCACTATAACGAGAGAGAGAGAGAGAGAGAGAGAGAGAGAGAGAGAGAGAGAGAGAGAGAGAAAGGTCAGTTTCAGTGTAACAGGGACGTGACCTGAAATGTGACCTCTTTGCCCTTAAGACCTGAATTCAGATCTGGTTTGTGACTCAGGGCTGCATCCCCTGGGTCTGCACAGATAGTGTAGATGTGCTCGGATAACCAGAGCCACATACCTGAGTGAGTGCGGTGTGAGTTGGGAGTGAAAGGACTGGCAGGCAGGAAGGTGGGCTCCTACAGGCCCTTGGATGTGTTCCCCTCACCTCTCCTCCTGAACCCTGCCCATCCTTTCAGAGAAAGGTCCTGCAGGAATGAGCTTCAGAGTAAGAGCTGACCTGTGTTTAAGTGCTCTGTTTAAGTATTCAACTGTTACTTTTGAGCAGGGGGACTTCTAAATGTAAATAATTACCTGCTCAGTGCCTCGGTGTTTCCGTTTGCAAAAGAAATTGTTATGAGGAGGAAATAAAATAATGTATACAAGTGCTAGCTCGGTGTCTGCCACAGATAAAGAGCCCAATATCTGGGAGTTGTTACTATTATTAACAATAATAGTATCATAAACAATAACAATACAAATTGGCATTTGTATAGAAACTCATGTCTTTTATAGGGCTTCTATCCAACCAGTAGCATTTATGTAACCTATCTATTAGGTGTCAAATACTGTGCAAGACTTAGGGATTCAACTATGGAACAAGAAACGCATGACTGCAGGGTAGGTGGAGTACGGAAATCGACTCTCCAATCAGGTTGCCTGTTTTCAGGTCCAAGCTTTGCTACTTCTAGTGGTGTGGCCCTTGGGCAAGCAACTTATCTTTCCATGCCTCAGTTTTCTCACCTGTAAAATAGGGATAATAATAATGACCTTGTAGGGTTGTTGCGAGGATTAAATGAGTCCATGAAAGTAAAGTATGTCAACATTATCAGAAAGTCACCTGTACATACTAGTACTTAATTTGCTTTAGCTTTTATTGTTGTGGTTCTTGCCCTCACAAGTCTACCGTACAGTCTTCCACATTCCTAAAACGGGCAACTGCTTTCCAGACTTGGTATTTGCCACAAAGGGTACCCAGACACTAATTTAGAGGCAACATTTCATCTCTGAGCCCAATCAATTACTTCGTACATTCAGATCAAGCCAGTCTTATAATTAGAGCAAAAGGTCACCTACATCTACCTCATGAATTCTCCCCATCACTAAGACAATTTTCGTCACCTTCTACCCCTAAAGACTGGAGAACACAAACATCACACACACACACACACACACACACACACACACACACCTTCCCATTGTGTGAAATTTCTTTATTGAAAGTCATATTATTGATGTAAACATCAAACAGAGCAACTGCTCTCTTCGCACTTGCACCTGAGGCCAATTTGGAACATCCACTGACATAGAGCCTTCTGGAAAAAATAACACTGATTATCTGAACACATCTACGTTATCTGTGCAGACCCAGGAAGAGACACTAAAGAATCTGTTTTTATTTTTTTAGTCCAACCATTTTTTTTTTTCCCTTACAGGAATTCCAGACAGGTACCTAAATGGTCAGATTCAACATGTAGATAATGAAGCTGCATGAACCCAGCCGAGATAGTGTCAGAACACCCACTCTTTTGACAAGTGAAGCCAGCCAAGTCACGACGTTCCAGCCGGAGACGATGGCTGCTCCCCTGATGGAAGTAACTGCTTCAATCCAGGCTGTGCCAATGCAGCTTCAAACACAAAGGTGATGAAGGGCTGTTTTCAAAGTCTTGCCTCAGGACCATTTAGAAAACACCACTGACTAGGGAGCCATCATACACACAAGTCGATGAAATAATACCCCTAATTGAGTGCGCCATTTGAGAATGCGACCAAGAGCATGTCCAAGGAGTCAGCACTCCCTTTTACAACTCTCCAAGACCCTCCTGGGTTATTATCCAGAGAGAGAGAGAGGGAGAGAGAGAGAGAGAGAGAGAGAGAGGGAGAGAGAGGGAGAGAGAGGACACTTTCATCACTTAAATGTAAATGAATCAAAGTGTGACATAGATAGGGTCATCAGCTTCCCCTGATGACTGATCTGTCAAAGGAAGTGAAAGGTGATTCATTCTAGAAGTGGTTGGAAGTGGTGCTCCTGAAACACACTGCTGGGTCATCAATTCCAGCTTCCCCATACTTCCATAGATACAGAAGGATATTCCAGAGTTCAGTTGGGGTGAAGGATGCAGGAGAATTGGTGGCCTTTAAAAACCAGAAGGCTTTGGGTGCATCAGATCTGTTCACCAAGGGCGAGCCAACTTGATCTCTAAGTCATTCTTCAAAATTCCATTAAAAAGTCTCCTGGGGAAATTAATCCCAAAGCCATTTCTGAAAATCCAGGTATCTCCCAATACCAAAGAGGCATACTATAGTCAGCAGTAGCAAATTGATCCATTGTCTTTGGCTCAAAGAATGCTTTGTTGTTTTCATTTGAATTAGATGTCAATATTTAAAAATCAGGATATTTCATTGGGATTTTTACATCTGTGGAAGATCATCTGACCCTCTGTTTCCACAAGGAGAGAATCAAATTAATTTGAGTAGCAGTCACCTCTTCAAACAGTCTGGCCAACTTGGCACATTTCTGTTAACTGTTGGCCTCTATAGACACTATAGATTTTGCAACTGCTGTCATGGAGTTACTTTGGTATGTGTATAGACAGAAACCAATTCTGATCCCCTGGTGCTGACCAGGAATCTATGTTATAGACTGAATATGAATCAAGTCAAAACTATCTCCAATTGGCTTGACAGGAAACCCCACTCAACAGACACCTCATGCTAGGTGGTGACAAACTGGCTCGTTTAAATCTCCTCTCATGGAAAGTGAGTCACATCTGTGAGGCAGCTTGAGTTAGCTGTCAGTTTTCCACGAGGCCTGCATATACCCCAGTCTTGAAAGTACCAGGATCCAGAACGTCCTGTCCACTGAGAATCACTGCAATACACTCCTATTTCTGAAGATAATGAAAAGCTTATCCCTTTTCAGAAATAGGAAAGACAAAAATATGTGCCTGCTACATAACTCAAAGCTCTAATCTCTGTGCATTCTCACCATCAAGAGATAACGTGGCTTCATGAAAAAGCTTAGCATGATGGTGGACCTCCAGAGTCCAGGTGGCTCGAATTAAGTCCCCGCTCTAGCCCGTGATACCTGGTCTTAGGCAAGTCCCTTTACCTTGCTGAGTCACACCTCTTATGCAAAAGGAAATTAGTACCCACATCACAGGGCTGTTATAATCATTGAAAAAAATACCTGTAAGGCAGTTAGTACAGTGCTTGCTTATGTAACATGTATTCCAGAAATATTAGATTAAAAAAATGAACTCTACAATGTGCAAGTTTTCAGCTACAACTTGTTTAAACCTTTCACTTAGCTTTCTTGTTTCTCCCCTGGACTACCCAAATATAACTTGGGTATCCCCGCATTTTGTACTTTTGTCCCCAGAACTCCTTCCCCTCCCCCCAAATTCTGTATTTAATTGACTCTAATCCATCTACTAAGGCTTAATTCCAATTTGAACTTTCCCACAAAGCCTTTCCAGATTACATCAAGCATAGCACGAACTCCTGTTCTTCTGTAATCCAACCTGTGAACTGGCGGATATTTTGAAACTTCCCGGACCACTGCAACGAAAATGCCACTGTGGCACCCCAGCACAGCAACCTGAGCGTGGCAAAGAGGAAGAGCAATGTCCAGCTTTTCTTCCTGCCATCACCATTCCATCTGTATATGATATGGATGTGGCGTATTGCTCAAAGGTTGAGAGGCATTCCACCTCAAAATTCCCTGTAGTAAATACTTTACACTAACGATTATTATCTACTTCCCAGTCTGTAGCTACTGATCCTGACATGATAAAACTGAAGGATATTTTAAAAAGAACTTTTTCTTTTATCTCTGATAAAGGATAGAAAACAGTGAAAGCAGAGCTAACAGGATTAGTTACTGGATTAGTTTGGGGATGTGAAGAAAGGAACAACCAAGGAGAATTCCTAGGTTTGGAGATTAAACAACGGAGTGAATGGTGTGCTTTTCCTGAGACAGGAGACACTGAGGGAGATGTGGGAATTCTCTTGGGAGTGAAAGAGAAATCAACAGTTCTGACAACGTTAAATGTAACATTTGCATCACAGGGGCATCAGAAGGAGAAGAGAGAAAGCAAGGGATTGAGAACCTACTTGAAGAAATAATGACTGAAAACTTTCCTAACCTGGTGAATAAATTAGACATACAAGTCCAGGAAGTGCAGAGAGCCCCAAACAGGATGAACTCAAACAGGCCCACCAAGACACATTAATAATTAGAATGGCAAAGTTTAAAGATAAAGAGAGAATCCTAAAAGCAGCAAAAGAAAGACAACTAGTAATTTATAAAGGAGTACCCATCAGATTATCAGCTGATTTCTCAACAGAAACTTTGCAGGCCAGAAGGGATTGGCACAAAATATTCAACATGATGAAAAGTAAGGACCTACAACCAAGACCACTCTACCCAGCAAGGCTATCAATCGAAGAGCAGATAAAGAGCTTCCCAGACAAGAAAAAGCTAAAGGAGTTCATCACCACTAAACAAGTATTACAAGAAAAGTTAGAGTGACTTCTTTAAGATAAGGGGGAAAAAAAGATCAAAATTATGAATAATAAAATGGCAATAGCTACATATCTAGCAACAACTACTTTCAGCGTAAATGGATTAAATGCTCCACTCAAAAGACACAGAGGAGCTAAATGGATAAGAAAACAAAACCCTTCCACATGCTGCCTACATGAGACTCACTTCAGATTGAAAGACACACACAGACAGAAAGTAGAGGATGGACCTGGAGGGTATTGTGTTGAGTAGAGTGTGTCAGACAGAGAAAGACAGATACAATGTGATTTTGCCTGTATGTGGAATCTAAAGAACAAAATAAACAAATTTATAGATACAGAAAACATTTTGATGGTTACCAAGTGGGAGGGAGGAGTGTGGGTGTGGGTGAAAAAGGGGAAGGGATTAAGAAGGACAAATTGGTTGTTATAAAGTAGTTATGGGGATGTAGGGTAGAGCATAAGGAATATAGTTAATAATATTTGAACAACTATGAATGATGTCAGCTGGCTACTAGAATTGCTGGGGTGATAGAGGGGAGCATATTGGGGGCAGGGTAAAAAGGTAAAGGGATTAAGAAGTACAAATTCATAGTTACAAAATGGTCATGGATATAAAGCAAAGCATAGGGAATATGGTCAATGATATGGTAATGACTATGTATAGTGCTGGGTGGGTACTAGTCAGGGATCACGTTTAAATTATATAAATGTCTAACCACTATGCTGTACACCTGAAATTAATGTAAAATAATATTGAATGTCAAATGCAATTGAAAATTTTTTAAAGGGCAGAAAAGGTGAAGGAAAATAAGAGATCCAAGTTTCCAGGTATAAAATAAATAAATCACGGGGATGTAATGTACAGCTAGGGAATATAGTCAATAATATTGTGATAGCAAAGTACAGTGTCAGATGGTTGCTGGACTTATCATGGTGGTCACTTCTTTAGTGATGTAAATGTTGAATAACTATGGTGTACCCCTGAAACTAATATAATATTGTATGCTAACTATATTTTTAATAAAAATCATTTTTTTTAAAAATCCCATTCAATAAGAAAGAGAAATTTTTGTTTCATGGAGGCAGGCGTTTTAAAGTAAAGGTTAAAAATATGAGTTTTATGCTCCAGTCCTGACAGGGCCCGTTATTATCTACTTCATGTTGGTCCAATTACTTGCCATCTCTGAACCTCAGTTTCTTCTTTCACAAAACAAGGACAATAACAGCACCTGCCTCATAAGGTTTTTACAAGGATGACCTGAGCTGATATACATAAAATCATAATGCCAGACATACAGGAGGACTTAATAAATGATAGATATTGGTATGTTCTTTGTCTTTTATCTCTGATAGTTCAGGTATTTTTTTCAAAAGTTAAACTCAGATTCCTATGAAGAAACTTAACAATTAAAAGTGACTGGGAAGATAAATCCCAAGCAGTGAGAAGATCACAACCAAACTCATCACCGGACGGATCACAGACCATATTTGGAGAAGAGAACAAGATGAAGTAATGACAAAACATCGTTTGGGGACTCACAGCACAGAGAGTAGAAGGAAATTCAAATTCCCACAGATATGGAGTTTAATTTTTTTTCAGATGCTAGTCTATTACACCTGGGGATTTTCTGTGATTCACGGAACACAGCCTGGAGCATTTGATTTCCCCAACCCTGCGAGATAAACCAGGCAATTACTGTTATTACTATGCCCATTTCGGAGATAAACAAATGAGGCTAAAAAGAGATTCAGATACTCACTCAAGGTCATGGGATCTAATAAATGCCAGGGTCAGGACTACAGCTCAGGTCTTCAGAATTTTCCTTTTAGGTGTCTGATTACTTGGGGGAAGGCTAAGTACAGCTTCTGTAGCATTTGATGATTTTATGATGTGCTTTGGGATTTATGGATGTTATTTTGTTGTTACCTCTCCACCTATTAATCCACAATGGCAGTGTCTGCCTTTTGTCTATGAAACATATAAAAGCACCCAGAGGTTGTTAAGTGGTGGGTGCATCCAATAAATACATAAATCATAAAAATACAAAGAGCATATGACGGCTGGTTTCCTTTCTGACAAATCTGTTTCCTTCCTGACAAGAGATGCTGCCCTGTGGTTCTTCATGTGGGGAAATAAATGTCATAAGTTATCAGCCATTTAGTATTATGCCTTGTATGCACCTAGAGTCCTGTGGGGATTTAAATTTCAAATTGAGGCACATCATTTATGAGGGCTGGCCTAGCCCTGTAGATAGGCAAAGTCTGGATCCTTTTAAGAGGTTATTTGAGAGCCCTCAAAAGTGTCTCTGCTGTCCCCAGAAATAATTTATCTCACGGTCTTCCCTCAGTCTCTAAAATGTCCACCTTTATGCAATTCTTTGGGTTGTTTTCAAAGGTTCTTCCTTCGTTTATTCCAGAAATATCTGTGGAGCTATGACATATTAGGCACTATTCTAGGTATTCAAGATGCAGCTATAAGCAAAATAGATAAGACCTTACCCTCACGGAGCTTTCATTCCATTGAGGAATAGAAGCATAGATGAATGGCAGGATTGTGAGACAAGAAATAAACAAATGAAAATAATATTATTAAAATGCCTCTATCCAACTAATATCACTTAAGTGCCTTTTATCTGCAAAATCAGAATAGGTCCTGAGAGGTTATACAGGAGGCGATTCAGAATAATTTACTTTGTCAGATTAGCCAGCCAGTCACCTAACAATATCAAAGAAATTCAGATAGTGTCAAGCCCTACATAGTTTCTGGTCTCTCTGTGTCTCCCTTCCCTGCCTCTGAAATCACTTGGTGCAGCTGCATCTCTAGGACCAGTCCTCACCATACATCGACCTACGCGATGCCAGTTTCCAACTCTTTGGAATTCTCCCCCCGAATTATCCTCACGACTGAGCTTCCTTCATTTGTTCAGAAAAACATTTCTGAGTGTCTACCATGTATATTAGACATTAGAGATACAAAGACGCATGAGGTCATCCTGCTCTAAAGACCTCACAGCCTCTGGCAAGAAAAGAGACAAGGGAAAAACAAATAAATTATAGCCCAGATGCTGAAGCTCCATTACTACTCACAGACTTCTTTGCAATTCCTTCTAAATTAATTCAACTTCTAGACTCCCACTGGTCTACAGCAACACTGCCGATAGAGCTTTCTGCAATGATGGAAGCGTCCTAAGTGTATGTTGTAAATGTTTGTGGTCCTGCTTACCACATGTTGAGTTGATATATGGCTAGCACAACCAAGAAACTGAATTTTTAATTTTATTCATTTTCCTTAATTTAAATTTATGGCTAGGTAACCACATGTGGCTACTGGCTACCATATTGGACAGCACAGGTCTAGAATTAGGAATGTTTCAAGGGTGAGCAAGTCTTAATAAGAGATCTTAGAATCCAAGGTCTATCACCATGTAGGGTTCTGATGTTCAGACTCTCCAAAATGCTGCCATTCTTCTGAAAGTTTGCTTGGACTTTTTCTTAACTGGAGGGTACATTTTCTCTATGTGGTGATTCAGGACTCAGCCACCTTCCATCTTATAACTCCAGAGAATACCCTAGTGCCTCACAGGCCTCTGTGCTTAAGTAAAAACAGGAAGAAAGAAAGCAGGTGTATCACCTAACTTCTTGGAAAACCCAAGAAAGGGTCCCCTTCACATTCTATTGGAAAACTAGTCATGTGGCCACACTTGGATGCAACGGGTGTTGGGAAACATAGTCCCTGGCTAAGCAACTGTCTCCCTGTGATAACTGCACACTATCGAAAGAGGATAACGAATTTCTGGCGGACAGCTATCCATCTTTGCCACAACCGGCATTAGCCCACTGCTGTGATTCTGAACTTGAGCTGGGGAAAGCACCTAATGCATGGCCCCAAATAAAAGCCACTGCTCTGTCAGTGAAAATAGGAACAGCATTAATCAAAGTGTCACTGAACTCAATTCTCCAAACAGGAAATCAGAGGGTAAATTCATGGCAAACATCAAAGGATGAAATACCCTTCATAGCCAAGGAGAGAATGTCTCCTTACCTGTGGATGAGGGAAAGCTGCCCTGTTCACACTGTTTCTTCTTATGCAGTCATTCAATGGCCCTCCAACAGTCCCCATCTCTCTGAGAGTTTGCTGATTAGTCCTGCAACCCTTTCCTGTCCCCTTTCCTTTCTCCATGATCAGCTTCAAAGTACCCAAACATCTGACAACCTAGTCCAACTGGAGGGAATAATTTAGGAGCTATGAAACAAGAGGTTCCTTTCACCTCCTTGGCCCTGAAATGCTAAAGTTGTACATGTCAGAACAGAAGGGAGAATTTGAATATTCGTGATTTACGGCTTTTATTTTTGTTTTGGCAGCTTTAGCTTCAAATTCAGGTTTCCTCGAAGGTGAGACCACACAAAATGCATTGCTCTGTTGTCAGGATCATGAATTACGATTGTATTGATGACACTGGAACAGTGTTATATGAATATCTTTCCACGAATAAATACAATGCAAGCCCCATATTTCTTGTTTCTTAGAATGGCCTGAATCACTAAAGCAAGAACATTCCTATGCTAGACAATTCTTCCCCCTGGAATTCCATTGTTCCTTTACCGTAAGAGAAATTCGATTATCAGTGAGTACAGTCACCACTGCAATCGTGTAAGCACTAAAAAATATGTGTTAATTCACATCAAACTTACATTATGAAAAATGATCAATGATTCCATTACTATTACTCCATAGATAACAGAATCTCCTAGAGTTGCTGGGAGGTATAAATAAAATAATATATGAAAAGTGCTTAGCACTGTCTCTAATACATAACAAGCATTTACTAATTAGCTTTAATTATTATAATTTGGTATAGGGAACATCTATTACCTCTTTGGATACTAACACTCCAGTTTTCTTTTGAGGAACATTTCTACTCCAGTACCAAACCATGGGATTGGCAGTGGAAAGCTGTCACTATCTCCAGTCTCCAAGGCTGACCCTGATCTAAGCCTGATCCAATAACCATGCAGTGCCTGACCGGTTCAGGAATGGGTAGGTGACCCAAACCAGGCCACAAATGCACTCCCCAGAGATTTGCTGGAATCAGTGGTGAAAAACTAGTTTCAGATTTCTGTTACCCTTCCTAGCTAGTAGAACATAAACTTAAGTAGCCAGGGAGCACCCTGCAAAGAGGGTGTAGATGCAGACAAAATCAACAGAAAAAAAGGAAGAGCTAAAAGATGGAGAGAGACAATGAGACCTCAGGATAATATTTGGAACCCTGAGCCTGAAGAAGCCCCCACCCAATCCCATATGCACCCTCCCCCCAAAGCCCCCTCATCTCTAGAGCTTATTTGAGTGAGACTCTATCGTTTGCAAAATAAAGAGGTAATAAATGAGAGTGATTAGAAGAATGTGACGATCACTGGACATTTATTATCAGTGAGAGGATATGAACAACAATTAAAACATAAAAATGTAAGTTGTTTTAAAGTTCACTGAGGATTGTCATAAGTTACCACCTATATTAGGTTGTTAGCACAAGCTGCTACGAGAGAAAAACCCTAAAAGCTCAACACAACAAAGGCTTATTTCTCATTTACATCACAGTCTGTGGCACTTAGGTGGCCCTGCTCCACACCGTTGCTACACATTCTGGAACATATAAGCCCCATGGCAAGGAAGGAGAGGGCTGAGGAATCACACATGGTGATGTAAAGGCCTAGTTTGGGGAATACTGTACATCACTTCTACCTATAGTTCATTGGCCAGATTCACTCACTCACATGTCCTAACTTAGCTGCAAGGGAGGCTGGGAAATGTCATTCTCCTGCATGCTCACAAAGAGGAAACAGCATAGTGAGTGTGGCATTATCTTTGCCGTGTCTCCTTTTATTTGTTATATCCAATCCCGTAACCAGACAGGTAGGAGCCCAGAGGTCTGGACCCAAGTTCCACTGCTGGATCAGGAGCCTATTTGGAGTATAGGGTCCAAAGTCAACTACAGAATGTGAAAATGAAGTGGGTATTCTGAGGCAACATCCCAGAGTGAAACTAAAAGTAGCTCAGCAATCTGAAAATGTCAGAGAGGGTGAGAGAAATCAAGCACAAGTTCATAAGATGAATCTAGAGAAAGCAGATCCTGATTAGAAGAGAGAAAGTGGAGTTTAGGAGACACAGCCTGTAGGAATTCCTCAGCTATGAAAAAAGAGCCAGAGACTCTTCTTGTAGAATGCTAGTGGCCTCCACATGGGCAGAAGGGCAGGGATAGACACAATATCCCTTTGACATAGGTAAAGTATATATTATTAATCCTCTTTCACAGGTGAGGCTCAAAGAGGCGAGGTGACTTGCCCAAGGTCACACAGCTAGTAAGAAAGAGAAATAAGATAGAACCTAGGCCTTCTGATATTTGACTCACGGTGTAGAAGGAAGTTGGACTATTAAGCCTCCCAGCCCTCTCCACACTCTCTGCCCTCAGCAAATCCATGTACTTGTTGGTAAGCAAGAAAGTAGACAACTAAGCCAAGGTGTTCCCCTGTCTGCTCAGCAGGAAATGCACTCAGAGTCTACGACTTTGCTCCCTCTGTCTCTGTTTGAAATGCTGTGTGAGCCTTCATTGTCCCCAAGTTCTGGGGGCTACATTGGGGGTATTACTCCTGTGTACTCACTGCCCTTGTACATCCCCTCTCTTCGTATTTGTCACCGTGTGCTGCGGTGGCGTGTTCACCTGTCTGTATTCCCTATTTGACTGTGAATTCAGTAAGGCAGAGACTGCGGCTATCTAAAACTCACAGATGTCAGGACCGACCACAGGGCCCAGGACACAGTAGGGCCTCAATAAATAGTTATGGACTCAAGGAAAGAACAGACGATCAAATAGTGCTTATCACACTGTACTAGAGTGGCCAGCTAGTCCACAGTTACGCAGCTATCTCTCTCTCTAGGTTGTAATCTCCATGAGGGGAGGCCCTCTAAGGGCTAGAATCTACATAAGCATTGTCCCCACTGCCCAGTCACTGGCACAGAGCAGATATTCAACATAAATACTTATGGGATACACAAATCAGAGAAAAATAGCCGTAGCAATTTTTGCAGCAATTCTATAGTTAGGTATTTATACTTAAAGTAAGCTTTTTGAAAATCAGGCCTACTCATTTTGCCTTACTTTTCAAACCACTTTCATGGTTGCTTATTACTTCTACTATCCAAACAAAACTTAAAATTAACAACAGAGTCCTGCCTGGAAAACTGACCAGGATAGTGCCCTATTTGGGGGTCACAAACCCTTCAGATTCTAATGAAAGCTACGGTCCCCTGTCCTCAGAAAAAACAGTCATACGTTTGTGAGAAAACAGTTTCTTGTGCTGTTTTACAAGGTTGATGGAGCCTCTGATGTCCAATTGTGGGGACCCGTAACCCCAGGTTGGAGGCATGTCAGTGGCCTACCTAACCTGCCCTCAGAGTGAGGAGAGAGATCAGCGCTGCTTACGGCCCCTCCGAAGATGCCCCAATACAAGGTAGCCCACCCCTACCTGAGAGCCAGCTCTCTGCTAGTTAGCAATTCAGAGTGACTACAGAGCAATCCCTCAGCCTTCCACGATACTTGTCTGACAACCCCTTAATCTTGGCAAGAGCTGCATTAAACCAACCTGTCATCATTGTCACTGCACACAGCAGCAGTTCAGAGACAAACACACTCACTCAGAAGCAGACTCTTCAACCCCTTAGAAGAAATTAGAACTTTGGGGGCCTGTGTCTCCATAACCAGTATTCAGGAGCAGACAGAGCATGCCAAAATATACTGAGCCAAATTCAGACTTTAGGTGAAGTGAGCTGCTTCCATCCTAGGGGCTGTCAGGAGTCGTCAAAAGGGATGTTTAAACAATCACGGTGCTCAAAACCCAGGTTTATGTTGCCACTGGATTTAAATAAAGGAATGGAGCCGTGATATGAAAAGGTGTCAGGGGAAACTTGCTGACAATGGGATTCATTTTGACAAATTCAAAGAGCCCTGTGGTTACCTTGGTTCTGGAGAAACTGTTTCATCAGTTACTTTTGTGACCTGTGAAATTCTAGTCCTTTTTAAAAGAAAAAGTGAAGCTATATCCAGCTGACACCCCCAAAATAGTTTGGAAACTTAAAGAAAAAACAACAACAATAAACAGGCATGACTGGTCAAAAGGCAGGTATGGTAAAATCCCTCTCCTGGGTTATGGATTAACCCTTTTACAATATCCACTGTTTATCAGATAATTATTATTATAGTTGTGAATTACCATGTTTTGATTCTTTATTATGTGCTAAGCACTTTCAAATCCTTTCTTCAATATTTATTGATAACCAACTCTGATAGTTTGATTGCAAAATTGGCCCCAGTTTTTCACCTCTCCTACTTTGAGAAAGAAGACCTGTCCCACCCTGGATTTTGTGCTTAGCCGGGCAGCTTGCTTTGGTTAATGGAACGTTAGGAGATGTGAAACGAGCGGAGACTTGAAAAAGCATCTGTGCATTTCCACTTGCATTGTGGTACCTCTGCCATTACCATGAGAACATGCACGGGCTAGCCTTCTGCAGGGGGAGTGATATGTGGAACAGAACCAAGTTGCCCTGGAACCATAGACAACGACCAGCTGACCCTTAGGCCCATGAGCAAGCCCGGACAAGACCAGCAGACCTACCTAGCCAATGTCCAAATGACTTTTGCATGTGAGCAAGGAATTCACATTTTATTGCTTATTACTGCACACTATTAAAGTTTTGTGAATGGTTGTTACACAGCATTAGGGCAATAGGTAACTGATATACCAACTGTGTGCCAAGCACTGTTCTAAAACATGATATATACCAATAAACAAAAATGGGCAAGGCCCTCACTTTTACACCCCAAATTACTTCGCCTAATTCAAAATTTATAACAACTTTATAGAGTAAGCTATGTTCCCATTTACACACAAGGAAAGTGAGATATAGAATGGTTGCACTACTTGCCGAAGGCATTAACGCCAACAAATGGAGCTGCAATTTCATCTCAGTCTCTATGATGTGGTGGGTAAGTCATTGAACTCCAGTCAGCTGTGGTTTCTGCATCCGAAAAATAATAATAATAATAATGACTACCACAGAATTATTGTGAGGATTAAATGAGACCATGCATGTCAAAACACTTAGCATAAGGCTTTGTACACGGGAAACTCAAGAAGGTTTTGGATAATACTCATTCTGTTATTGTCATGGCTGCTGCTGTTGTGATGCTGTCTGAACCCAGAGCGTGACTACTTACGCAGTTCTTCATTTCTGTATTGCCTCTGGTCTAGTTCCCTGTCCTTTCTACCTGATCAATGTGTAGATAGAACTGACTGATATTCCTAGTAAATGTCACTGCTTCTTTTCATAGGGAAGAGATCAACTTTAATCACCTTTATTCCTCTGAACCCAGAGGGGGTATAGGCCATTTCTGACAGACTCACGACTGAGGGGTTATTACACACTTAGGTTAGAAGTAGACACGTCTAAAGGGAAGAATCAGCTATGTAAACTGCAGGGCCCACTGCAAAATAAAAATACAGGGCACCTTGTTCAAATATTATTCAGAATTTACATCAGAGTTACGGTTACATCAGAGCATTGAACCAAGTGTGGGCCCTTTTAAGTTAGTACCTTCTTCATGGAATTATTTAAAGAAAAAATGAGACCAGCATTTCCAGCCCTTAAAGCAATGTCTGACAAACAGTAAATAACAGTAGCAGTGTAAGCTGTCACTGTTATTATTACATGTTTGCTAAAGTAATGAAGGGAAGTCCAGCCAATGAGTAGCCTTTAAAACTCCTGGGCAGCCATTTTCTCATGCAGTTTTTGTAAATAGCTCTGAGAAGAGGCAGACGGGAGCCTTCTCTGTCGCACAGCTAAAGAAACATAAGCTCAGAGAGTGTTTGGGGCTTTCCAGAGGCTACATAGTAAGAATGGTTGAAGTCAACCTGGAATCTGGGGTCCCCCAGGCCTGCAGTCTTTCCACCACATCCTCCCGGCTCCAGCTTCATCTGGTCCTGATAGAACTGCCATGCAGACAGCATTTACTTATTTGGTATAGTCAGGACTCAACTATCAGGCTGAGAATAGAGACTTACTTTGCATAGAGATCCACAGGCTCCCAATTCCTTCCCTTGAGTCACTTATCACCTCCTGACTCACATTATAGTATAACCGCGTCTTCCGAGTAAACCACAGGCTCCCCAAAAAGGGAAGGACAGGGAGAGCCAGTCATCCAGCGGATGATTAGCACAGGCCCCGGAGTAGGATAAGGGAATCTGATTGCTGGCTCTGCCACTTAATAATTTAGGCAAGATCTTCACCCAAATTATCTCACTATTGTCATTTGAGCCAGATAATTCTTTGTTGTGCAAAAATGTCCTATGCATTGCAAGATGTTTATAGCAACCCTAGCATCTACCCACTAGATGGCAGTAGAACAATTGCCCCTCCAGCTGTTACAACCCAGAATGTCTCCAGACTGCCAATTGTGTCCTTGGGGCGAGGTGGGGTTGGAGGGGAGCAAAATCACTCCAAGTTGAGAACCACTAACTTAACCTCTCTGAGCTCCAATGCCCTCAACTGTCATCTAGAGGTGGTGATGATAAAAATACCTGCTTCATCAGGTTCTGAGGACTGAATGAGATAATCGTGTAGGATAGGGCCTGGCACACAGTCAGATGGCCAATAAATGCTATGTGTTGTTACTATTGCACTTTTGGCCAAGGAATGGGGCTCTCTGGAAGAGCTCCATGAGTTTACTGAATTTGGAGTTGAAAATTCAATTCAGCAAGTATGTATTGCGGCTCCATGTCCACAGGCATTTCCCCGGGGTACTGGATGGAATTTAAAGGTGAATAAGATTTATACCCTGCCCTAAGGGCTAAATCCAAGTGAGCCACTGCCTACCTAGTGAGAAGCTCACAGGCCAGACCCGGTTCAAATCCTGGCTCTGCAACTTAACGTGCATGACGTAGGACAGTTTGTAGCACTTGTCTGAATCTGTTACCTCATCTCTAAAATGGACATGATAATAATAAAATCCCTAAGGGACTTAAATCTCTTAACCAGCCGGCTGCACTGTCTCCCAACAACACCCATGTCCCCCAGTTGCCTGTCACATTCCATCCCCCCTCACCACTCCGCCTGCAGCACAGAGAGAAAGTCCCCAGCATTCCCAATGTAAGATGTTATTGCCTTCCTGTGAACACGTACAGTCCTCCAGGAGGTGATTAGGGAGGGGTCTGAGTCCTGGGGTCACATGGGCTTGGACTCGTGACTGTGGCCAAGTCACTTCATTTCTCTCATCCATCAGTTTATCCACCTATGCAATGAGGATAACAACGGTACCTCCTTCAGAGGGTCCTTGGGAGGATAAAGTGAGATCACTGCTGTAAAACAACCAGAAAGCCCAGCCCTGGGGAAGCACTCAATGCCCTGTCACCATGGCAATAGAGGTGCTGAGCTTGGGGAGGAGGATGCTGACCAAGAAGGGAGGGAGGAAGAGGTGGCTCTCCACAGCCTGCTCCAACAGCCCTTTTGAGAGGTGACACAGGAGCCCAGAATTCAATCTCCCTCCCAACTGTGGGGCATAACTTGCAAACCTTTCAACACCAAAACCTCCTCTGTGCCCCAGCCCCTCCTGAGCCAAGTGTAGCAGCTTTTTCCCAGGCTCTTGCCAAATGATTCAAGTGTATTAAAATATGTATGTATATATTTATGCGGACAAGAAAGAGGAAAAGCGTAACTTCTAGTCAGAGCCTAAATTTCCTGCCTCCGCAGCCCAGCTGGAGAGCAGGAGTTCTAACAGAAAACAGCCGCACAATTAGCTGGGGTTCTGTAGCTGTCTGAGCAGACTGCTTACTCCGATGTCTCGATAGGTGGTCTCCCAGTTCATCAGTTCATAAATAAGTAATTTGAAATGTGTTCCTGAGGGAAATTCTCCTCCTGCTCTCCCCAACAGACTGTACTCATCAGTTTTCCCATTCTCCAGGTAGCTGCCGTCCTCATTTATAATGGCCAGAGGAACTACGCTGCTCTAATTCCTGCTTCATTACATTGTCTAATGCGAGTTTGCACCAGCCTCACAACTCCACATTTCTTTATATTGATAAAGAGGGGGAAAAAAAAACAAACCTTGCATATATTATTTATTGGCACGGTGGAGGTAGCTTTGCTACAGGTGTAAGTGGAATATTTTTACATACAAAGCAAGACTGGCAAGTTGAGCTCTGGACAGAGGTTTGGAAATGTGGATCAGCTCTCACGCGGCACATACGTGTGCACTGGGCAGGCGCACACGTGCAGCACACACACCTCACACACCACACACACTGCACACTCCACACACACACACACCTTGCTTCATCTACCTCGGTTCCTAGGCTCGCCGCACATTTAGACTGGCAGATATTTTGTACACATCATGATGCATTGTTCCAACGGTACATTTTCCACTAGAGAAAATGCACAACCAGATCAAAAGCACCTGGTGACTTAGGAAAACCAGGGTCTCCCACTGGCAAAGCTAATGGAGTCACTAATTTGCCTGGCCAATAAAACCAATGATTTCTGTAGTAAAGCCTTTGAGTGAAGCCTCCAGGGCTTGCTCCAGGGGTAATGGAGGGGGCCTAGTTTCCTCTTAGCCAATAACCTAATTATTTTTTAAAGCACTAACTGTACCTTTCATTATAATAATGCATATAATTGATTTTACTGATTATCTTTCATGGCATCTATTAGTCACTGGGAACTATATTTACTTCTTTTTGTTGTTTTTGTGACTGTTTAGCTTTGGGTCTCATAATGGGTAATTAATAAAATATGTTAATCTGAGAGTCATTTAACTAATGAGATCGCCAGGAATGCTTTTCTCTCCTGATGGAGGAATTCCTCAGAAGGCTTTTGTGGAAGAAAAGGCTTTTCTGTGAAATCTTGGCACAATCTGAAACCTAAATTCAGATTTATTTGTTCATTTTCCCAGCCTCTCCACAACCAGAGAATTTCGCCAAAAGGATTTAAAAGGGAATGGCAGGGACTGTCCAGTTTAAGAGGAAATTGTCCTCTTCTCCGGCCCGGTGGTAATAATCCACACCCTCACCCCTGGGACAAGCATGCAGTGAGTTAGCCATTAGAGAAGATGGCCTTCCAGCAACTGGAGGGCTCTTTAAGAACGGGGCTGCAGTTTAGAAGGAGAACTGAATGACTGTGGTACGAGAAAAGCAAAACCAAAAGGGTAAAATGAAGAAAAGGGCTAAACAAAGACACATTTTATACTACAGGCTACTTTTGGCACAGAAAGTCCTCTCCGGTGGGAAAGGACAACAAAATCTAGACTGGTCTCCCCTGTGTAGGAACAATCCCCCCCATATCTATGAGGGGTGCCAGTGTATTGAGTGGAAACAGCTCATTCTCTGAGATGCTAGTCAGACATGACCGCAGCACAGAGTAACACTTACAACTGCGTGTCAGGAAGCAGACTGATCAGGCTCACGTGCGGTTCTTGGCGACCTTGGTCACGTCATGCTTTTCTTTGTGACACATTACCTTTCATCTTTAATATGGGGGGTGGACAACAGTACCTCCCCCTTTGGATCCATGAGCAGATTGATGAAGACATGCCTGTAATGAAGGGACACAGAGCTTGGCACTCACTAGGGTTTCTCAACCTCAGTACAACTGACGTTTTGGAGCGAGAATTCTTTGTTGGGTGGGGGAAGTGTTTGTATTGTCCTCTGTTTAGCAGCATCTCTGCTTCTAGCCACTAGGTGCTGAGAGCCCTCCTCCCCTCCCAGTTGGGGCAACCAGAATTGTCTCCAGATATTCCCAAATATTCTTAGGCAGGGAGGCTGCGTGCGGTAGGCAAAAGTGCCACCTCTGAGAACTGCTAGCCTATACTAAACACTCAAACTCTAGCTTCGTTTTAGGATGGTCTTCTCTGAGTATCAACTGGAAGCACAGATGAGGAAACCACTTGGGGGGAAATGTAGGGTGTTCTACGTGAATTCCTCCAACTCTTGTTATGATCACTGGGAATCATTCCAGACTTTGGTTTGAGTGAGTGTCTCCCACTGACACGCAGAAACTTCTTTGCAAAAGAGGCCAAAGTCTCCTGGGCAGGCAAAGACCATTTTCTTGAAACTAAACGGACTCCAAGTTACAGATTATGTGTGTGTGCGTGTGTGTGTGTGTGTGTGTGTAAATATAGATATATAGATATATCACACACCTAAGTTTCTGATATATAAGTATGAAAAAAACTACAGTAAACTCTTTACTGATTGAGGGAAAATAATTGAAAGTTACTTAAACTTACCCATAAAAAGCAAATTACGAAAATCAATAAAGACTAAAACACACCTGCCCTTTCTTTGACTCCCATGACACATGACTGTCTCCAAAAATCCAAGTCCCACATGCTTTTCTAACCCAGACAATTTCAAGATTAGACCAAGACTTATTTGGAATAGCTCTAGCTTATACCTGGTGAGGAAAGTAAACTTCATGAAGTGAGTACAGGCCCAGTGAAAGGCTCTTTTTACAGGTCATCTCATTTAGCAAACTAGAACCTGCCAATTTTGACAATCATTTGGTTGACTCGCTCTGTAGAGAAAGGAAACAGAAACCTGCATTTGTATGCATACATATAAAAAAAAAAAAAAAAAAAAAAAACCCACATGCACTTAATACCATAGAAAACCACATAAACATAAAAGTAATGACAATTGTCCAAACGCACAATTTGGGTTCACACAACCCTCATATTCACTCACTCAAAAATAAGTATCTAATGACACTCAAAGTTATACACTGGATTCCCCAATAAGCAGAAAAGCATGTGCCTGAGACACACTGGTAAAACAGGAGCACCCAAAATAAAAACTTTAAATAGAATCTGCTATTTGGAAATCATCAGAGTAGTCATCATAGGAAAAAAATAATTCTTTATTCTACTTCCTTACACTTTTGTTATCATTTTGCATTGTTTTGATTTCCCACTACCTATGGTGGACGCTGGGGAAGATCACCAAAATTTTCTGAGATATTCAGTTCTTTCAAATCTTAATTGAGCCCAGAAGCATACCCAAACATTCACACCCAAATTATAAAACATGGAAACCCATGCCTGTTGATACAGGTACCGCTTAGCATGACACTTGGGATGGCGGAGGGGCTCTGTTCTGGCAGCCAGGGGACCTGTAGTCTAACCCTCATCTTCCACTTACTCTGCATTGACACCTTGTTCAGATCTCAGTTTCCCAATGTAAAAAAAAAAAAAGTTAAAACTGAGATGGTGGAATTGGCATGATTTCCAACACTCACTTGAGCTTTGCCTGCCAGTGAATCCCACCTCTTGGCCAAGGTCACCCACAGCTGGTGGCCAGAGAGACAGAACTGGAGGTAATTCCACCTCCGAGATCTAGTTCAAGGCCTTTTCCACAAACTCGTAACCACACACAAACACCCCTTCCTTCTCTGTCCTCCCCCAGTTCCTCATTACTCTGCATCTCCCCTCTCATCTCCTGTGCAACCAATCCACAGCCCCCCTCCCCACCCCTCGCAGATTGCTCTGCAGGCAGTGCAGGAAAAGATAGCAATGGGAGAAAACAGCCAGGCACATTGAAGGGGTTACTTTGCCCGGGGACCCCTTTATCTGAAGTTGTCCTCAAAAGCAGAAATGAGTTGATTTGCATTTTCCCACTGAAGCATGCAGAGTAGCTGAGGAGTGTTTCTCGTTACCAAGTAGCGTCTTCTCTGGTTTGCCCTGAGGCCTTCTCTGGGGCTGGAGCAGCTCTGAAAACACCTGTATGCTGCCCATTTAAATACATGCTTCAGACAAATCTTTTCTTGTGGGTGGGATGGGATTGAAAAGGGAGAGACTAATGCTTTCCTTCCCCAGCATACATTATCCTTCCTGTGAATGTTGAAGGCAAAAATTAACACTTTCCAGACTGGTGTATTCCTCGTCTGTCTATCCACGCAATGCCTACATTCTGTGTTCAGGGACTGCCCATTCAGAGCTTTCGCACTCAGTCATTCATTCTGCAAGTATTTACGGAGCTCCTA
Source organism: Rhinolophus sinicus (assembly GCF_036562045.2). Lineage (NCBI taxonomy): Eukaryota > Metazoa > Chordata > Mammalia > Chiroptera > Rhinolophidae > Rhinolophus > Rhinolophus sinicus. Next base: position 94,881,349 of record NC_133759.1, on the reverse strand, counting down.
TTCTGTGCAGAAGCACTGTGTTGGTCACTTGTAGCCTAACACAGACAACTTTGACAAGAATCCTGCTCTCAAACCGCTCACAACCTACCTGAGGAGACAATGAACCTGGATGTACCCAAATCTCCCCAGAGATGTTACCTGCACACCTCACTGCATCTCAGAAATTGGCTCGGCCAGTGTGGAACCCACAGTTGGCCCCGTGACTTCTGCAAACTCCAGGCCTTCCTTCTCTGCTGCACTCCTGAGCCCGTTGCCATGACCAGCACCACATGACTTCGGTAACTTGGCAGAAGAACTTGAGACAAGAAGGGTGGCATCACATGCCACATGCTCTCTGCCATCTTGGTGGCCCTTCACCTCACTCCCCAATGGCTCCCAAAGCCTGGGCTCTCCAGACATGCTTCACCGCTCTGTGAAGTGGAAGCCCAACCCAATTCTCTCACAGTCAGCACATCCCAGAGACCAGTTTTTCTTCTCTAGTGTCCTAAGAATTGGAGGAGTCAAGTTTTCTCCATCCTTTTATTCAAATAATTATAGTATCCGTGGGAAAATGATGGAAGTCGTAAGAGTGCGCCTGGTCCCAGGCAGGCAATTAATAAACATAGTGAATGAACACATTTGTTGAAGTAGAAGGTTGGAAAAGAATTGTGGGTGTTTAGGGGAGGGAAAGATGGCTGCATGAACAATTCAAAGCAGGAAGTCTTTTCTGGAAAAGCAGGCAGTGGCACGTGAGCAGGCAATATCTCCTGTTCCCCAATCCTTTCTGACCCACATCTCCGAGGCTTCGTCTCCCCCTCTTTTTGTTTTGGGCATTTGCCCAGCTCTTCATGAAATACCAGGAGATGAAGGGATCTTGAAGGTCTGTATACAGAACTCGGGAATCATAAAACCCTAAAGTGTCCAAGCAAGAAGACATTTGGAGCTCATGTACGCCACTTGCTTTGGTTCGTAAAGGAGTACACAGACCTTTCCAATGTCATGCAGCACTGACAATGGGCCATAACACTCCTACCACTCTTTCTTCTATGGCAGAAAAATCCAGACCTCTGATGTGTTTTACTTGGCCTGTACAGAATCTTTCCCCCCCTCTTATGTGAATCAGTGTTCAACATTTTCAAATCAGAAACCGTCACATAATAATCCAAGGGAAAAAAAATCAATGGTCTTTCAACACTGGGTTCACATCCCTGACCAGTAGCAATGGCTAGAGCTGGGTCGTTAGAGTCCCCTGTTTGCACAATCCCCTTCATTCCCAGGTGTCTCACACCAGCTGGCTTCACTCATCTCCATCCCAGTCATGGCCCCTATATACCTTTAAACTGGTAAGCCCTGCTCTCCAGCAAGCTTCCTGCTCTACCCAAGTAAAACAAAAAACAAAAAGCATGACTAGCCTCAAGTAGCTCTACATTGTAATGTAATTCTAGAAGGACCAAGACATTCAGTAATTCCTCTCACCAATCCCCCCACCCCACCAAAAACTAATAATACTATTAATACAAACACACAAACAAAAAAGTTTTTCCCATTGTCTAGTACTGCCTGGAATTCCACTGTAGCTTGGGTTAAGTACCATAGTCGTCTAATATCTTGGATTTGGAAGAGAAATGATGAAGAAAGAAGTGATCCCTAGCACACACCTCATTCACTTAAGAACCTTCAGACCCTCTGCATGTGTGTGCACACAAACACACACACAATACACAGCACAACATACAGTCCCCCTCTCGATTTTTTCTCTCTCACTCTCAAAATCAGCCACTTTGTTGAAACCTGATACAATCAACACAAACAAAAATTTCCCCTTAAAAAAATAAAAATTTTCATAA